>NW_024355990.1:3223295-3226839 GCF_902729225.1 Pteropus medius | reverse complement strand
AGAGAAGGCGGGGTGCGGGGAGGGAGAGAGAGGCAGAGCCAGGTTTTCCTCCAGAATCAGCTACCTGGGTCCCTGCCTGGAGCTCCAAAGGCTTTTCTGGGGCTGAGCCTGACAGAATTCTGATCTAGAAAAATCCGTAGACTCACATACTCACAGGAGAAGAAGGTGATTGGGACCCTTGCTGGGGACGGTCAGGCCTTACGTGCAGGTCACACCTGAGCCCAGGCCCCGAGCCCTTCTCGGCCTTAGGCCCCTCAGAGAAGGAGCTGCAGAAGGTCCCCGGAGAGGCGTCTAATCACCTCCATCCGCTGATTTTTTCTCTTCCATTCACCCCACAATCACTAGCGCCTGCGTGGACCAGGCACGGGACCGGGCTGAGGGCAGAGCTCCCGTCCAGGCCGATGTCCTACCGCCTGTCCCTCCGTGCCGGGGCCCAGCCGATGTCCCCTGGTGCCACCCCCTCCCCACCCGCCCTGTGCCAGGGCCCAGCGACAGTAGAGCAGATTGGAGAGAGAATCGCTACACACCCCCTCCCGTCCCCTGTTCCGCTCTTCGAAGCCAGAATCCCGCTGCGTAGCGAAACCGAGAACTTCCGAGAACTCCGCTCCCCTTTTCGTCCTACTTCCCTCCTCTTCCATTATTCTCAGCTTTAAAAAATGCTCTTTGGGGTAGGAAAAGAACAGCGAGAAACTCAGCGAGGGGCAAAAACGGACCCGATCGTCTCTACCCGGCCTGGCCGGTGGTGGGAAAGATGGCTTGCGCGGCGTGGCCGAGAACGCTACTCCCGCTAAACTGCTTGAGGCAGGGCGGGAGACGGGGTCAGGGTAAAGCTGTCTGGCCTCCGCGGTGACAGGTAGTCGAGACCATGGATGGCCTGCCCGCCCAGGAGCCCTGCTGGCATAGCGGCTCCCACCCAGAGGCTTCGGGAGGAGTCCAGTCTCCCTAAAGGCAATCTCCCAGCCAGAGACCCAGGGCTGGCGCCCAGCAACAAGGGGAGGAGGCCCGTGGAGGCTTGAGGGCTGTGCAGTGAGGCAGGGGGCAGGGTCCTCACTATTCCAGGCCATTCCAGGACTCAGGCTGCACCTCCTTCACCTGGCCCTGACCATGTAGTCACTGCTCCTCGGGAAAGGCCAGCTGGGCCGTCTGCCATGAGCTCCCACAGGATCCCAAGCTGGGCGCCCCCAGGAATGAACCCCCTGCCACCCTGCCCTGTCCACATGAGAACCCCAAAACCGCATCTATGAAGCAGCAAGTAGAGAAGACCCCCACAGCCCCGCTCTCTGGGAGGTGGGGCTGGCTGTCCGCCCTGCAAGGCCAGGGTCTGCGCCAAAGTACCCGTGGGGCGAGCGTACTCCCCTGGGAAACGACGGAAGGCAGGGTGCAGGCGAGAGGCTGGGTGACCGGCAGACAGTCAAAGGGTGGCTCCGCCTGCCCAGGCTCACATCAAGCCAGGTCAGCTTCCCGCGTCTCAGCTCTGTGACCCGAGCTGCGTCTCCAGTGCCTCGCCCAGAGCCTGGGGCGGTAAAGCACCCTCCCTGAACCATCACACGAGTCACCATGCAGGTGTGGGTGTGTGCGCAGGTGCGCGTGTGTGCCTGCGTCTCGGGGATGGGGGAGGCAGAACAGAGCGGGAAGACACCCCCGTGAACGCCACCGCTGCCCAGCCGCGGACAGACAGAGCCCCGGGGGCAGGCGCGTCCGTGCTGACCGTCTTCACCGCTGGTGCCCGTCGCAGACCCCGGCTCACAGTGGGTGCACAGTGACTCGCTGTTGGCTCCCCGACAGGCCACGCGGGTCGCAGAGGCCTCCTGGTAGCAGAATGCAGCCCCGACACTCCCTGCTAACTGAGCTTCTCCCCCTCGCCTCCACCGGCCAGCCCCCCAGCTCCAGCCCCTCCCCTGAGGCAGCCAGAGGCGGGTGGCTCAGTCTTCACCCCGTTCTCCTCACCCAGGAAAAAGGGGTTTCCTGACCATTCCTTCAGACGGGATGATGTAAGCTGTTCTTCTTGTGTTCAGCCAAAGAACCTTCCAGACCTCACTCATCTAGGCCTTGGGGACCTAGCTTAGCTGGCTATTTCCACCCGGCATCTTGGAACAGTTCAGACTAGTGCTGCCGTTAGGGGCCATAGAGAACGGGGTCCTGTAAAAAACCATCGAGAGCAGACGCCTCTTCAGAGCAGAGCCTGCTCCCGCCTCCGGGGACCATTTCCAGTTGTGACATAGGATTGGAACTGAGCCTGCCAAGGGTGAGAGACCCCAAGCTCAGGCCGCAGCGCTGACCGCTGAGCAGCCGGCCCGGACCCCCTCCCCTCTCCATGGCTCTGCTGTCGCCAGTCCTCAGCCCCTGACCCCTTCTTCCCTCCCAACACCACCTAGAGGCATCTCTCTCCTGCATGCCTTTCCTGCCCCCAAGTCTGGGTGGGGTGTCCCTCCTGGAGTTTACCCCGTGCCCCAAACTTCCACTATTGGCATCAAGCACGGTGACCTGGAATTGCCTGATGACCTGCCTCCCTGGACTAAAATCTCCTTGGAGGAAGACTGGGTCCCGTAACCAATCTTATACCCAGTGCCAGGTACACGGTAGATGTCCACGAGCAAACGTTCCCAGCGTGCAGAGCAGACTCGCACCCCAGAACCAAAGACCCAACCGAGATGGGACTTGGAGCATGTACCAAATGGTGGCTGAGAGAGCAACCCCCTCACGCCCCGCCGACAATCGGCTCCTCTCCCCCGAAGTCCCTGCCATCCATCGAAGCCCAGCTCCCACTCCAAGGCAGCCTCAGGATGGCGGCCCTGCCACCGGCTGATACAGGCTCATCAGCTGTTGCCATGGAGACCCACCAGCACTTAGCTCTGAACCCTCTTGCTACACAAGGCAGGCAGAGCCAAGGTGGCAGCCAGCTGTGTGCAGAGAACCAGCCAAGCAAGCGCCTGGCTCTGGTCTCGGACAAGCCTGGGCGTGGAGCCGCCCCACCCCCAACGCCAGCATGACCTTGGACAATTCACTTCACCTCCCCGAGACACATGGATCTGCAGGGATGAGACGCACTGTGCAAGGCAGGGGCTGCCACCGAGCCATCGCGGTGTGCCGGCCTCTGCACGAGCTGTTTCCAGAGTTTCTGTCTGTGACATTTGTGTTCAGTCCCCCGTGTTTAGCCGGGGCTGGAAGAAGGAGTGACTCTGGTACCGTCTGGCAGGAAAAGGTTTCCTGTGATGCTCGAAGACCCAGAGGAAGCCCCCTGGGCCACCGACATGTGCCACACTGGCCGCCTGCTGAGCAGACTTGCTAAGGACAGTGGCCTCTGCTTGCAAAGGGCTTAAGGTGGCATCATTCTGGCCTGACGGCCTCCATGTCTCATTAGAGTGGCACAGTGAGCATCACCCTGTCTCCTTATTGCTTTGGTGTCTATTTCTGGGGACAACTAAACATCCCCATGCCTGCTGAGTACCTGGGGGCAGGAACATGCTAAGATGCTCCGACCGGCCCCTGGCACCAAGGAAGCCAGCTCTCCACAGCCAGCCTGGAGCTCAGACAGGCCCGGGCC
>NW_024355990.1:3217858-3223284 GCF_902729225.1 Pteropus medius | reverse complement strand
AGAGAGAGAAGGCGGGGTGCGGGGAGGGAGAGAGAGGCAGAGCCAGGTTTTCCTCCAGAATCAGCTACCTGGGTCCCTGCCTGGAGCTCCAAAGGCTTTTCTGGGGCTGAGCCTGACAGAATTCTGATCTAGAAAAATCCGTAGACTCACATACCCACAGGAGAAGAAGGTGATTGGGCCCCTTGCTGGGGACGGTCAGGCCTTATGTGCAGGTCACACCTGAGCCCAGGCCCCGAGCCCTTCTCGGCCTTAGGCCCCTCAGAGAAGGAGCCGCAGAAGGTCCCCGGAGAGGCGTCTAATCACCTCCATCTGCTGATTTTTTCTCTTCCATTCACCCCACAATCACTAGCGCCCGCGTGAACCAGGCACGGGACCGGGCTGAGGGCAGAGCTCCCGTCCAGGCCGATGTCCTACCGCCTGTCCCTCCATGCCGGGGCCCAGCCGATGTCCGCCGGGGCCCAGCCGATGTCCCCCGGCGCCACCCCCTCCCCACCCGCCCTGTGCCAGGGCCCAGCGACAGGCGACAGGCCTTGGGGACCTAGCTTAGCTGGCTATTTCCACCCGGCATCTTGGAACAGTTCAGACTAGTGCTGCCATTAGGCCACTGGGACATAGAGAACGGGGTCCTGTAAAAAACCATCGAGAGCAGACGCCTCTTCAGAGCAGAGCCTGCTCCCGCCTCCGGGGACCATTTCCAGTTGTGACATAGGATTGGAACTGAGCCTGCCAAGGGTGAGAGACCCCAAGCTCAGGCCGCAGCGCTGACCGCTGAGCAGCCGGCCCGGACCCCCTCCCCTCTCCATGGCTCTGCTGTCGCCAGTCCTCAGCCCCTGACCCCTTCTTCCCTCCCAACACCACCTAGAGGCATCTCTCTCCTGCATGCCTTTCCTGCCCCCAAGTCTGGGTGGGGTGTCCCTCCTGGAGTTTACCCCGTGCCCCAAACTTCCACTATTGGCATCAAGCACGGTGACCTGGAATTGCCTGATGACCTGCCTCCCTGGACTAAAATCTCCTTGGAGGAAGACTGGGTCCCGTAACCAATCTTATACCCAGTGCCAGGTACACGGTAGATGTCCACGAGCAAACGTTCCCAGCGTGCAGAGCAGACTCGCACCCCAGAACCAAAGACCCAACCGAGATGGGACTTGGAGCATGTACCAAATGGTGGCTGAGAGAGCAACCCCCTCACGCCCCGCCGACAATCGGCTCCTCTCCCCCGAAGTCCCTGCCATCCATCGAAACCCAGCTCCCACTCCAAGGCAGCCTCAGGATGGCGGCCCTGCCACCGGCTGATACAGGCTCATCAGCTGTTGCCATGGAGACCCACCAGCACTTAGCTCTGAACCCTCTTGCTACACAAGGCAGGCAGAGCCAAGGTGGCAGCCAGCTGTGTGCAGAGAACCAGCCAAGCAAGCGCCTGGCTCTGGTCTCGGACAAGCCTGGGCGTGGAGCCGCCCCACCCCCAACGCCAGCATGACCTTGGACAATTCACTTCACCTCCCCGAGACACATGGATCTGCAGGGATGAGACGCACTGTGCAAGGCAGGGGCTGCCACCGAGCCATCGCGGTGTGCCGGCCTCTGCACGAGCTGTTTCCAGAGTTTCTGTCTGTGACATTTGTGTTCAGTCCCCCGTGTTTAGCCGGGGCTGGAAGAAGGAGTGACTCTGGTACCATCTGGCAGGAAAAGGTTTCCTGTGATGCTCGAAGACCCAGAGGAAGCCCCCTGGGCCACCGACATGTGCCACACTGGCCGCCTGCTGAGTAGACTTGCTAAGGACAGTGGCCTCTGCTTGCAAAGGGCTTAAGGTGGCATCATTCTGGCCTGACGGCCTCCATGTCTCATTAGAGTGGCACAGTGAGCATCACCCTGTCTCCTTATTGCTTTGGTGTCTATTTCTGGGGACAACTAAACATCCCCATGCCTGCTGAGTACCTGGGGGCAGGAACATGCTAAGATGCTCCGACCGGCCCCTGGCACCAAGGAAGCCAGCTCTCCACAGCCAGCCTGGAGCTCAGACAGGCCCGGGCCCTGATACAAAATAGGCCCGCCCACCCAGCCCCCTCTCCCAAACCTCAACTCAGCCCAGGTGCTGGGTGTGCATTACTCCTGGGGACGAGCTTGGCTGCGTCCTGATAGTAGGAAACAGGAAGCGGTGGCTGTCATTGAAGGATGGGTG
Source organism: Pteropus medius (assembly GCF_902729225.1). Taxonomy (NCBI): domain Eukaryota; kingdom Metazoa; phylum Chordata; class Mammalia; order Chiroptera; family Pteropodidae; genus Pteropus; species Pteropus medius. The sequence continues at coordinate 3,221,105 of NW_024355990.1, read as the reverse complement.
TCTGCATGCAAGGACTTGGAGGAGGAGGGGAGGGAAGGAGAGAATAAGCGAGCCCTTCTCAGCTCGGAGGCCCACAGCTCCCTCCCTCTCCTCCGCATGCCCCAGCCCCCAGCCGGGGTGAGAGTGGGGGGTGCCAGGAACCACAGTCACAGAGCCCCCGATTCTAGAGTCCAGTTCTCTGAGCGCGTAGATGGTGGACAGTTTGGGGGATGGGGTGGAGGAGGAGGGTACCCACAGCTCTGCTGTCTGCCTCCCTTCTCCTGGAGCCCTCTGCACCCCGAAAGGCAGGACTCTAGCCCTCAACCCCAGGCAGGAAGCTCCGCGGCAGACCAGCCCGTCACTGCGACCCTCCTCCCAGGCCCAGGATCTGTCAGGAGAGACAGAGGACAGTGTCGGGCGGTCAGGACAAAGGAAGTGAGGGAGATTGCCAAGGATGACGCCAGACAGACCTCTTGTGAACCGACTTCCAAAACGCCAAGAAGCACCAGAGACAGAGACAGAGACAGAGACAGACAGAGACAGAGACAGAGAGAGACAGAGGGACAGAGAGAGAGACTGAGTGGAGGTGTTGAAGAATCTTTGGTGAGCTCCATTGATCTGAGGAACATGGAACAGAAAGTTGGAGAAAATTTGGAGAAAAAAAATGACTAAATATAAGTTTTGGGCGAGAATAATTAAAATGAATCATGCCCTATCTCTAGAAGACCTGAGCGTTTTCTCAGAGCTGTATTTATCCCCATGTGAGCCCTGAGGGGTGTCTGGTCACCCCATTTCGCAGAGCAGGACACTGAAGCACGAGCCATGGAGACACGCCTGTAACACGGTGTGTGGCGGGCGCCCACCCCGTTAGCCTGAGCCTCAGAGCTTAGCGGTGTTTCAATCATTTGTTTCATGACAGCATTCGGCAGACTGACAGGTTGCATTTGCCGTTTGCTTGTGGCTCGCGAGAAATGGACAGTCGGGGGGTTTCATTTAATGTCTCAAACGCACTTATGGTCCTCACACCAGAAAAGCCAAGCCTATAACAAGAGCAACAATTCCTAGTCACCATCAGCGTGTGACCCGGGCGAGGCTCGGCTGACACGTTGAAGATCCTCACACCAGCAAAGCAGGTATCTGACTTTGTCTCCCAAGACCATGAGGAGGGCCATGCAACTAAAGGAAGATGGGGTCCATCAAGGCCTCCCCAGTGCCCAGGGACCCTGGGCCAGTCCCCTAACCTCTCTGTCTTCAACAGTGAACAAAATGAAGAGGTGGCTGGACTAGACGGGTCCTAAGGTGTCACCCAGATCTGGTATTTGGCTACTCGCCCCTCCATCCCCGTGGGGCCTGAGCTTCAGGGCACAAGAGAATCATCTGGACGCCAGTGTGTAAGAGATTGTAAAGGAGTGTAGTTCTGGGTGAGCCTTGGGGAGTCCCGCCTGCTGGGGTTCCCATCCCTTCCCTTTCCAGCCCAAACTTTGAAGACCGCCAGGCTACCGGGCCCAGAATTTCTCTTGTCTCCCACGACCTAAAAGCCATGGCTCTACTATCTTGTAGGCCCCTGGAGGCCGGGGAGTATCTAAGGGCAGTGTCTTTCCATCTCCAGCACCTCGCAGTATTCCTAACCCATGGCAGCCACTCGACATTTGTTGAATGAATGAATGACCTACAAATGAGTCAGCTATTGCTATGATAACACTGCCTAACAGGCAAACCCCCGAATCTCGAAGACTCACAATAAACGTGGACTTTTTCTCCCTTATTCATGAGTACGGTCAGCAGGGGCAATTCTAGGAGTAACTGTCTCCTTTTGGGACCAGCAGCCACAGGCAGGGGGCTCCTTCTGTTCGTGGTGGATCGTGGAAACAGCAGAGCTCAACCATGCAAACACATTTAAGCCTCCACCTGGGTCACATGCACACACATGTGGTGCGTGGCCACACCCAGCATCGGCGGGGTGCTGGAGAATTTCATACCCACCCTAGCGAGGAAAATGCCAAAGCCACCTGGCCACAGGTACGAAGGTGAGATTGCACACCAGGGAGGGAATGAACCATTGGAACCAAGTACCCGATCTGCCGCAAACAATAAAATGGAAGAAATAAAACGTCCCTTGCAGGGTCCTGTGGCAGGACGTGTGTAAAACGCCCTGTCGACTACAAAGCATCAGCTAAAGGTTGTGACTGTGTTATCGTGACACTCGTCCCCTCCACTGGGACAACATGGCCCACCGTAAAGAGATCGCACTTTTAGAGAGGGGATGGGGGTGCTGGGCAGGGGGGCCCCTGAGCAACGGGGCAGAGGGACCGCACCACAGAGAGACTAAAGCTGTGGATATGGCTCCTTAACACTGTTCTAATGAGCCCCACGCCCGCCACCCAACCACCTTGTCTCAGGGGAGGGGGCAGAGCAGGAACGGGCAGGGCTGGCATTTCCAAAGCCGCTAAGATAGAGAAAATCCGAGGGCTACTGCTAACCCTTGTGGCTCCGGGTCGGTGCATCCTCAGATTTCACGTGTGTGCGGCTGGCACCGGATCCGGAAGCATCCCTTACACACGCACACGTGCACACGCACGGACACTCCCTCCTTCCGGCTCCCCAGAGGGGCTCATTTCGAAGGTGTAAACACAGGGAGTTCGCCGTCCTCGAGGCTGCTGCCAGTGTCCGATGAAATGCCCGGGGCAGCGTCCCTCAGAGCCCGATCCGCTCTCGGGAGACAGGGAGGCTCCCGTGAGCGCTGCTCGCTTGCAGAAGTCGATCAGTGCTCTACGTTCCTTTCTTCCCTTTTCGAAAGCTCCTCTCACCCCAGAGAATAACGTAAACACTGCTGATGGCATTTTAATCGTCCCGGGGCATCGATCATTACTATGAATCTGAAAGTAGCTGAGTCATTAACGCCCTACGGTGCGATCGTGCAGGGCTCGACGTCTACGTGGCGAAAGCTGCTTTCGTTTTCCAAGCATTTCTTCATCCATGGTCTCAAAGGGGAGCAGTTATTCTCCCAATGAGGGTGATCGGAAGACAGGGGTCACGAGAGGTAAGACCACCTGCCAGCTGCGGGGGATGCCCAAGGACCGACGGGAGCAGAACCCCGCAGCCATCTCCTCTTCCCACTGGAAGTGAACGGCTTCCCTCGGTGGCTCCTCAAAACCTCTTCATCTCTCCCTCCTCCTCGCCCCACCTTAGCCCCGGACGTGTGTCCTGGCCCTGGGTTTGCACCACCCGTTCGCTCTCTTCGGTTAGCGAGTCTTCATGTCCCGCCCGC
>NW_024355990.1:3176726-3217579 GCF_902729225.1 Pteropus medius | reverse complement strand
AAACACACAGGTCCCCCCAAACGCAGAGGTACCCCCCTGGTGCCATAGCTTGCACTTCTCTGAAAGCAGAGGCAGGCAGGCTCTCTGGGAGGTGACCCCAAGACACTGAAGAGGGGGGTGACATAAGAAAAGAGAGAAAACAGGGGGTGCATTGGGCCGGCTGCCCTCGGACACCTGGGGAGCAACCCCACTCGTTCTGAGGAACAAGCAGAAAGAGCCTCGAACTGTCCCTTGGAAAGAACCAACCAAGACACAGCGCTAGGAATCATTTTACTCAAAAGATGGGCATGGGGGGTGGGTCAGGTAATCCAACCGGTAAGCGATCTCAAACGTAACTGTTCTAAGACACCGAGGACTATATTCTGGGCAGGATGCAGAAGTCACATAAATTTCTGTGATGAGCCCCAATGGTTCACAAGCCTCGGGCCGATCCCACCTACAACCCAGACCCACGGGGACCTGCTCCCTGTCCCCTGTGCTGCTAGGAAGGCTTGGCCGGGCCAGCAAGCGCGGGCCCTGGCCCTGCTCAGAGCTCTCTCCTCTTCTGTGACATTGCGGCCGCGGCCTCCCTCCAGGCCCTCCTCGGACGCCCGGCCCTCCTCTTGGTCCAGGAGGGCTTGTCCCCGAAGCCTGCTGGAAGACGGGAGCCAGGAGCTGCCCGGGAGGTGCCCGAGAGGCTGTCGGAGCCGCCCTCTCTGCAGCAGAAGCCACAGACCAGCCTGAGACACAAGGACACCAGCCATTAATCATTCTTCTCTCGTTTTGTCAGCCCCGGCAACCTCCTGTGGGTACCACATAAATACACTTAACCTTTAAAGGGCCAGGGTGGCGGCCCCAGGGAGGGAGCGCTAAAAATCCTCACCCGCATGGACGGGCCAGCACCTCCCCCTCCGCCCCTGACTGTCCCTGTCACAGAAGGGGAGAGAGTTTAAAACGAGGAGGAAGAGCTCGTCGTAAGCCTAGCCCCATCCATTAAACTGACAGAGCTTTGGCCGCCAAGAAGCTGGAGAGGGCTTCCCAGGAGGACAAAGGCCAAGGGATGATGTCAGCCCGGGCGACCAAGCCTATCTGACTCCCCAGGGGACAGCTGCGCCCCTGGTGACAGGGCCTTTCCTGCCGAAGGGACAAGCAGCCGTGAAGATCCTGGGGGCCCGCGGGGATGGGGGAGAGCACCTCACCACCCCTCAACTTGCCCTTACTCCTTCATTCATTCAGCGAAGCCACCGAGCATCTTCCGAGCACCAGGCACGGCACCAGGAGCCAAGGACGCAAGGAGAAATCAAAGAGTCTCTGACTCGGGGGCTCTCAGTCTGAGGGATGGGAGACAGGCTTCCAAGAAATCATTTTCATAGGACGAAAGTAAATTCTGAGAAGAGGTAGGGAGGAGGCACCATGGAGCCGACGAGAGGAAAGAAGCACAGATGGCCGGAGAGGGGACGGAGATGGCATCTGGGCAGAGGGGACGTTGGATCTGGGTCTCGTTGCATGAAAAGGCGTTCTCTAGGCAAACATGTCTCTAGGACATGGGTGGTGACGAGAGAGAGGCCAAGGCTGGGGTCTCCGGGCACCTCGGATGATCAGTAAGGCCAGCCCCTAGCAACGCCACGAAGGGATGGCCACTGGGCTACTCCACCCATGTCCCCCTTCAATGCTGGCAGCGTTCGGGAATGGCCTCGGCTGCCCAGGGGCGCCTCCCCGAGGCCCCGCCCGCCCCCCGGGGCCTCATCCAAGGGCTGACGGGCTCAGCACAGGGCAGGACAGCTCTGAGGGCCACCCCTTCCAGACGCCCGACCGCTCCTGCATCCCTCACCCGCCAATCAACACCACGCCTCCCGGGAAAGCAGCCTGCAAAACGAGCGGAGGGCACAGAGAAGGCTGTAGTTTAGATGTAAACGATCAATAAAACCAAAGCAGGAAAAACAACGTTCCCCGCCAACCGGAAACACGGACTCATTGCAGCTTCACCATCCTGACCCTCTCCGCTTCTAAAATGCCCTCCGTGGAGAACCGCGGGGCGCTGGGGGTTCCCGGGGAGCAGCTCGCCATGCTGCATCCTCGTGTGCCCCCCGGGTTCCTAAACCAGGACACTGGCCGCGAAGGGCAGCACCGCATGGCCATTTGTCCTAAAGAAGCGCTGGGATGTCACAGGTGGGAAATAACGCGCCACCATACGACACTGCGGAAGACACAGAAGGACGCGTCCCGGGCTCTGCGGCGCAGACGCCAAAGGCACCAACGCGCAGGCGCTCAGAACAGCTCAGAGCCGCTCCCGAAATGACGACGGGGCTCCTGGAAACCACGGGCACGCGCACGGCTGGGGTCCGGCCTCCCCGTGCCTGGCTGCCACACACTGCCCGCTCCGGAGGACGGGCCTGTGGAGTCACCCTGGCCAGCGGGGCGGGAAATCGGGAGATAATGGACAGAACTCCTCCCCACTCGACCTCTCCCCCCCAGACCCCTGGCTGAGAAGCTCAAGGTTGGAGGCAAGTTAATTTGTCTTAAGGCGCTTGAGTTCACCCGTTAATTACACTCGCCCTCCCAAGCAATTTTCTACCCGCTCCCCACAAACACGCTGGCGCCTCTGGTGGGGTGCGCGCCCGGTACCCAGCTTCGAGCGGCTGGTGAATCGCTCTTGTTCGTTTGTTCATTACGAGGAAGCTCAGTTGCCAGGGATTCGTTTAATAAGACCCCACGGTGGGTCGTCCACTCATTTCGACCTGCCTGGCTGTCTATGTGTGGCTTAGAGAGAGAGGCATGTCCCCTGGCTTTGTAATGTGCCAAGAGCATGTGACGGCGGCTTACAGAGACCAGTGCCTGCGGGTGCTTTGTCCCCATGACAATGTGCAGGTGAGCAGGCATTTTCTCTTCCATCTCCTCCCCCGCAGACCTCAGCCTGGTGTCATGGCGAGTCTCAGGGTGGGGAAGGGGAAGAAGCCTGAGCTGGGACCAGGTGGGGACCAGAGCATGTGACCTGGCACAGGGTGGGCTCTGGGGATGCAGCTCAGCAGCGGCCCTGTGGCAGGGAGGGGGCGGAGCGAGCCCACCAGAATAGCCCCGAGCCTCAGGGTTCTAAGTCAGCGCTGAGTAGAACCTGAAGGTGTCTCCCCAGAGGCAGCTCGAGTAGCAAGGGCAGCACAGAGTGGGATAGGACAAGGACCTCCATGTGACAGGTGGGGCAAGCTGCAGGTACAGGTGTGGCATCCTGTGGGGCTGCTCTAGGAAAGACACACGTGGGACTGGACAGGTGGACTACAAAGCAGGGACGTTTCTCGCCCATCCCAGGGGGAGTGGGGCCAGGCAGGGCCACCGGACAGCCGGACCTGGAGAGCAGGGTCCAGGCCACCTTCCATGCACCGAGGCCACCAGGAGAGGAAGAAGGGACTGTGAGAGGCCTCGGGGAGTGACCCGGGAGCCACCGCCACGGCTGCAGCACGGGTCTCCGGGGAGACCAGGCAGCTTGGCGCAGTATCTCACCTGTAGCAGAATCACCTGAGTTGCTCGTTATAAAGGCCCCTTTCCAGCCGCCACGACCCAGGCCTCCCAAACTCCAGGCACAGGGCCTGTCCAGGTGTCTCTGGTACACTAACATTTGAGAACCTGGGGGACCAGCATGAGCCTCGGGGTCATGTCTAGGTCAAGGTCTCCACCAGGCACTTAGTGCTTATCTGTCTTGTAAACTGACCGAAGCCTCGGGGTCCTTGTACGTAAATGAAGAATAGCGACTATCAATAGGTACCTCGTAAAATTGCTGTCATCTTAATAACACGCACTTGTGCTTAACACAAGGCCAAGCAAATGGTGAACAAGTAAAACATGTTTTTACTATTATTACTATTATTATTATTACCAGCGGCTTAATTCCAATCCCTGCCACACAGGGGTGTGGGGGCAACACAGGTACGTCTTCTCTCTCTCTCTCCTTGTACTGCTCGCTCTTCTCCCCCTGATACTCAGGCAGAGTGACAGTTGAGGTTCGGCGGTAGCCAAGGGCTCCAGCCCAGAGGAGCTGCGGAAGACAGACGAAGGAACAGGAATGGTCACACCAAGCCCGAGCCTTCCAGACCCTCAGCCCTCCAGCGAGAGAGGCTTGGATGCCACACTCGGCCCCTCGGGCCACAGACCGGCCCTGGACTTGACCGGAGCAAGGCCGGTGGCATCGAATCTCTTTGGAGACGCCCCGTCTCCACTAAAGGAAGGCTGTTCGGGGACAATGACAGCTGCTCCTCACACCTTCCCTCCTCCCACCTCACCTCTGAGGAGCAGCGAGCGGAGGATGAAGAGAAACGTTCCAGGCCCTTGTCCCTACCGCCCGGGCCTGCCCAGACCTGGAGGGAAGCCGGGACCCCGTTCCATCCATCTTGTCCCTCAGGCAGAGGGCGGCTCACCGGCCCCTGGCAGCCCCCACTTCTCCCCTCCCTACCCCGGGGCACCCTCCCGCCCAGGCGCCCCTCCCCCACAGTCCTGCACCCTCAGGAGTTCCAGGCGGCAGCCCCATTCCCCAGGGAATTAACAAGAGGCATCCTGGCCCCCACCCTTGCTCCTTGGCCCTCCCACCCCACCCCCGTCGATTTGGGGTACAAGGGCAGGTTTTGTTGCCTTCATTATCGACCATAGCACAAAAAGATAATAAAATAAAATGAATGTTTTCTCGGTGACAATCCATTAGATGAGTTACTGTTGTAATTTAATAACGGGATAGGAGACTACAGCAAATTACCGAAGTATATAATTAAAGTAAATCTATTTCAAAGTCCTTTATTGCTTAGTGTTTCTCGATCTGTGTCTCCCCACTGCGCCCCCTCCCCATTTTCCGAGTGTGTGGAGGGGGAAGGGAGCCGTGGATTCCTCTGAAGCTGTGGGTACCTGGCAGCAATCACGGTGCCCCGATCTTCCCGAGGGAGCCCCAGGCTGGCCTCCCGTTGGCTGCACAGGGGACAGATGACTGACAGGCTCAGGCTGAGGCCAGATCCCCGGACCCACCTCTGCTAGACCCTCAGGTCAGGGCGGGGAGGGTTGATTTTTGTCCTAAATGCTGAAGCCATTAAACCGAGGAGGGGGCGGTGAAGGGGAAGAGGAGGGGTCTCCCCTGAGAATGAATACCCTTCCCGAAGGACAGGTGTCCCTGACCCCTGGACCTCAGGTTAGCTAACAATTGTCAATTTCAAGACAGTGTCATGTCTAAGAGGCATCAGGAAGCAGATTCAGAGGGACTCGGTCATCTCCCAGGGTCACTTGGTGACAAGGGCAGAGCTGGGATTTGATCCCTCAAGCCCTGGAGACAGGAGGACCAGCGTCTCCCACAAAACTCCTGGGGGCAGGGACAGCTGGCTGCGGCTGTGAAAGTCCATCCGTCACAGGTGGAGAGAGGAGCGGTAAAGGGCTCAGCCTGTTTCCATGGCTATTTTCCACTTTCCCGAGCTCAGTGACCCCCACCCACGGAGTACTGTCTTGACCCCTCTGCTTTTAAAGCTAGAAAAGGTGCAGGCTTCAGGCTCTCTGGGGTGAGTCCTCTTCAACAGAAGGCCAGGAGTAGGTCCCGGGGGACTCGCCGAGGCCCCGAGACCCTGAGCCTGGCCTGGCCTCATGGGGACGGGGCTCTGTGGGCTGACCGGCCTGGCCCAGGAAGGGGCCGGCTGGGCTCGCGGTCACCTGAAGGATCTCGATGAAAGGATTTCTGTAGTCCGCTCAAACCCAGGACGACGCATGTCTGCCTTTCTAGAACACTCGGGACCTCTGTGCTACGGCAGCTGCAGAAAACCAAGTGACCTGAACAGAGATTAAGCCGCAGGGGTCACTTCGTTAGTACAGGTAGCTCTTGGCTTAAGAGAGACAATGACTCCCAAGAAAAGACAGGATAAGTCCTCTGCCTGCTGGCAGGTGGTCTAGGGACGCTGGACCTCGGGAGAGCCAAGCCCACTCCCCGCAGGCCTGGGCAGGTGCCCTGTCCTTCTCCCCGTTTAAAGGACCTGGAGGTGGTCCCTCTCCACCTCCCCACCCCCACAGGAGGAGGATAGAGGCGTGTGGGCTTGGCAGGCTGCAATGTCCTATGCAAATGAGATGCAAAGTGGATGCAAATCAGAGCTGGCTCTGAATCTCCAGTTGTCATCTGGTGGCTGAGCCTCGGAGCCCTCCAGGCTCTCTGAAGGCTACTGACTCCTTCCAGCTTCCTTTCCGACAAGGACAGGGAGCTCTGGCGATGGGGCAGGTGAGCAGGGCTTCGTAGAGGACGGGGCTGCCCACCCACTGCAGACTTGACCACGTCCGAACGCCACGTTTCCTGGGGCTCGGGCAGCTGACACTTCCTTTCCCACAGCTCCAGGGTGGTACCCGGGGAGACGCAACCCCCAAGCCCGAGGGGTACCCTCCTGAATGCACAGTGACTCTGGGACACGCATGCCCCCGCGCCTCTTAGCTGCACAGGGCAGTGGTTGAGCATGGCACCGTGCTGGGGGCGAGTTCTCGACCAGGATTTCTGAGGTCGACGCAGCCTTGGGGCTATTTCCTGCGCCAGGAAAGAGAGTCACCTGGGGAACACTTCTGCTCATCCAGGACTGCGTCTCGGTGCTGCCCGGGCCACTGCTCAGCCCTCATCTGGCCTCTGTCTCCAGGCCCGGGGCACCTGGAACCTGCTTAGAAAGCCCTTTCCATGGCATCCAAGAGCCGCAGGGCTCTGTCCTGGAGAAGGAGCCGAGACTCCGTGGCCACGTTCGTGGACAGGGAGACCCAGAGAAGAGAGAGGCGGCCCCCACTTGCAGGACTGGGAAGGCGAGATTGGGAAGGGAAGGAAAAGCAGACAGTGAAATAAAACATCAAACAGGGTGACAGGCAAGGGGCCCAAGGACAGACGCTTCTCGCCCGACCCGACAGAGTCATGTCAAGCCTAGCAGTGCAGCCACTGACCTAACTAGGGTCAGAGACGTCTCTAAGAGGCGTGGCCCCCAGCAGCCCCGCTCAGCTCCAGCTCCCAAACTTGGTCAAGGATTCCGGCTTTTCTCTGAGCCTGTTCCTGGCCCCAATACCTCCTCGTCTGACATGAGAAAAGCAAAAGGGATAGAGGGGGGAAGGGTGGGGTAGATAGGCCCAGGGGTCTCCCTCCTTATAGCCACACCCTCCCTGCCACCCACGGTGGTGGGCCGGGACCTGAGGCTGGGGGATGCGGTCAGAGATGCAGCCGTTTCCCCAGAATCGCCCCGGCCGGCACCTTCTTCCTTCGCGCGGCCCGAACTATCTGGCCCGTCCTCTTTCAGACTCTCCGGAGGAAGAGGGACGTGTTTCAGAAATCTTCCTCTGGGTAGCGGATGCACACGCTCCTTACACCACAAAGCTCTGCATCAGGACGAGGCGTGCACGCACGGAGCTCCTGCCGCGGGCCAGGCTTTCAAAATCAGGAAGCTCCCCATTCCTCCAAGGTGAAGGTCACATCCAAGGTTAAAGGGAGCCAGGGCACAATGCAGCCCTGGGCGAGAACACGGTAATTCACCGAAATGATCAAAAAGTCAGATCAGACGCCGAAGGTGCCTTCCTACACCGAGCGTGTGTGGGCACGTCCGCCGGGCGTCCGCCGGCCCCTCTGGATAACACCGGCTGCAGACCGAAGTGTACTTTTTAGAGCTAATGAACACAGACGTGGGAATAAGGGTTGATCTAGAGGCCACAACTATTTCTATAGAAACGAAACAACAAACAAGAGTCTGATCCACCCGGGACCCCAGGCCAGGAGACGTCCTGGAAGCCGCCTAGAGCGTGCCCTTTCCCTGCCTCCCTCCTGTGGGCCCCCGGCTTGGGCTGACATTGCTGCAGTCGGCCTGGGTCAGCAGCTGCTAGCCAACCCACTGGGTGTCCTTGGCCTGCCATCAGGGGCTTTCCAGCCCTGGCCAGCTCTGAGCTGCATGAGGCAGACAAAAGAACCGACAAAAGAAGTCTGAACCAAACTTTCTGCTGCCCCAAGGGCACACCCCACTGGGGCAGTTCCTGGAAACCCTGACATGTTGTCACTGTTACAAAGAGGAGGGCGCGGGAGCCTGCCAGAGAGAGCACAGACCTCTTAGGGATGGGGTGAGGTCCTTTCGTCAGCTGTGTGACCTTGGACTTGTTCCTCAACCTCTCTGGATTTCCACTTCCTCATTTGCAAGGTCGGAGAAACCATACCTTCCAGCCTTTTTACGTAGATCACATTAATGTTTATGTTTCTACAGCTGTGCTTTCCCGTGAACTTGCTCGGGACCAAACATTTAGTTAAATAAAATGCGCGGCATTTTATTTACTCGTCCCGCGAGGAGAGGGGAGGTACTGTCTTTCCCTCTAGACACATGTGTGGAAGCTGGAGGTTAAAGCATTTGCCCAGCATCACGCGGCGAAGAGGTGCATTCAGACCCAGGCGCGCTGCCCCCCCGCCCCTGCACGCTTAATCACTGTCGCCCGCCATCCCTGGTGTTCAGCACCTGGGACAGCCTCCGGCGTGTGGAAGCAGCGGCCGCCGGCTGGCCCGGTCGTTACCATCGTAGCGTCGCCCGGTGTTTGAAACCGACCGACCTGTGCACGCACCTCAGCATTCACCTGGCCTTACCAATGTCCTGTGGCTGCGTAACAAATCGCCCCCGAGCTTACGAGCTTAAAACAACTCTTGTCTATTACCTCGCAGTTTCTGGAAGTCCTGGCACAGCTGGTCTGAGTCCTCCAGCCCAGGACGGCCATCAAGGTCAGGCCGTGATCTCATCTGAGACTGGACTGGGGGAGGATCCCAAACTCACGTGAGCGTGGGCAGAATCCGGTGCTTCGTGCGCCATTGGACTGAGGGCCTCAGTTTCTTGCTGGCTGTCAGCTGGGGGGCACTCCAGGGAGAGCCTTTCCTTGCTAGATGGCATCACAATCTCATGTGACTTAATCACATAGAGCCCGTCAGTCACGGGTCCTGCCCACGCTCGAGAGGAGGGACCACACCGGCAGCAGGCCAGCACCAGGAGAAGGGGGTCAGGCCCCTGAGAATCCATCCACCGCGGGGTGACGCGGCACTCACAGAGTCATCCCCCCAATTCACAGACGCAGAAGGAGAGGCACAGGCGGATAAAATGCCCGAGGCCAGCGTCACCTTGTGCGTTCACCTTGACCTGTGACGTGGCTCAGCAATACACACACATCTGCCGGATACAGGCGGTGGCTGCTATGGGGTCCCAGAGTCCACAGGCCGGGACCAGAAGCGATCACAGCGACTTGCAGATACCCAGGCGACCGACCTCAGTCTACAAGCTCCACGAGGACACGGGTTAGACTCACGCCGCATCCCCGGCAGCGAGCGGGGACGCGACGCTAGCAAGTGCCAGCGAGCGTTTGCAGCAGGAAAGGGACGACTGCTTGGTGGGAGCAGGGTGGCTGTTCCGACTGGCTTCTCCCCAATGGCTGTTTGCAGGGAGAGGGGCAAAGAGGTCCGCATCCGGGCCCCTCATCTCTCCCCCTGCATGCCTCGTCATCACGGATGGCTGGATAAATGAAAGGGCCACCCGGGGAGCCAGGTACTTCACCGGCATCTTGTCAGCTGTTCTGTTTGGGACCAGGCCACAGAAAAGGCACAGGAACCCAGCTTGAGGAGGAAAAGTAGGCAGGTGAATTCCTCACTAGACCCCTCTTCCAGGCCACAGCCCTTAGCTGTGAGGAAGAAATAAAAGTCTTTTGTCGTAAGCGCCCTCTTCGGTGGGAAGGAAATGCAGTTTTGTCAAAAGCCTGGGGAGGTCACAAGTCCTTAGCACAATATGCGCTGGCGACAACATCTAATGAAGACTTTTATGATAGGGATGTAATCGTGAAAAAAAAAATGATTAAAAAATCGGTTTCAGTGCTTCGCGGTCTAAGGATTCATTTGTTTCCTCGTTCATGCACTAAATAAGCCACTAATTAATCTCGAACCTTGGAGAAAGGAGACTAGATTGCCATTTTCCCCATAAGGACTCGCTTCGCATTTTGGAAAGTCCGAAGAGGACCTTCCGTGGTATTTTATCCGCGTTTTAGAGCGGCTTCATTAGGCTGCCAAGGCCGCTAATTGCATTACCATATTTTTTAAGTCTCGTAGGTGGCAGGTTGGGTTCATTGTCCCCTGGTGATTTGCTGGTTGGACGTGTCGGGGACATGGCGTTCATTCTGCTCCCCGGAGCAAGGGAGGAAGAGCCGTGGGCTGAGGCGGCCTCCACCGAGCTGCCAGCTCGTGACCACGGAGGAGACGGGCCGCCCCTCACAGCACAGGGACCACGCCACCTTCTCTTTTTTTTGCAGAAAATTTAGCTTGAAGAGTCACCGCGATGGCATCATTCCTGGGGAGGAAGAGAAAACCTCCAACATTCCAGGCGAGAAAAGAGAAACAAAAGGGGCGTGGGGTGGGGTGCGCAGGGGGTGGCTCTAAGCCGGAAAGAGCTCGGGCGGTGGAAGCCGGCGGCCCGTGGCCGTGGGCAACAGAAACGACCACCCCACCATCACCACCATCCAGAAGGCCTTTCAGGAGATCCTGCCCCAGGGTGGCTGTCCACCCGGCAAGCGAGCGAGCTGAGCGCTGGAAAGGCTGAGGCACAGAAAAGCCACGCGCGTGCCCAAACCCCAAACCGCGTCCCATCGCCAACTTTTAAATAACATGACGTGCCCCCAAAATGTTTTTCTCTTCCAGCAGGAGACCCGTGCTTATTCTGAAACTCAGGCCAAGAGGAGAGGAATCGTGTGGGGCAGCTAGGAACCATTTTCAATCTCAGGCCCTTCTCTCAAGCTCTCTCTCGTACAGCGGGGCCAGACATGACAAAAAAAAGAAACACCTAAAAATTCAAAACGACACCCCTGTTCCCACACCTGTGCACATCACTCTCCCTGCTCTTTCTTCCGCAGCAATGGGAAGCTGCTCACGGGCAACATGGACGTAAAATGCTCGCGATCCAGGTTTAGGTGGGAGGCGTCCACGCACATACGTGCGTCCGTTTCGGCCGATGAAATCAGCCAGGTGCCATCTTCGACGTGTGGATTTTCGTCCCACTTGGCAGGAAAGAATTCTGGGCCCGGTTACGAACCCAAGTAACGCTGTGACTTCGCTGGGGGACAATGTGACGCCGCAGTGGTCCCGCCGTCTGAAGGCTCTTTATGTCTCCCCAAGTGATGCTTTCTGCCTTTTAGTCTCAGCCCCGCCACCTGAGGGCAGGGACTGTGTCCAGGTCTCGGTTTTCCCCTAGATCCAGCCCAGGTGTCTCCCACAGTAGGTGCTCAATCGACCAACATTTGTCGAAAAACCATCCACCCAGCGCCCACGGTGGGAGGAAGCGGGCGCCCCGGTTCCTGGGATTCTCCCGCCCGCCCCCCTCCTTAACTCCGGCTCTCTGCCCGGAAGCCCCGCCCTGTGGCAGCCTCACCTGGAGGTGAAACACCCACCCCAGGCATCACCGCGGCAGAAGCCCAAGACAGAGAAATAGGGGGTGAACACGGGCGGCCAACGTAATCTTTGAGCAAGTACAATTTTCAAAACATTCGCCATCCGACATCACCGTTATTTTATGAACTATGGGACCTCGTCACCCCAAAAGGTAGCGAGGAGATCGTGGCAGAGTAGAAAGCAGCTCTTTCACCTAGTGCTACGGAAAACTCACGCTCCGTCCGTATCCTCGAACCAGCATCGGACAATGGACCAGGGTCTGGGGCAGCCCACCTGGCTTACGGGGGTCAAAGGGCCAGGCCAGAAAGGCAGGAAGGAAGCAGGGTGGTGGGGTTCACGGTCAGAGCCAGAGACACAGATGCTGAGACCTCAGGAAGGAAGTGCCAGGGATCTGACTAGGAAGGCCACCAAGGACAGAGCGGAACCCGAGGGCTGGGAACCAGCCACGCTCGGGACGGGGTTCCCCCCAGAAAGCTGGACGGGAGACTAGAAGCCTTAGACACTCCCGCTGGACGCAGATTCTTCCAGCCCCTCCGCTCAAGGACCGGAGACAGACTGTGCGGAGCTGAGCTCCGATGTCATAGTGACGCGGTCGGTCTTCATCTCCAGGAGCGTTTCCCAGGAAGCCGAGCCAAAGCGCACAGACGACCCCGCTCCCCCAGCCCCCTCCCATCTCCACCCCACCACCGTCAACTAGAAGGAGCCTGCTGCCAGCCCAGCCTCCCCCACCGCGCCCCACCACCTCCCCACTCCCCCCACCTCCGCCCACCGACCACACGCTTCCACTCAGGTACAGTCACTGCCTTCTCCATGCCAGACGCACACACGGAGCTCACCCGCCAAGGGTCCCCGGCCTGTGGCTCTTTCGTCACCAGACAAGGTGGGTGGAGAGGAATTTGTCTTTGAGGCTGCAGCCCTGCCTCTTCTGTTCGGTTCTCAGAGTGGCCACAAAACCCAAGGAAGACGCACAGTGCAGGGTTCACCCCGGCTCAGGGTACATGACAGCATCCCCTGGGGGCCCCACCCATCTTACAGGGGCCCGGAGGTTCCGCCGTGCAGCTCCGTGAGAACCTGAGGGACTGAAGTCCCCTCAGGGCGACTGTGTTGAGGAATGTTACCTCCCAAGCTTCGTCATCTGGACGGAGCCAGGAAGGACCCCGAGCAGGTGAGAGGGGGTGGGGGGTAGGGCGGGGAGGCCTTGTGTCAAGAAGTCAGTCACCCCATCCCCAAGGCAGCCGCTCGTGGGATGGAAGGAACCTGCCCTTCCTCTGCTTGCGTGGCCCACTGCCAGGCTGTCCCCACGGCCCTCAGTGCTTCAAAGCTGGAGAGTTGTCTGAACAGGCAAGAGGGGACTGGCCAGGTCTCAACAGCGCCCCCGCACCCCACCACGCGCCCCTGTGCTGGTCGCAAGAATTAAATGGGACGTCAAGTGCAAAGTGCGTGGCACGTGTAGGCGCTTGGAACTCGTCAGCCCTCCTGCCCTTCCTTCCACTCAGCCCTTCCCAGCTCCTCCTTCTCTGTCCCCCGCCGGCATGTCGGCTCCAGGAGCTGGGTCCCCACCATGGTGTGACTGTGTCCAGCACCTAGCACAGAGAGATGCCGCCACAGGAAGTGCTCAGTAAGCATCTGTGGGCTGACGGCATCCACACCTGCTGGTCCAGACACACGTCCGCCCCTGCACGGCACCTCCAGCCGCCGGGCTGCTGAGGCTGGACGCCGGGACGCAGGCCCTCACTCCCCGTTCTCCCTCTGCAGCCGAGGCGGGCACTGCCCCTCCGCGCCGGGCTCGCGTCTGCCCGCCCAGCTCCCCGCAGCGGCCCCCGCCTCCACACCGCTGTCCACACTGGGCTTCGAAGCTGTGACCTGCTGGCTCCTCCTAGCCCGCTGGGAGGTATGCACATGTCGTCCGTCGCTGAAAACCGCATCCTCCCCAGGTGATTTGCTTCTTAGAACACCCATGCGAACCGAGCCAAGGTTGTCGTTGAAGACAGCCTCACTCAGGTGCTTCCTCTGCGGCTCGCCTCCCCGAGGAGCGAGAGGGGCTGTCACTCCGCCCCTGACCAAGGGCGTGTGCTTCGTGGGATGGCCCGCCGTCCCGCGGGACCTCTCTGCGTGTGCCTCGGTCTCCTCCTCTGTGAAATGGGAGAATAATAGTGTCTCCCAGCTAGGGCTGGGCGAGGATTCGATGAGATGCTACGTTTGAAACTCGGAGCAGAGCTCGGTCCGTGGTAAGTGTTTGCTGTCGTCATCGTCGTCACCATTTGCACAGACAAAAAAACGGGGATTGAGGACTGCGGTTCCACACTGAGGCCGGTGATGGCTGTAAAGTCACACACCTGGTCGCGTCTCTCCCCACATAAAAACCCCTCCATGGCTCCCCAGCGCCCTCAAGCAAAGGCCTCCGAGATCTGGTCCACACTGACCTCGACACGCCGGTTTCGCATCACGGGCCCCCACCCATCCAGCCACACCGACCAGCTTCATCGCGGGGTGGTGTTCCATCAGCACAGGGCTCACCCCGAGACCGCTCGCTCCAAAGCCGCAGGATGAGTTTGTGCAGCATCTGACCAGAATCTGCCTCAGGCGGTGTCCTTCGGTTTAAGGGCAAAATGTAAATGATGAATCCTGAAATTAACGGCAGCCGAGATTACCGATCAGGTGCAGGCAGCTCCTCTTCCTGCGGCAAATTCTGCCTGATGCGATCCGCAGCATTTCTCCCACTGCCGCTGGTGTGTTACGGCCAGTGCCTTATCTCACGCGACATTATTCATTTTGGGGGAATGAGGTAGCCGTGTTAGCTCTACTCAGAATCACCAACCTGCCGTTGCAGCTCCCCGTCCTTGGTATTCACCTCAAAAGCAGAAAAACCTTCTAAGACTCGTGAAATCGATCTGAAGGGGGGTGGGGCGGGACAGAGAATATTAAAGAAAAAAAACACATAAGGAATCAAATATTATCCCGAAGAAGCATGGGGGAGGAGCTAATGCTCTAAGGTTAAAAAATGCACAGTTTTCCTTTCTTTCGTGTTTTTTTTTTTCTTTTTGTGACTTGTGCATTTCAGGATGACAGATGTGATATATTCTGGGCTTTCAGAGCAAGAAAAGTCATCAGGGTTTCATTTATTATGTTTATGCCAATAGAAATAAATCTCGGCCGTCATGGAGAAGGCTGCTCACACTCAGATGGCGTCTGGGGACTCCAGTTGGTCACGTCCCCAGCAGGCAGGCAGAAGAGACTCAGAGTAAGATACACTTCGGCCTTATTGATCACAACGCTTCTTCACTACTTCTGTGGGGCTGCAGATCAATAGCCGGGCCCACGGAAACATAACCGATTTTTTCTTAGAAAATCAATTAAACAGAATATTTTTTACAGAATTGAGTCTACATGGCCGTTGTCTTAGGTATGCAGTTTACTGTTTTAAATACAGTTTCTTTCCAAGGGCTGCCTTATAATGACCAAGCCTCGTTTCAAGGGTCCTATTTGAAAGAAGCAGGGTTTCTGGGAAAAGTGAAAACAGCATCCAGCCCAGCACCGGTGCCCTAGCTGGACACGCCAGGCTGGATGCCAAGCACTGACATTGGCCTGATCCCTGAACATCATCACGTGAGCAAAATCTGTCAGCGTGCCTCCTTTCGGGCTAAAAACGTGGAACCGAAACTTCTTGGAAAGCTCAGATTGGTGTCTGAGTTTCCCCATTCCAAAAGCAGAAGGAAACTCAGCAGGCAGAGAGGTGAAATACGGCCGAGCTGGGTTTGGACAGCGGGCGGCTCGTGGACACACCGTCCCTCTCCAGATCCGTGTCCTTGGCCTAGAGGCTGACAACCGCCCGTGCTCCCTTCACTTCCGACTTTTCGCCCCTGTCTTTCAGCGTGCCACGATCCTGGGTGACATCCATTACAAAAAGACAATTCTTCATCCACTTCTAGAATCTCTACGGAGAACGACTCTAATGGACACAGTGACGTGTGTGGAGCCCAGCAGGATGGCCGGGCCGAAAGTGCTCCCGCCCCGCTGAACGGAAGGAATTATATGTTCCTGATGGGACACAATAAGTAGCGAAGCTGTACTCCCATGGAGGAGCCTGGAGATTGACATTCAGAAATTTCCCTTAGCTTCATCCTCGTGGTTCGCGTCATCGGAATACCAGGATGCGGCCTCAGCCTGAGTTTGTGTCCATTTGGGGGGCTGTCTGTGACTGAGCATCATTTCCTTTCACCTGTCTCTTGTCTTGGGCTTGTCTTTTGACAACTCGGGCATTCCGTCCGGACCTCTCCTCCCGCACACCCCGCCCCCCAGGGGGCAGACGGCACCAGGCTCTGAGTACCTGGCGGGTTTAGATCATTAAAGGAGCATAAAGCTTCGGCTTGGTCTCGGTGTCTGTGAGTTCTGCCGGTTTCTTTTTTAATTCTTTTCTTCTGAGTTTGAAAGATGCTGAATTGAATTGAGAAAGCTGGGGTGACGTAGGAAGCCCCAGTCCCTTTCTGCAGGGCCGCAAGAGAATCAGAAGGATCCGCAAACTAATCTAGAGCAGGGGGCTGACGCTGCCTAGAGACCAACATCTGCCCCAAAATGGAGATGCCCGTTTCTTTGACACTGAGCGTCTGCCTCTGTCTGGTTCCTCTGCCTCTCCGTCCATGTGGGGTGCAGAGCTGCGTGGGGACTCAGGGGCGTAGGAGCTACATGTTCAGGGTATCGCGGAGGGAAAGGGGAGCATTAGGAAGCAGCGCAAAGTTTGGGAGCCGAATGGAGGTTTTTTTAGATCCAGCGATTTTAGGGAAATCGCTTCTTCTAAGACCATGTTTTCAGTCTGCTGGATTTCATGGTGCTTAACGCGGGTCTCGGCGAAGCAGCGAACGATCTGTCAGAGCCTCGGCCTTGCACCGCTCACATTCAGTCGTCCGGAATTTCAACGTGGATCCACAATGGGCACCGAATTCCAAGACTCTGAGGAGACTTGACAGGAAAAACAACAGCATTGCCCCGATGAAGAATGTGGAAGAGGGAGAAGCCACGCATGTCACCTGCAGGGACATTTTTACTTGGGGAGCCGTGACTCCAAATTCCTCCCTCTCAGAGGTGGACCCCACGGGACATTAACTCATTCACTCATTGCTCCCTGAGGCCCGCCATGTGCCCGGCCGCACTCCTCAGAACAGGGTTGGCTTCAAGCAGCACGCGTCCTGTGAGCGAGACGAATAATAAACAAACCCACGCGGATGTGATGTGAACCCCACAAGCACAGGGATTGTCTCTGTGTGTCACTGCTGAGTCCCCAGAGCCTGGAAGACGGCCCGCACGGAATAGGCCCTCGATAGCTCCTGGACTAGGGTGTCTGCACTGCGTGTGCATATGTACGTCAGGTGGTGATAAGTGATGTATGTACCGGGAGGAACGTTTTTTAAGAATAAAACATAAAGGTTCTATAGGGACCCTTACCTGGAGCCTCCGGAGGGAGCACGGCCCTGCTGACACCTGAATTTTGACCAGGTGACACCGTTTCAGACTTCTGGCCTTCAGAACTGTAAGAAAATAGATTTATGCTGTAGGAAGCCCCCATGCTTGTGGCAGTTTGTTACAGCAGCCGCAGGAAACTAATACAGTAATCCAATGCATAATAGTCCTCCTTTTCTTGATGTGTGGTTTAAAACAATCGTTTTAAAAGAAGAATAAATTCTCACCTTCAAAAGATCATTTGAAATCAGCAGACTATGTCATTTAAGAGCTAACGTTTGTTCTTACCAAACATAAATGCATCTCGTCACAGTTCATACTGTTGCACTGTTGTAAATTTTAAACACAAATAAAAACAGCGCGGAGGCATCCGGAAGGGCCGAGTCGGGGCCAGTCTTGCTCTGTGTCTTCACTGTGATCACAGCTGTCACTGTTTACTTCTAACCTGCCCGGGGTGCAGCCCCTTGGGGATGAGACACATGGACGGCACCAGAACCGATCCCCAAGGATTCCGAACTCTTTGGAACGTACCGTACTCCCCAGCAGGACACGCTTGGCCGTCCTCACACTGGGAGCCACCGGCATGCGGTGGGTTTTCCAAGCTCCCACGAAGGAGGCGATGCTTATCACGCGTTAGGCAATAAAAAGGCACTAATTCGAAGCTTCTATCTCGTCGAAAGTCGACAGTAACAGCGATTGTTTAGAATTTAGACCGGCAAAAATGTGTTCCAGCGATATTGTTTGGAAATGCGGGTACACATTGTTAATAACTCGCAGGCCAGCTTTGCTGGCTTGACTGTCGCTTTTAAATTTCCTGCGGACACTGCTGTCCTCATCGCCCCCACGCGGGACAGGCAGCTCCCCCACACCCCGCCTGCTCCAGGTTCCACACTGTTTGTCACGGTCCAGGAGGAAAGGAAAGCCAAGCCTTCCTCTGACACCCCCCACCCCTGCCGGCGGGCTGAGCAGTGCACCCAAGGCACTGCGCTGCTCAGAGAGAGCACAGGCAGAAGCCCATGGGCGGTGGGCACTGCACAAAAGGCCCCCAGACTCTTGCCACATGCAAGGAGGCTCCCCTCTGTGCAGAGGTGTGCGGCTGGCAGGGGGATTGCCAGCAGGGCCTAGACGAAACTGGCACAGATTCCCAGGGGGTCTCTGATGCGGGACACTTCTCTCCTGGGACCCCCCCAGCCCCCGGAACCCCCTGCACCGGCCTTACCCCGAGGAACACCCTCAACCAGGAACTCACCCCCTGGGCTGGCAATGGGCCAATGACTGTTTCCATGGCTACGTGCCACCCCAGAGGAGCTGGCCCTGCACACTGGGGGATCTGGAAGTCTCTGGGCACGTGGCAGTGCCATGGTGGCTAGTGGAAGGAAGAGCTAGCTCCTCAGGAAGCAGAGAAGCATCTGGAAGGGGAAAGCGGGCCTGGATCTTAGATGGCCCCGCCCAGCACCTCCAGCCACCCTCCACCTAGGCTCAGTCTCCGAGGTGAGGTGGTGGCCAGTCACTGGTCACCCTTCTCCCCTGACGTCCCCGGGGTGCAGGTGGCCTCCCGGTGGGCTTTGGAGTGGGCAGATCCAGGATTGGAACGCGAGGCCGGCAGGGTTGCTGAATGAGCAGTCGGCCATGCCCTCTCGCTCACTGGAACATCCAATGGCGGGGCACAGTGTCATTTGTCCCCACTCCGTCCCCATCCCCCAACCAAGAGGGATCCTGCTTCCACCTCAGAGGCTTTGACTATTTTAAGAGGAGCCTTTTGGAGACACGTGATCAGCAGTGCCAGTGGGAGAGGTGTTCAAGGGCTTTAGAGCGCCACTCAAGTGGCCCTGGGGACAGGCAGCCTGTTCAGAGTTGGGCCAGTGTTGGAACAGGGAGGAGAGAGGAAGAGTGAGCCATGAGCCGAGCGGGGGAGGCCAGTGCGCAGGGAGGCGGTTCCCACCTGTCAGTATGCAAATCACCGCCGCTGAGACGAATGATCTGCAGGAAGGCAGGCAGGGTCCCCAGCGGGAGCCGTTTGTCGTTCCTACTCCGAGGAGCAAGCAAGCCCCAGAGAGCTTCCCATCCCTCCCTCTGGCCCCCCCCAGGTAGCTTGGGCTGGCACAGGTACCAGGACAAATGGAGGCATCTCTCTCTGACCTCCGCCTCCGTGTCCGTGGCAGAGCCGGCCTCACACAGCCTTGGACTTGGGCTTCCCAGCACCTCACAGGGGAACATGCTTCTCGTGGTCAGGGGGAGGACCCTCTGGCTCTTAGAAGGACAATGTGAAACCACAAACCTTTCTTTTGACCATCAGCTCTCTCAGCTAATTGACAAGTACAAGTCCTGTGCACGAGCTGCTAAGATTTTCCATGACGTCGGCAGAGCCCAAGCCCCGCAGGCCTGGCGCTCGGCGGAGGAAGTGTGGGCCCGGACTGTGCCCCAGCAAGTAATTGCGTAACGCCTGTGGCCCCGTTCACAAACGGTTGGCGAGAGGTAGACGGAACGATTAATCCTGGAGATTTTGAAATTGCCAGAAATTCCACCCCAGTCGTCCCACCCTTGTCTGTCTGGGGCTCCTTGGCTTGAGAGCAAAGGAACGAGAGCACCACGCTGGGCAAGACACAGATGCCGTCGGGAGCGAAGGCCGGGCGGCGATGGTTTACAAAGCTCTCACTCCCACGGGTGCTGTGCCACCCACGTCGTGTGTGGACAGGCTCCCGGGGCTGACGACCATCTCCCACAGGGGCGATGGGCTGGGCTGATACATCACACCCCTTCCCAGAGCTCAATAAATATTGTGGAAATCATTAATAAGCAACCAGAGACAGCCCCTCATATGACCACAGAGCACAAAATTAATTCTGAAAAGGGATAAAGCTCTTTGGGATTGAATCCAGAGCCTTGGTGTTAAAAGCGTCTGACCCCACTTTGGCCTGTTATGCACTTGTTCATTCATCCATTCATTCCTTCTTTCCAGAAATATCGACTGGCGCCCACTGTGTGCTCAGCCCTGGGCCGCATGATTCTCACTAGATCACGGGTTGCCAAGAACAAGATCCATCACCGCGACAGGTGAGGTCTGTGCCGCCAACGGCTGGTCATTGCCAGGCGTTCTCATGAACAAAGGGCCTGCAGCTCTCGGCGAGGCCAGGACACTGTTGGGCTCCACGACGTCATGGAAAATCTTAGCAGCTCGCACACAGGACATGCGCTTGTCAATTAGCTGTAAGCTCGCACGCCAAAACAAAGGTTTGTGGTTTCACATCGCCCTTCTGGGAGACAGCCAGTCTTGGCCACCAACCAGCCCTACCCTGGCCCCCGCTTCGGGAGAGCCCTCCCTCCTCCCAACGGGTCGAGGCTGCGTGGGTTTGCCATCTCTCATTTGAGGTCCTCGTCAGAATACTCTGAGGTCAGCTCTACCCACAGGCCCCTCATCACTACCAAAAATATTGGGAAACTCCAGAAATGCAGCTTTGACTCAGTTTAATTCAATGACACATAATAGATGCCCACCACAATAATAGCACTGCTAAAAAGTTACCAAAAATACGAGGTAGAGAGGACTCAACCTTTTCTTCGGGGACTTTTCGATGGGAGGAGACAGACACCAACACGCCAGCTGTGTGAGACCACGAAGCCGTTGGTAGGCGCCGGAGAAAGAGACATTGCGAAAGTTATGCTGACTTTGGCAGGTGAAGGTTACGCTGACGGGTGAAGGTTACATTGACGCTGATCGCGAAGGTTACGCTAACATTGGCGGTGAAGGTTACGCTGACAGGTACGAAGGTTACTGACATTGATGAGTGAAGATTACGCTGACTCTTTGGTGGGGTGAAGGTTATGCTGACGGGTGAAGGTTACGCGGACGCCATGCGAAGGTTACGCCTGACGCAGAAGATTATGCTGACGCTGGCGGGTGAAGGTTACGCTGACCCGGTGAAGGTTACATTGGACGCTGGTGGGGTCAAGGTTACCACGCTGACGGTGAAGGTTACTGGACGCTGGCGGGTGAAGGTTACATTGACGCTACGGGTGAAGGCTACGCTGACGGGTGGGTTACGCTGACGCTGGCAGGTGAAGGTTACGCGCGACAGGTGAAGATTATGTTGACGTTGGTGGGTGAAGGTTACGTTGATGGAACGTGTCCCCCGTGCCTGTCGTGCGTAGGCAGGTTTCACTGACCTATCGGGCGACTCCGTGAGGCCGCACACACTGGCCTCCATTCCTCCATGGGGAGGTTGAGAGCCGAGAGGCCAGTCGCTTGCCCCAGGCTTGGCAGCTGGTGAGTCCCGTTGTCCTTACGGATCTTAGCTGCTGTGAAACCAGATGGTCCCACTGATCCTAGTTTGGGAGGTGGCAGAGGAGCCAACCCACCATCGGGCGGGCAGGAAAAGGGGTGCACGGGGACGAGAGTGGGACCTAAGCCGTCGTGAGTGAAGTCCCGGCTCTCTGGGAAAGCGGGGGAGCCTCGGAAGTGGCCGACAGTCTGGGGGACAGTTGAGGAATCAGGGAGGAAGGAGAAAGAGGGAGGGGAGCAGTTTCTTTGGGACAGTGGGTCCCCGCAGTGCTGCGGTCAGAGTGGCGAGTCGGGGAGCTGGGGGTTGGGGGTGGTTAGGGGTTAGTCTCATCGTCCCACAAGGTCGGTGAGGTTGCAGGAGGTCATGGCGCCAGCACGATGGGAGGAGGAGGGAAGCAGGGTGCCCCGCAGGGCGGGGGGTGATGGCGGTGACCTCCTCAGAGGAAGAAGCCTGGGACCTGGGGAGCCACAGGGAAAGTTGTCAGCCTGAAAGCCTCTCCGGAGAGCTCCGTCAGCGGCTCCCATCCCAGCAGCGGGCAGGCGGGGGGAAAGCGGGCGCAGGCGGGGTCGTGGGGGGCTCTGCAGTCAGGGAGGTCCGGGGTTCCGTGAGTTCCAGGGAGATGATGGAGGGCGCTTTCCAGGAAAAGCTGAAGGATGTGGCAGGAACCTGCCAGCTCGGATGAAAGGGGCTGAGAAGGGGCTGGCAGGAGGCCAGGCGGGGCAGGCAGAGGACCGAGGTGGCCAGGGGGCAAAGGGGGCTCAGAATCAGAAACGAGACCACCACGCACCTGCGGCACGTGCTGCCTCTGCAGAACCTGCAGGCAGGCGGTGGGCCCGGAACTGGCCTGCACGCCTCCGAGTGTGCGATCGCGCATCTGCCACGTGCCCAGCGCTGCTGTCATCGCTGGGGCTGTGACGGCGACCAGGACAGCCGCAGTCACGGCCTCTTGGAGCAGATAAACACGAAGCTTTGGCCGCAGTGATGAAGGAAAGTAGGCAGGAGAGGAGCGCAGGGCGGAGGGGAGGGGGCCGGGGTGGGAATCTGCACCTGGGACTGCGGAGAGGTCTCCTTCCCCCGCCCCCAAGAGGCTGGCTGTCCCGAGTCTCCTCCCACCTCTCCTGGGGGCAGGTGCACGCCCCAGGTGAAGGGTGAGAGGATGTGGAAGGTTTTGAGAGTGTCTCTGCCCACTGGGGCTGTTCGGTCGTGCTCGGAAACCCTGGCGGGGTGTCCTCGACCCTCCCTCTCCACCCCCCAGCTGAGGAGTCTGAGCCCTGGGTTTTATCGAGCCCGGCCCCAGCGGGTAGCAGTGGGGCCAGCGGGGCAGCCTGCATCCCACAGAGCAGGCATCTCTGATCCTGCCTGCCTCACCTGGGAAGCAAAGCTCATTATCAGCTCCAAGTTTAAAGGGGTTACAGAAACGGGCAGTCCTCCCGCTAGGAGCCTGTCCCTCAAGAAGGCTGAATGCAGAGCGGGGGGAGCTGGTCAGGCAGGGCCTGAACACGAGCCTTGCCCCAGAGAGGCTGGGTGAGGTCGCGCAGCCCCTGGCCGCACGCTGCGTGCTGCTGGACTTTATCTGCTAAGGGCCGCTCTGCTACCTTCTCAGGCAGCGCCCCCTGCATCCTGCCGTGAGTCCATCCACAGGTCCCTCCTGTCGGCCTCGCAAGGCCTAAATAAGCTTTGGGGTTGACGGTCTGTCCTCCAGTGCCAGGAGCCTCTGCTCTTTGGGATTAGGAAGTGGGGGCCGTGGGCCAGTTACAGGGGACAAGTTGTTTCCGGCTGGAAGCAGAGACCAGGCGGGAGGAGTCACCCCTTGGAGAGGCCCGGGCACCTCCCTCTCTCCCTCCTCCTTGGTCCCGATCCTCCCCCCACGGCCCCCTCACCCAAGCCGGGGTCTTTCTCTCCCTGGGAAGTTGGGAGCCCTGTCACTTCCCAGTGCCCCAAAGCTGGTTTCTCCTCCCTCTTCCTTGTTGTGCCCCCATGTCCTGACCCTCCCACGATCCCCAAACCTTCTGGGTCTTTTGAAGCCCTGAACTGCTGGATGGTGTCGCCTCCACTGAAATCAGGTGTCAGCAGTGACCTAGGACAGTCCCCGCGGTGACAGTTCTGGCCTTCCTCTGCGTTGAAGACAGACCTGCAGGGAGGGGTGGCAGGCCATGTGCTGCTCAACGGTCAGCCTCTGCGACAGCCAGATTCTTGGACAGGGGGCCGGCCGTGGGAGCAGCCTGGCCAAGAGCCTTTCTGCTTGTCGGTGGCAGGCTGGAGCCTAGAAAAATTCACCTAAGGCGGATGTGTCTGGGGGCCACTCACTGAGCCTCCTGGCATCCACTGAGGAGCCATTGTGGCCGGTGACAGGCAAGAGCCACAGACATGTCACCAAAGCTGCAGAAGGGAGCCAGAAAGCAGACGTCATGTTTTATAAAAAGAAGGCTCTGGAGCCAGGGCTGAACGCCCGGTTTGGAGGCTTTTCCACTCCCCTCACCCTTCTCAGCCTCCTGCCCTTTCCTCTCCTTCCCCAGCCCCTCCTGGAGCGGAGGGAGACCCTCGGTGAAGAGGATATATCTTTTGAGTGATTTTGATCTTTCCTGAGCGATTAATTATCTTTAGTTTAGATTGATGATGAGATGATGATGATGATCTATTTTGTCTCTGATTTATCCAGAGTTTTATGATCTTTATATTTGAGTTATATTTGTCGGTTTCTTCCTTCCTAATTCACTTTCTTCCTGATTTCTTTCTTTCTTCTTCCTTTTCCTTTCTTTTCTTCCTTCTTTTCTTCCTTCTTCCTTTGAGCTCTTTTTCCTTGTTTCTTCTTTATTTTCTTTTCTTTTCCTTTTCTTCCTTTTTTCTTTTTCCTTTTTCTTTTTCTTTTCCTTTTGGTTTTTTTTTCCTTTGTTTTTTCGAGATATTTTTCTTTTTTTCTTTTTTTTCTTTTTTTTTTTTTTTTTTCTTTCTTTTTTTTTTTTTGTTGAGCCTTTTTCTTTTGTTCTTCTCTCTTTACTTCCTTCCTTCCTTCCTTCCTCTTCCCTTTCTCCTCCTTCGTTTCCTTCCTTCCTTTCCCTTCCTCCCCTGGTCTTCCTTCCTTCCTTGCCTCCTCCTTCCCTTATTACATACTTCCTTCCTTCTCCTCCTCTCTTCCTTCCCTTTCCCTTCCCTCTTCCTTTCCCTTCCTTCCTTTTTCTCTCTTCCTTCCTCGTTTCTCTTCTTCTCTATAGGCCTATCCTCATTTGTTTCTGGCTTTTGAAGTTCCTTCCCATCTCCTTGCACATTGGATGGCGATGGCCTGGCCTGGTGGAGATGATAATTACTGCATTAGCCCAATGGCCTGGAGAGAGGTTGGGGTTGGCGGGGTGGAGGCTGAGAGCAGGGGAGAGGAAGGTTCTTTATTAAATGCAGATGTTTTTAAATCACTGTAATTAACTGGAATGGACACTACGAATCACAGGCATAAAAGCTAAATGGGCTTTTGTTTTAACTGTTTGTCATTTATTTAAAAGGGTCATTGGAGAATATCACCAGAGAGATATTCGTGTGCTTCCTGCTTGCTTTTGCCTGGCAAAGGCTTTCTCGGGGCACACGTAAGTGCATGCACGTGCGTGTGTGCATGGATGTGCACACACACACATACACACCCCTCTCCCATCCTGTCTCTGTGTCTGTCTCTCGTGCACGCACGTGCACACACTCAGTGAGCTAGCAGGATGGGTCTGGGCTGGGAGGGGCAACGGGGTTCCACTCTTGCTCAGCCACGGAAGCTTCCTCGGAGGCTGTGGCACTTCCTGTGCCAGAGGTCCCACGGCAGGTGGCTTCTCGGTGGACACTCGCAGAGGTTGGAGCTGAGCTGTCAGCCTCTGATCACCACAGCATGGGGGTGCGTATCCATGGAGACTTGCCGCCCAAAACGCTTCCTTGTCCCATGAAGTAAGTGGGGGTCAGGTTCCCCCATGTCTGGCCTCTTTTTTTCACATGGGCACATTCCTTCCCAGTTTCAGGAAGAGGGCAGGGTCTGGCTGTGGCAAAGAGGACAGAGGTGCTTTGCGAGACCTTTAAAAGGTCTCCCTGGCCAAATCCTCCTCCTGCCCCTCCCCCCGGGCCTGCACCCGAGACTCCTGGGGGGGAGCATGGGGTGCAGCTTGTCCATGGCTCATGACAGAGAGAGAGCCAATAGCAGAGGCAGGTGAGTCGGCAGCAGCAAAGGTGAGCAGATGTCCTAGGTGCCTCTGGGCCGACCCGAACCCACCTGCCCAGAATCGCCACCGTCAACCCCGAACTTGCCAGGAGAACCCAGCTCTTATGCGTCCACAGAGCCGAAGGCTGTGCGGACAGCCTGACAGCCAGGTGCCCGCCCCTGGCCCCACCGCCAGGGCCCCAGCCCGTGCCCGCCTGGCCCTTCCACGTCCACCAGCGAAGCGGGCTCTCCGTGTCGTCCCCTCCGCCTGTCCTCCCTCTCCAGCCAAAGCTGAGCCAGTGGGAAAGAACGGGGGGCCGGGAGGGAAATGGCTGAGGCCCCCTAGACTGTGGGGGAGGCTGACGATGTTCCTGGAATGTTTGACTCCCCAACACACACTTCCTATAGAATCCACGTTAGGGCACCGTGTTCACCATGTTTGCAATTAAGGTTGCAATGTGAGTACACCCCAAATCCAGCTAGGATCCCAACACCCCTGATCTCAAGGCCCAGTGCCTGCCGAGAGTGTCATCTTCCAGGATAGGCTTTTCCTTGCAGTGTGATCAGCGGAGAAATCCCATACATAATCCAGTTTCGAGGTCGACTCCCAGCCCCCCTCCCCAGGCACACCCCTACTCCTGGAACTGCTCGTGGGCTCTACCTTTCTGTCCGGCTTCTCTGGGCCAGTGGCTTTCAGACCTTCTCGGCCAAGACCCACAATGAGGTCTGGATTACATGACGTACCCCAAGCCCAGTAACTCGCTCGCACACACGTATAAACATCAGTGCGTCGCCGAAGGTCTCGCTCCCCCTTACACGAGCCTTGCACGCTGATATCGTCCAATCTATTCTATTTCTCTAGCTTTTAACATCATCTTTTCTCTGCTATTCCAGTCCTAATTTTCAAGCCCACGACCCTAGTCTGAAAACCGCTTCTCTCGGGCAAGCCCTCGGTCTCGCTACGCCGAGCGTCTGCCCGCTCTCTGGCGTCAGAGACCTCGCTGCCCACAGGAATCTCCCGGCCCTGGCCTTGCCCAGAACAAACATCCAGAAGAGCGAGCGCTCCTGCCCCCGGCTTCGATGCCACACCCCCCTTTCCTCCCACCTCCTCTCCCGGTGGCCTTTTTCTCTGGCATCGCTAAGCTCCGTCTTCCTATCCTCTTTCTCGTGGATTCTTCCCATTCATCCAAACTTTGAAAACTTCTTTGTTATTTGGAGAACACAACGTGGGTCTCCAAAACCTTGAGAGATGGCGGCCAAGATCGCCAGCGTATTTCTATTTCAAGGATCCACGTGCGTGTCTGGCCCGAGAGGAGATGCTCTCAATTCGTGTAAAGGGTTTTGCGGGAAGGAGAGGGGCTGAATGTTTGCCGTGTGTCCAGAGCTCTCCGTGGGGTTCTGAAGACACTCCCTCACTCGCCCCCTCAGGGACCTTATGAAACAGGGTCTTATTGCCACTGTTTGGCCAGGAGACTCAGAGAAGTCAGTTACCCAAGGCCGGGGAGTAACCCACGGGAGTTGAGAGGGGTGGCGAGAAGCACACCGGGGCAGGCAGCCTGAGGACACCAAAGCTCTGCCGGGGAAGCTGCTTTCCTGGGGGCCGTGATCATGGCCAAACAGGTCCCAGGTGAACTTGGACTCGTCCTTCCTTAGACCTCCATACCGAACACCCCATACTCATCGGACATTTGCGCCCCTCCCAGCTGTAAATCTCTCAGCCGAAGCCAACTGTTCTTAGCCAACTGGAAATGGAAGGGAAGGAGGGAGGAAAGAAATGACAAGAGAAGGACAGCGAGACAGAGAGAGACCAAAATAAAGACAGACAAAAATAATCGCGTCTCTTCATACCACATCTCCGTTCGAAAGCGAACATTTGTTTTTTCACTTTCCAAAAGTCTCGAAATGGAGATACATCTTATAATCCGTGTCGAGAGACATACATCCGCTAACCCACATCTTACAATCACGGCGAATTGCGATAGATAAAACACGATGCGGTTCGAGGCCGTTCCTGAAGCCGCCAAGGCGACTAACGCCTGGGCTGGCTAAACGTCACCGTGCGGCTTACAGAGATGGCACACGTGGGCTTTCCTGGTTCACTGTCGGAAAATCCTTCACATAGTCACGCACGGTGCCCATGCAGTTAACCACACTGACTTGCGGAGGAGGAAAGTTGGGGGCCTCGGTTACATTTCGATTTGCACGGTCTCACACGTCTCTTTGCTAATGTACATGCCCAGCAGCGTGGGATTTGTTTTGTTTTGTTTTCTTGCTTTTTGCAGGAACAATTGACCTAATAAGCCACCTTTTGGTTGCTCTGGCAGGTTAACCACTTCAGAGGCCGTCAGATAAGCGCGGTGCTTTGCACTCCGTCCCCTTTGAGAGAAGGCTTTTCAGAAGCCAGGCTGCACAATAGGGGCTGTTTCAACTGTGCAATCCTGGTAATTAGAGAGAAGAGGCCCCTCAGGTAACTGCTGAGAAAGGTGCCTTAATTTGACCCCGTTTCGCACAGTCCAATTTTCAATTAAACGAGGCACTCAGCCCTGTCCCTTAGGAAATCACCTCGGAGCCCATAATCCCTAGATCTTCCCGGAGTTATTCAGTCTCAAGTCCTCCCTTCCGAGTCCTCTGCATCAAACTGCGGTGTCTCTTCCCGCAGAGTTTACCCAGGAACCGATCCGCGCCCCCAGGTTCCACGCCCCAAGGCAATATCAGTCAAGAACAGCGGTTTCTTCCTCCTTCTCCTTCGGCTGGCACCTCTCTGCTTATCACTGTTTTTGATGATCTTGAACTTGCTTCTCTTCCCGACTGTCAGCGGAAACCGGAAGCACCGTTCAATGGTTTCGTTATTTACTGATTTATTTCTATAGCAAATACATTTTTACCAGAAGTCGGAAGAAAAATATACTCCAGCGTTCCTCTCCCTCAAACTCCTCTCCCCATTCAACGCGGATAGGTGGTATATATTCTCGTGAATCCAAAATCACTCAAGTTCACTACAAAATTTCCTCCCTGGTGCTTTACTGCTGGGTTTGTTTTTCGTCCTCAAATTTCCCTCCTTGAAGCTTCATCTGGCAGTCGGAACTTTCAGGCAGAATTCTTTCTGGTGGAGCATAAATTTTTCCACTCCGGTACCCAGGAGATTCTAGCGTTTTCTGGAGAGACCCTGTGTGAGCTTCAGTGCCCGCATTTCTCATCGGGGCCTCTGGAGTCACCGGGCCTGGGTACCTGGGAGCATGTTAGGGGCCCAGGCCTTAACAGCTTCCCCCGTTTGACTCGCTCCACTCCTGCAAACTGAGGTCTGGCATCCGTTCTTCAGGACACCTCTGAGAATCCAGGCTCAGCTCCCCGTCCTCCCTTAGGCCCCGGTACCAAACACCCCATACTCATCTAAAATCATGTGTCCCCAGCAGAACAAAAGGTTCTTCAGAGGGAGTATATCAGAAAGTGCTCCGCCTGCCGCAAATGACAGAAAACCACCCCAACGGGATTAAGCACAAGAAAATGTACTGGCTCCAGAAGCTGAAGCTAAGGCTGGCTTCAGGTGTGGCTTGATGCAGGAGCTCGGCCAATACGATCCGGTTTGCCATCTATTTCTTGGCTTAGGTCCATGAACTTCGTTCCCAGAGGGACGCCGTAGGCTTCACATTTAGTTCAAATGTAAATAATGGAATAGTCTCGTTGGGCTGGGCTGGCTTCTCAGGATGGATAGCCATCTTCCAAGCGGACCCTGTGACTGGGGGCATGAAGTGAGTTGATCGAATCCAGGAATTCACCGGAATCATAGAATAACGATAGTAGTCATAGTACTAACCGTAGCTCATTGCCAGAGATCTAAGAGGGGGAAGTACGTCCCTAAATAAAAATTGGGTGACCGTTATCATAAGTGGAGGCTAGAGCTGAGCCACGAAACCACGCACCTGCCACTGCTGGCAGGAATGGCACCGAGCCACACCGCCCACCTGAGAACGTTTAGAAATTATAAGAAATGAAAAGTGACCAGTAATCTCATCGCCCAGAGGAGACGACGACTGTTAGCGTCTGGGGTGCTTTTCCCCCCGTCTTTTTTCCTGTGTGTAGACATTGTTATGTCGCCGTGGTCATCCGATCTCCGTGTTGGCCGTCTGTCTTGCTTTTTGTTACTTACTGCACCTATGGTTTCCGTAAACGCTTAACGACGGCGTAATAATGCACTGAGATGCCGTCTACCTACCGATCCATTTCATCGTTTCATAGTGGGCGGTTTTTACATATAGGCTGTTCTAAAAATACAACCTGAAGCACGTTTAAAATTTCGAATTGGGTGTAAGAGATGCCTCTTGAAAAAGTGGATCATACTCTGACCTTGGGAAGCCACGCGGGTGGCCGTAGGCCCCCCCAGAACCCCGCTCAGCGCCCCCACCCCCGGTTCTCCTCAGGACGGTGGTCGTTGCAGAGAAGTGGAAGACGCTTGTTTGGTTTTCCAGACGGGCCCACCTCACCCAGGGAACCACGCCGGGCTCCCTGGTGACGAATTCATCACGGGCATGCAGTGGCCCTCCGAAAAGTCTCTTCAGGGAACAATTTTCTGAGGTCTCACATGGTGCCTAATTGGCAACTTTCTTTAACAGACCAGGACGATTGTTCTTTCTTTAAGCCATAAACGACGGCTGATGGAGCTCCGACAGCGCAAGTTCTTCCTCTGCTTCGTGTCATCTTCGTGACTTGAATCTCTCTCGGAATCATTGCCCGATGGATCTGCAGCGCTGTAAAATTCTGTGAATGGCGGGTGGGTATCTATAAACCCCTCGAAATCACAAGAGGTCCCTCCGCTTGATGAAGGAGGCTGCAGAGAGGCTCAGGCGCAAGGCGGCCCAAGCCGTGGATGGAGCCGTGAGGACAACCGGGAGGACGAGCGTCGGGCCCGGCGGGAAAGTGGCCGGACGACTTCTGCGTCCCCCTGTGGCTCTGAGACGCAAACTACGTTCGCTCCTTGTGGGAAGGGGTAAGAAGCAAAGGTTGAAATGGCAATTTGGAGATCGTCGAGAATACAAAGGGCTGTGGGAAATTAATTATGAAGTTGTTGATGGATTCATTTCGCTCATTTAGCATTTTATTGCGCTCACTGGTCTGTGCCGGGCTTGGTGCTGGGCACCGAGAAATCGAGTTAACTGGAGTGTCCCCAGCCCTCCAGAGTCTCACAGCCTCATGTGGGAGGAAAAATCTACAATTCAATGACGACTGTATAAGCAGAGTGCTGTTAAAGTGACAGAAACTTTTTTTAGATGAGATGAAGATTTAAATCAGCGCTGGCTTCTTGGGAGTGAGACCAGTGCAGTCACGCAGGGCCCAGCACAAAGGGGGGCCTCCCACTCGGCTTAATGCTCTGCTGGTGGGCATTGCTACCCTTCCGGTTTATTCATTCTGCAAAGATTTATTGAGTGTCTGCTATGTGCCAGGCACTCCTCTGGGCACTGAGGACAAAACAGACACAAATCCAGGACAGGCGAGAACAAATAACTATGTGAAATGTACCGGATGCCAGATGGGAGGAGGAGCCAGGGAAGAGAGCAAGCTGGGGACAAGGCGAGGGTGGCCCTCGTGGCTCAGCTGTGCAGTCTGCGCATACCCAGTGACCATCTATGATGTGCCACCATCTTGGGCACCTAGGTGGTTGTGATGGTTGGTTTTACATGTCGACTGGGCTGGACTAGGCACCCAGTTGGTTGGTCAAACACGTTTAGATGTTACCGTGAAGGAATTTTTCAGATTGTTTAGATGAGATTAACATTTAAATCAGTAGGCCTTGATTAAAACAGATTGTCTTCTCTTCCTAGCTCTCATTCCATCCATCCATCCATCCGTCCATCCATCCACCCACCCAGCGATCTTTCTCCCACTGGTTTGCTTCCTCTACAGAGCGCCGACTAACAGCAGAGCGTGAGGCCCGCTCCCTGCTCCCACTCCACTGGCTGCCAGAGTCAGGGTGAAATGAGAGGGGCCTGCTGAGCCCAGGACGCCTCCGAGGACACCCCTCCTAGAAGTTTCTGCCACAAACAGCCGGGGCAGCCGCCCCTACCTGTGCCAGGGGTCTCGCCTCCCTCTTCCAGGCCCCCCTGGCTGAGAGCCCGGCACTCTGCCCTGGGCAGTGTGCTCTGCAGCGGTGGGCAGGGGCAGATCTGGGGCAGATAAGGCCCGTAAGTCAAGCCCAATCACTGCACTCTTCGGCACTTCACGCCCAGCGCTCACACAGTCCCCACAGAGGGACCGTGGCCTGCCGAGCGGTGAGGAGCTGGGGCCGCGGCCATCTGGACCACGTGTGACGAGGTCTTTTAGAGATAAGCACAGGATTTCTGCTGGAATGTCGGGCTCTGCCCCGCCCCCCCCCCTTTTTTTGGACATTGAAACGTGTGTCCTTGCTCCAGAACGCTGTCATCTTCCGGGAATGAACACAGAGGCCATTGTTTACACTGCCAGCTAGGAGCCATGAGTGGCCCCTCACACAAAGGCCCGGTTGTGCCTGGACGGCTGAGGCAAGTGCCTTAGATCTCTGGACGGAGACGCCTGGGCTTGTCGTTTATGGGGTTCCAAGGAGCTATTTTCTCCCGCGCAGCAAGCGGGCGGTGCAGGTCCTCACACTGGTCCCCATGGCGCTGCTGCCTTGACAACCGCGGGCTCCACGTGGCCTTCCCAGGGCGTGTCTCAGCCTGAGGCAGTTGCTGTCCTCCAGATCACACAGCCTCTCTCTCCTGCAGAGCTGGGGAAGGAAGTTAGAGTTTGAGGCAGCAGCAGGGAAGCTGAGGCCACCAAAGGCCCACCGGCTAGGCTTCCAACCACTAGGATATTTATACCACCATGGGGTCGGCCACACGGGCACGGGACCACCATGAGCCAGGCACTCGGCGTCCGCGAGCTTCGGAAGCCAGCATGATAGGTGGCAGAACTCCCCCCGACCCCGGCAATAGCAAACTGCTCTAGTCTGATGTCTTTCAAGAAAACCAACCTACTTCTTTCATCTGCTTTAAAAATGAAGACTAATGGAAGAAAGGTTTTCCAAAATAAATTCAGTAGTTATTAAAAATCTGTTCTCGGAGGTAAATTTCAATCTTCAAACAGGTCGGGGGAGGCAAGGGAGATGCTTTTTTAAAAGACACATTGGTAGCGAAACAGCGCTGCCCGCTACAAATGCATCCTGACACCCTCGGCATCAGCACCCCTAAATGACAGAGAGCTCGGAGGTCTGTCAGCAATGAGGACTTCGATCGAGACCCTTGTGCACCTTTTGCATCTAGTAGCAGATTCATTACATAAATTATGGCAAATCCATTTAGTAAAACAATATGTCTGCTATTAAGACGGTTTCTACAGAGTTTATTGTAATAACACGAAAAATTATAACGTGAGAAAAGTTTCTTATTCATAGACTGAACATGCTCCTTTTTTCCCCGGAGAGCGATTCAAAAACAATTCATACAGCACGAACATGTCTATGGTTTTTCAAATTATGCTACACTATGAGTCTGGAAGGAAACACATACGAACATAGGCTTCTTTGAGGCGTGGGACCATGGGAAATTTTTCTCCTTTCCATCTTTCTATATTTTCTACAGTTTTTCGTAAAGAGTGTGTATTACTTTATCATTGGAAAGAATGAAATAAACAAAAATAAACAAATAAGCGGTTGCTATGGTGAGAGAATAGAGTGGGAACTTCATCCTCTCGCTTCTGCCCTGTTCCAGTGTCACATTATATCCAGAGTCTGGCAAGTGGCAGCTGGGAGCCCTGCCCAGGCTGTGCCAGATGAACACCCAGGACCTCCTGGCTGCCTCCAGGTCACACCAGATGCCAAATTAAGAGGTTTGGCAACTTCTGAATTTTACCAAGTTTTGTTTTGTTTGTTTGTTTGTTCGTTTATCATTTCTGGCTGCACACACACGCACGCGCACACGCACACCAGAGAATATGCATTTTGGTCTGTGGGGTTCACCATGGTTGGCACCCCTGCAAGAAGCAGGTTCCCAGGGCACTTGGCATGGTCTCCTCACAGGGAGATGGTCTTTGGTAGATGCTGGAATCTGTTCTTCTCCAAGTGACACTGACCCTTGAAGCCTAGCTGTGGATGAGACAGATTCAGACAAATAATTCCCAATGCGAAGGCCGCGTTCCAGAGGCGACTCTGAGAGTCAACGGAGGGTGCCTGCCCAAGCTTCCTCCTCTGGATCTGAGAGCAGGACCAGTCCCCAGAAAGAGGGCGCCCACTCATTTCCCAGCAGAGTGGCACATACTGTGACAGGCTCCAGGTAAACCCGCTCTCGTTTCCACTACATTAACTGATTGAAATCTGTGTTTCGAGCAGCTGCAGTGAGCCTGGGAATTTCTCTCTGGCCTTGTGCCTCCGATTATTCACCCTGTTGATTTTAGCAAGAATTGCAGCTGAGTGTGTGAGGTCAGAATTGTTTCCACTACCTAAATGGCCAAGAGGGACCCGCTTCCGTTCCCGAAACCGGCTTCTCCACCTTTATATACACGGAGCCCTGAGCCCAGAATGCTTGTCCCTCCCTTGTTCCCCCGAGACTCACCTACACCTCGCTTCCAATGTCATCTCTTGATGACGCCTTTCCTGACACCCACAGGCAGAGGCAAACCAATAATGTCTGGTACAGAAAACCATTCGTTCATCCGGCAAATATTCATCGAGTACCTGTTACGTGCCGTACACCGGGGGTGCAGCCGTGAACCAGTGAGACACGATTCTCACGTGGAAGTGGATGCGCACTTCATAAAATGGCCGAAAGGAAACGAACGGGAGCCCGGCCCACTGTCAGCCTCTAAGATTAGCATTTCTTGAGTTGACTTGAATAACAGGCTGAACGTGGCTGGTAATTCGTTTACTCAGATATTATTAAGATGAACTGTCATCTGAACGTTAACGTAACCCCCTCAAATCCTCCCGTTGCTGCCCCTGACACCGCCAACCTCCCGTTCACCCAGGCCCATCGTCTGAGTCTCTCTGACCCCTCTGGCCTCCTGCCCTCCTGTTAGTGGCCAAATTCATGTCTCTCTCTGAAATACCTCCAACCTTTCTCCATCATAGCCACCAGCCTACTAATCTTCACGTTATCTACAGCCATCTTTCCTTCTGTTTACGAGCATCAATTAAACACCTACAGTGTGCCAAGCACTGTGCTGGTCCTGTGGTCGAGCACCAACGATAGAACAAACGCTCTCTGCTCTCATTCTAGCGAGGGAGATGAGCATTGCCAGGTCCCTTACGCAAATGTAAATGAGAAAATCGATTGCATAAATGAATGGATGGATGGACGACCGATGGCTTGGACCTCTCTAGCCTGGTGGCGCTCCATGCTCTGGTTGGGACCTGCCTCTCTAGCTTTGTTTCCTTCTCATCCTCGAGGATAACCTTTGTACTATTCTAACTATCGCTCTGTTTGCTTTTCCTGTCTAGGAAACTCATCTCCAATTCTGCCATTGAACTCTCCTCCGTTAGATGGTGGAGGAAAGTGCAGGATGGTGGGCTTCGGTGCAGCACCAAATCCTCATCGTCTAAGGTGGGACGTCATGTCGTTACCATGGAAAAATCAAGAAGGAAGAGTATAAGCAAATTATTTTTAGAAATACGAAGGTAAACAGCAGAAGAAACAGCTAAAGGACTTGAAAACGGTTGCTCCTGGGGGTAGAAATCGAGAGGGCAGAGGGTTGGGGCATGAGACAGGAGTTTGGGGGTTGTTTTAAGATTAGAAGTAATTGCCTTTTAAAGCTGTATACGGCGATTAGGGCGGGGATTTTTTTTATTATTATTGTTTTTAATGCCTAGAGTGTACCAAGATCAAAATTTAAATAAGAACTAAAAATATCGATTGAGGTCATGTGTATAAAGTGCACAGTGTAATGCCTGGCACGTCATAAGCAACGAAGAAGAGGTCTACGTGACTTTTGTCTCTTCCGCGAATTCCGCCGCGAAGCAGAGGCCGAAACCGCAACGCTGAGCTTTTTCACGCTACGCGACGAAGCGGTTCAGGCAACAGCTCCCCGGCGAATTTCTTCCCTCCCCCATATCAACACCACCCTGCCGATCAAGGGCACATTCGCCCTCCGAAGAGTATTTTTCTATTAAAATCCCTCTTGAGAGGCTTTGCCCGAGTTTTCTGATGTGGGTTAGGGTAGTGGTAGCTGCTGCAACACACAGCTCCTTAACTCTCGAGGGCTTCACCTAATACATTTTCCGCTCATCTGGCATTCCTGGTTTGTAGATTTTCCTCCTCTCCAAGGACATTTCAGAAACACAGGCCCTTTTCATTTCAAGGCTCCTCCCCCGCCCCTGGGCCCTGAAGTCCTCGGCATCCAGGCAGGAGGAGGAAGGAGTGAGAGGAGAAGGTATAGCGGCTGCTCAGTTGCCTAGGTACGGGGTGAAGCACATCACTTCTGCTCACGTTCCTACCGCCCAAACCAGTCACGTGGCTCTGCCTGCATGAGAAGGGGGTGCTGGGAAATGTAGTCCCTGGCTGGACAGCCTCTTCCCAGTGAAAACTCACAATGTGGAAGGGCAGTATGGATTTTCACGAAGGCGCCTCTGTGGTTCCAAGCTCCCAAAAGGAACCATCTACAGTCCCAGCCACCACATCTGTCCATCATCTCTCCCACTTAGCTCTGTATATTCCGTGGGGCGCATCCCATTCATCTAAATACGGTGGGATTTTTCAAGTATGGATCCCATCTTCTCTTGGAAGACTTTTTCATTTCTGTAGCCACCTACTTACTGCACCATTGGAACTGAATTTCTGAATCATGGAGCTTGAGATTTGGA
Source organism: Pteropus medius (assembly GCF_902729225.1). Taxonomy (NCBI): domain Eukaryota; kingdom Metazoa; phylum Chordata; class Mammalia; order Chiroptera; family Pteropodidae; genus Pteropus; species Pteropus medius. The sequence continues at coordinate 3,181,484 of NW_024355990.1, read as the reverse complement.
CAGGACCTTAGCAATATGGTCCAATCCCATCGATTAAAGAGAAGGTAAACAAGACCCCAAAAGGTTAAGGGAATCCCCAAAATATGGCATTCACAGCAGACCTGTCCCCCCCACCCCCACATGCCTCAAAGGCAAGGACAGCAGCCTGAAAGTCAAGGACAGGTCATGATCTGAATTTGGCTGAGCCATGAATTTGAATTACGTGTGCTAGAAACGAGCCTAGCTGACCTCTGGGCATTTGCACCCCCATGTGGATTTGTTGTAACTGAGAGCCAGCTTCCAAGATGGTCCCAGGAGCATCAGCTCCTGATATTCACCCCGTTTGGTCCCCTCCCACACGGAGCCAGGGTTGGTCTGGACGGCATTAGCGGTAGGGCGCTGCTTCCGCTGTTAGATTATGGAGGACCTCGGCTTCCGTCACGATGCTCTCGCTCCTGGATCACTCATTCTGAGCGGCCCTATGGAGAGGCCCACGTGACAAGAAACTAAAACCTCCCGCCAACCGCCACCGGAGTGAATTTGGAGCAGATTCCTCCGCCCCAGTCAAACCTTTGGCGACCACAATCCCAGTCGGCAGCTCGACCGCAAGACTCCGAGCCAGAACCGCCCAGCTGGATCACTCCCGGGGTCCTCGCTCTCAGAGAGGATGTGATATAACGCAATCGCTGCTTTAAGCTGCTAAATTTGGGGATAATTGTTACCCAGCCACAGATAACACAGCCATTTTTGTTTTCTACCTGCAATCAAGTATGCATTTTGGTTTACTTGGGCTGGGGAGTAAACCGAAAATTATATAATATAATTTTGGGGGGTAGGGGGAGGTTCTATAAAGGTCTCAGGAAATGTCTGTTGTAAATGTTAAACATTCTGGGTATTTCTTCTGTGTGTCTTCAAATAATGGGTACACTACTAAAAAAAATAGAGAAAGAGAGGAAGGAAGGAAAGAGGGAAGGAGGGAGGGAGGGAGGAATGCTATCCATCCTTCTAAAGCAGTCTGAATGCCATGTGCCTGTGGAGCTTTCCCCAGACCCACCCCTCACGTGCGATATCTACATGTCATTTCTCCGACAGTGCTTTGATGTTAACTTTCTTATGACATTTATCATAGTGGGTCTTAATCCTTCATTAACTTAACAAAGAAATAGTTATTGAGCACCCAGAGCCAGTTCTGCTCTGTGTGCTTGAGATACATCAGTGAACAAAACACAAGGATCTTGCACTAGAGGAGCTTACACGCTAATCAAGGCGACAGGAAACAATAAGCACAATAAAAAGCAAATTATACATCATGGAAGGTGATCAATGCTATAGAAAAAATAAGCAGATCAAGGAAGTAAAATTGCTTATGTCTTTATCATGTTCTTCGATCATCGGCTCAGGAGGGTGGCCTGAGAGCTTGGAATGTCAGCAGGGCTTTGCATTTGCCAGGTGCCTGCAAATATTTGCTTAATTCATGCAAGGATGAGAGAGCTAGTCTCAGACTGGTGAATTCACTCAGATGGCAAATCCGAGAGTTACTTGCTGCTAATGTGAAGCCTGGCTCATAGCTGATCGTCAGATCTATTAGCAGGTTTGGGTCACGTGTGCTGACCAAGGTCATCTGGTTCTCAGCAAGGGCAGTTCGGGAGCCAGGGGGTAGCAGTTCGCAGGAGGAGTGACGATCCAAAATGTCACTTTGTGATTCAGACCCAAAGAAACAAAGGCAAACGAAATGTGTCTCTCATGGTTTAGTTATGTGGTCCCATATAACTGAGGGTCAGAACTTGTTTTAATAGCAGGCAAAGATTCAAGGAGTTTGTTTCCTATTAGGGTTAATACACCACAGACAAATTAAAATCCAATAGCGTTAATATAGGATAAAACAATAATTTGTATTCGAATGACTATGGAGCGCCAAAAGATCTAGAAACAGAATTTTAGACCCAGAAGGAATCTTAGGCCACTTTCTACTTCGTCAAAAAAAAAAAAAAAATTAAAAGCAGGTGGTAACATCCTCCATTTTTTGCAAACCTCCCCCATCTGTCTCTCACACACACATGCACACCCACAGACTTATGTACCTCTGCAGTCACCTCCGGTCTGGTCTCAGTGCCAGAAGTGACCCCTTCACAGCCCCTGAAAACAGAGTCCCCCACCCCCCATGTCCCTAAAGGCCTTTCTTACTCAACCCCTTCAAACAAACAAACATTTTCCTCTTGGCTGCGTCCTCTATTGGCTCTGGCTCTTTCTTCTCCGCATGTTACTGTGTTCAAGTCTCCTCTTCCAAAAAAGCAAAACGAAACAAGGAAAAACGACTTTTCAGCCTTACGTTTCTCTCTCATCACGTCTCCACCTTTCATGGCCGTGTTGGCTTCCTGTGGTTGCCGTGACAAACCACCACACGCTGGGCAGCTGGAACAACAGCAATTACTGTCTCACAGACTGAAAGACGGAAGCGAAGGCCGGGGTCAAGGTGTCGGCAGGGCGGGCTCCTTCCGAGGCCAAGGGGCGACCTGCCCCATCACTCTCGCCCAGCTTCCGGTGCTTTGCTGGCCGTCTTTGGCCTTCCTTGGCTTGTAGACGCATCACCCCACTTCTGCCTTCGTCTCCACTTGGCCTTCTCCTGGTGTGCATGTCTGTGTCCAGATCTCCCCTTTTTACAAGGACACCAGTCACATTGGGGTAGGGCCCACCCTGGTGACCCCAGGTTAACTTGGCTGTATCTGCAAAGACCCCGTTTCCAAATGAGGCCACATTCTGAGGTCCTGGGGGTCAGGACTATAAGAAAAGCTTTTGGGGGACACAATTTAAGCTATAACAATGGGCAAACTTAAAACATGGTCCCTCCCTACTCCAACCACCATCGCCACTGCACCCCCTGACTCTGCAGCCCGCCCTCCCCCCGCCCCCCTGGGTGCACTGCCCTTGCTAAGGACTAAGCGATCTTGTGGTCGCCTAATGTGGGGGATGCTTTCTTATCTTTATCGTTGTGGACCTTACTGTCACACCGTTGACCACCTACACCTTCCCCTCTTGGCTTCTCCAATTCTACTGGGGCATCATCTGGATTTCTGCATGGCAGGTGCTTCCTCTTCAGCCTTCCCCACCCTAACCTGCACCCCAAGCTACTTACCTATGCCCCTGCCTTCAACATCTGCCTGTATGCAGACCAACCCTGAGAGATCTCTCCAGCACGTACACCTCTCCAGATCTGACCATCGCCACTTGCCGTCCCCCAGTGCCCCCAACTCCACATATACCCGAGCAGACCCACCCCTTCTTCCCCAAAGTCCCACCTAAGGCCTCTGGCTCACCTTCCATCACCTTTCACTGAGCCAGAAAACTGGGCACCATCCTTTACCACCTTCCTTACTCATCATATCTGTCAGTCCCCAAGTCCCCCAGAGTCCCCTGGAGTTCAGATTATTTTTCACATGGATCCCGTCCGTTTGACCTCCACTGCCTCTCTCGTTACTTCCACAGGTTCTGATTTCCTGGCTGCATGACTTGTAGGCCTCCTAACCCTGTGCCCCCACCTACTGTGTCACCCTCCCTGTTTCGTCCTCCTCCGTGTCATCAACCACAGTGTTTCCAGAGGGAGCTCTCGGACAGCCAAGTAAAATAATGTTCAGAATCACTCAGGGGCTCTGCACAGCCTTCAGGAGAAAGTCCAGACTCCTGAATGTGACGTGAGATGCTCCCTGTGGTCTGGCCCTGGTCATCTCTTCCACTTCCTTCCCCAGCCCACCCCCGCCCCTCTTCCTTACGCATGAGCTGTTCCAACCCTGTCCGCACATCGCAGCCCCCCGGAAGTGTGTGCTGCCCTCCTATGTTTCCTGCACACTGTCTTCAAAGCCTTTCCATCAGCTTCTGACCATTGCTCCCCTCACATCCTTCAAGACTCAGGCCAGAGGTCCCTCCCGGAGGTCTGTCCAAGCCCTCCGGAATGACCTGGCTGTCCCCACCTGCCCTCTTCATCATAAGTCAACCACGGCTTTCAGCTCCTAGTCCACTGCTTGACACGTAATACAGGTTCAATCACTGTCTGATGAGAATCTGACCAGTCGAAGGTTCTTGTCTCTGTTCCAGTATTTTCCTCAGTGTAGTGGGAGGACAAGCTCATCAGAATCACTTGGGGGAGCTGGTTAAATATGCAGCTTCACAGGCCTCACTCTGGACCTGGATGAATCCGTATTTTAAACAAACTATTTTGGTGATTCTTATGGAGAGAGTTTGAGAATCAACGCCCTGTGCCTTGATGCCTGTCTGAAAAGCCCTTTAAGTTTATCATAATTTTAGGGGCCAAGTCAGCAGCTATCTATAGGTGACAAGCAGGGAGAACGGGGCCCAGCTCCATTACATTTTCATCGAAAGGCAATCATTCGAGTCTTGAAGGCTTTCTGTTTAGAGTCCACCGCTAGGGTACAAATTCTAGCGGCAGAATCGACAGAGATAGAAGGGTGGGAGTGGGGACTTCTGAAGGAAGCGAAGCAGCCCTGTGTGGTAGGAAGCAGCTGGGAATAAAGGGGAGGCAAGTATCAGAGACAAACAGAACCCTAAGGAAAGGTGCCCGCGGTTATTCGTTTTATTCAAATGATAGCCTGGGTCAGAATCACCTGGAGGGCTTGTTAAGATGCAGATACTTGGGGCCCACCCCCTAGTTTCTGATTCAGCCGATCTGGCAGTTGAGCCCAAGAAGCTGCATTTCTAACAAGCTCTCGGGGAGATGCCGATGCTGCTGGTCCCGGGAGCACACTTTAAGAACTGTTGTGCTAATTC
>NW_024355990.1:3027536-3176396 GCF_902729225.1 Pteropus medius | reverse complement strand
ACTTCCATCAGCAGCCACTGTCTCCCTGAGGCACTCTTTAAGTCTGTCGATTTCTTTCTCAGGTCATCGTGAGCTACATTTAACATTTAATCCTCTTAAATACAACTCTGTGGGGTTTGGACCATTTTTATAGATTATTAACTCACGCCTAAGTTCTGAGGCGATGGTAACAGGGCCGATGAGGGGATGAAAGCCCTCAGATACGCACTTGCCCATCGTACAGCTTTGCATGGGGTCCTTATTCATATTTTGTTCAGTCCAAACAACCACTGATCTGTGATACCGTGTTCTGCAGTCCCCACACTCACGGCCATCAGATGCCTCAACATGTCTGAGTCAGCCCTTGTTTCAAATATTTCTACTGCCCCAGGTCCACACGCCAAACCATGAGTCTAATTTTGGGTTCAGAAAATGCGGTCAGCAGAAGCCACTGCCCTTTCTTCTGGCGTTCCCTGTCTGAGATGAGAGCGGAAGACAATTCTTTTGCCCGGTTTAAGCTGAGGGGGGCTGGGATAGCGAAGAGAAGATAGAGAAAAGTCGAGAGGTTACGGTCACAAATTCAGCAGCAAGGACAAATACCAAATAATGTAATTTGGGTTCAATTTTCCAAAAGGTGAAGTTCTGCTTAATTACAGTGATTGGCTACCCAGGTACCTGGATTCCTCGTTGACTTAGTCAGCTACTTAGTGGACGCAGAATATTTTGAAGACGTGATTATTGTGCACTCCCTCCTGGAGCGTGTGACAATACCTCTATCCTTGAGAAATACAAAGGATGCTGGTTTCTCCGCAGTCAAAAATTAAATTACCGTAAATAAAATGTTGACGGGAAGACCGAAGCTGTGTCAGCTTCATCTGACTTCAGACATTTCTCAGTGATGTGGATTTTAGGGAGGGAAAATACACAGCAGAGACATTCGAAGGCGACTTTAGAGTGGGTTGTGGATCTGACTGCTGGAGGACTTAAAATACGGCGGTCTAAGACAGCAGTGCACCGAGCTCATGGGACCCCGAGGGGGAACGAGAGCGGGGAGTTTGTTGTGACTCTTTCATCCACAGACGTTTCAAAGCATGACACTTGCGGTAACAAAATTGCATTGCGAGAGTAGTGTGTCATTATCTGCTCTTCAAGACGGGGACACGTATGCAGGAATGGCCTCCTCCAACACCAATAACTTTCCAGGAGCTCCGCTGAGCCTCCGCCGCACCAAGGGGAAAGCGGGCGGGTTTCTATGACCCTTCACGAAAATGGAGACAATTCTTGGTTTCAAAATCTTCTCGTGACTTGAACCGAAAGTTAAAAAGGGACTTTTAAATTGCACACCGCTCCTGACCTTACCTGCGACTAATGACTAGCGTATATCGAATAGGAGTGGCGGAGTGGAGGACCACGACGGGGTGCCGAGCGCCGGGAAGCAGCCGTGCGGTGTGGGAGCCGGAGAGCCCGGGTTCGGCCCAAACGGCCGTTTGCGCGGTGGGGGCGGGTGTTCGCGCTCCGGGGAAGGGGGTGTCTCCACTGGGGGCTGTTTCGCAGCAAGGCTTGTTTGGCTCGCAGCAGGGCGCTCCCCCGGGAGCGGCGGCGCGCAGGGGCGGGCGGGGAGGCGCGCGGCCAGCAGGATGCCTGGGCCCGGGCCGGCGCGCGTACGTGTGTGCACGGTGGGGAGGTGCAAGGCGTGTGCACGGCACGGGCCGGACGCGCGCCGGTGCCGGCGCTGGGGCCGCGGCACAGAGGGCCAGCGCCGCTGGGTGAAAATACAGCACAAAACCCGGGCCCAAGCCCCGGCGCCGCGGCACGTTGGCCCCGGGGACCGAGCGGGCGCGCAGGGCTGAGTTCGCGTCCCGCGGTTCAGCGCGCTAACGCCGAGCCGCAGCACCAAGACTCGGAAGGACGCCGCGCAGCTCTCCACGCATCCCAGGCGGGGCGCGAACCCCTGGTGCCGGCACGCGCCCAGGCAGGCAGAGCGCGCGCCCGCTCGCACCCCGGCGCGCTCCCCGCACGATCTGGGGACCCACAGCGCGGGCGGGTATTAAGGGGGAAGCTGGGGGCGTGGCCTGGCCGAGACCAGCCAATGGGCCGGGGAGGGGCGCGCGGGGGCGGAGCTGGGATATAGAGCGCCGATTGGCCAGTTGGCCCTCCGGTATGCAGATGCGGTGGAGTCACGTGCCAGGGGCCGGGACGACTTCCTGTTGGAGGCCACCGTGGGGCGGGGAAGGGGGCGCGAGCGCCCCGTCTGGCTGGAGCGGGGGGAGGGGGGTTCTTGTCAGTTAGAGCAACAAGATGGCCGCGGTGGCAGCTCCGCACCTCAGCGCGACAGCCTCGGGAGCCGCAGCCGCCGCCGCCGGCCCCGCCGCCCCGCAGCCCTGAGTGTCGCCCCGGCCGCCCCCGCCGCCCCCGACAGGGCTGTTCGCGCGCCCGCCGCGCTCCTGCCGCCGCCGCCGCGGGCCCGCCCGAGCCGGAGGCGGACGGAGCGCAGCCGGCCGAGCGCCGAGCTCCAAGCGCCGCCGCCGCCTGGGATCCCGGGCCGCGCCGGAGCAGCCGTCCCGCCCGCGGGCGCGAGGAGGAGGGCGCGTCGCGGCGTCGCCGGGGCCGGACCTGGACCTGCCGGGACGCGCCGCCGCCCACCCGCCCGCGCCGCCGCCGCCGCCGCCTGCGCCGGGACCTGAGCCCGCGGCGCCGGCGCTGAGCGGGCCCCCGCCGCCCGAGCGCCCCGCAGGCCCCAGGGCGGCTGTGGGAGTTGTTGTCGCCGCCGCCGCCAGGCCCGCGCCGCCAGAGCCCCGCCGAGGAGCCGCCGCCGCCGCCGGGGACGGAGCCCAGGTGAGCGCGGGCCGGGCTTCGAGGCGCCGCAGCTGGCCGAGCTGGCGGCGTCGCCTTTGTTCGGCCGGGCCCGGAGCGCGAGGGGTCGCGGGTCCCGGCGGGAAAGGTGTGCGGCGCGGGGCGGCGGGAGGCGCTGCCTGCCGCGCGGGGCCGGGTGCGCGCGCGCGCGCGCGCGCGGGGAGGGAGGCTCGCGGCACCGGGTGTGCGGGGGAGCCCGCGGGATTGCAGCGGGCGGTGCGGCGACGCACCAGTCGTGGTGGTTTTAAACTGCTGCAGTTGGTGGAAGCGGGCTGTCCCGGAACGGTCACCCATGGATTTTGCATTTCTGATGGCATGCGGGACCCCGAGTGCTGTGGGCGTAGGGCCTCCGGCGCCGTGTTTGGGGGCAGAGCGACCGCGGGGCGTGCTCGGGGGAGATCGGAGGGGCCTCGGCCTTGCGCCTGCCCGGAGTCAGGTGGGCCGCGAGCGGCGTCGCAGGCTGCGGAGCGGTGCGCACGGGGAAGGCGAGCCGCCCCACATCACAGCTGCCCTGCTATCAGATCACGTAACCCGAGCGCCTCGGCGCCACCTCTGCATCTTTACCTGGCGGATGAGATTTAATTAGCTGATTCGTAGCAATTAAAATGTGCAGATGCGAGTTCAGGGGCTCCCCGCGCGGTCGCGCGGCGGAGAAGCCGTTCGCTCGCAGGTTACGCGGAGCTCGGGGAATCTGCCCGGCGCTGCAGGATCCATCCCTGCCTCGGCGTCGCGGGCGGGGGAGGAGGAGCCGCAGCGCCGGCTGCGCCTACTGCGGTTGAACGCGCTCGACGGCATCTGCGGTTCTGCACCAAACGAGGGATTTGTCTCGACCCTTTGCCTCTGTCAGATTGAACCTCCATTTGAGTGGTGTGCTCGAGTATTTCTAGGCACGAACGGCAGATTCTGAACTCAAAATGGTGCTCTGTGGATGTCCGACTTGAGCGTGTTGAAGGAGTTCAAGTTGGAGGCGTCTGGCTCGGCTAATCCATTGTGTTGTCGGGGTTCGGGCATTCTCCCCTGTGTCCGATGTTCGGGTCCCTGTGCCTCGGCCGGTGGAGGGGGTCAGTTTATGATGACCACGGTGCAGAGGCTGCTGCGTCTCTGAACGTAACTGACCCTCTACAAGGCTGCTTTTATGCAAGTTACTTCCTACATTTAGAAATAAGTAACTGTGGGGATAAGTGAGACGCTGGAAATGTGGCTTGAGTGATCTCAGAGGACAGTGGTGACCGGTTTTAAGTGTGTAGGGGGTGTTGACAATTATATGTATAGATCCCAGACGTCCTTCGGTCCGACGTGGAAGAATAAGGGATAGAATTTAGCCCCAGGCCCGATGAACTTGATTAGCAGAGGGCACGTTGAAGAAATTTACAACATTCCAGAACCACAGAGGTAGCCAAAGGTCTTTGAACACCTTTCAGTGTGGTACTCCTAGGATGCTTTATTGGGGAAGATGATGCAAAATGAGGTTTTAAAAATGACCAGCACGGTTATATTATCCAAATTAATTTCATCATTGGTGTTAACAGAACATAGTAGTCTGAATAATGGTTACTTTGTTTATGTATACCGAAAGTTTGTTTTTTTCTACAGAAAGTTTTTAATGTTTGTATTTTCATAAGGACAGAGATTCTTAGTTTCTGTTTTTCTTTCACCAGTTGGGTCATGAAAAATTGGTAGCCAAGAAAGTGGTAATAGTAAAATTATTGGTTAAATTATACTTATGATGACACAGAATAATTTCTTCCAGTTAGCACGTCCTTAACCAGCAGAGTAGGTCTGCATGTCCCAGATATCATATATATACACATATACGTACATATGTGTGTGTGTATATATATATATAGAGAGAGAGAGAGACTTGATTTTATTATGAGGATCGAATTGTAAAAGCCTGATTCTAAGTCTTCAATGCTCCTTGCTCAAATCAAAGACCTTATTGACCAGTATTTCTGTTTTACTATTAAGATATGAAATTAAATAAGGCTGACAGTGAGGCTGTCATAAGGCTTAATCCTATTTCATTTTGGATTCTGACATTTAAATATTTTAGCAGTAACCCGGGGTACATGTAAACGTTGATTTTAGATTTTCCTCTTTACAGTGTTTATTGTTCTTTTTTAAGTGGCATATGTTTTAACACTTTAACAAAGATTATTTTGTAACAGGTTTATATATATACTTAGTTGGCACAGGAATTTTGGAACAAGTAGTTACATTAGAGTGCTGATTATGAGGGAAACTGGGGTGACCTGTTTCATTTGACTCTCAGTGATTAAAAAATAAGTCATACGGGGAATACAGGAAACTTTAAATTACAGTATTTCTCACCACCACCACCTTTTTTGTTAAGCAGCCAGCTTTACTGAGATAAATTTGTGCTTTTCCAAGGCTGTCATCTGGCCGTCTTCCAAAACCCAGCTGGAGGAGGAGGAGGTCAGGGCTGGAGTGGGGCAGCTTTTTTCCTTAGTGAAGAGAGCTTTCAGTCAGAAAGAAATGGAAGCTAACATTCCGACGGTATTGGCTGAGAACGGGGTGTTTGCATTACTTCCCCTATTCCAAATGAGGGCAGTGAGGTCCTGAATGTAAACTTAGTCTTGGTGGACTCAGGAAAGTGATGCTAATTTTAAATTTAAAAAAAAAAAAAGATCTAGGGAAACTTGGGGTTTGCTTGGCCTTTATTTGACTTGAGTATATAGAATATCTTTGATATCATGTAACTTTCCTAACAACTTAGCATTTTAAGGCTCAGAAGCCATTTTAAAGACTATTTAATATTTAAGGGCCTTTTTGGCCTTCCCCAGTAGGAATTCGATCCGTGAGATTGCATACTTATATCTTAGATGACTATTTACCACTCAGTCAGGGTGTATTGTACAAAGGTGCTATCCGAGAAGATTTTATAAGGAAAATAGATTGGCTGTGAAGTCTGAGACTGTTCCACATATCAGGATAGCATATGAAATAATTAAGACTTGGGGATGGAGCAAGCAAAGATCACTTAGCCAGAGCAACTGAAGCCCGTGGGGAAAGCATGAGCAATGGAGAGACGAGGGAACCAGGAGAAGGCCGGGTGGAGGGAGCAGGAGGTGGAGCCCTGAGCTGCGGTGCTTAGGAGGTTCTGAGTGAGTGGGGAGGAACCAATTACTTTGTTTTTGTTTTGTTTTGTTTTTGTTTTCTTTGAGTGAAATCGTTTTGTCTTCTTACACATGATTTTGAGACGATCAAGTGGGTTTTTACCTTTCGTTCCAAGGTCTTCTGATGTTTTAGATGAGCTATAAGAAATCTTTTGAGAGTATTGGTGCTGTGTTCTGTTTTCTGTGATAACTGAATTCTCAGTGAAGGTGCCTGGATTTTAGTTGCTTAATTAGGACATTTAGCATCTTAATAATTTTGTACGAAGAATGTCATAGGTTTGAGTAGGGAGAGCAGAATATCAAATGAGAGATAGTCTTCTTTTTTTAGGTAGATTTTCAAATTTTCTCACTTTAAGCCAGCCTAGTCTCGATTATCTAAAATTTCACAAATTAAACCATCAGTCATGAGGAGACCATTCTTTACTTTGCAAAATAATATACAGTAAGACCTCATTCAATAGACTTTAATGCAATAAAGATGTTCTCAATTATAAACATCCAGCTTATAACAACAACTTTTCAGGAATGTGATTATTTAGAAATATAAAGATTACTTGTTGTCAGAAATAACTATCCAACCTCGTATAGAGATTGTATGTCTCATGTCAAAACCAAGAAATGTGTACTCCTTACCCAGTGAACTCGATTGAATTACTTGATTTAAATAATCCTGTAAATTTTCTGTTGTGCGGATCATGCATTTCAACTGTAGACTATTTAATGAAAAATAAAACGCGTATTTTTTAATTCTCCAACTGGGATGTGATCAGGTTTTGCATATTAAAAACATGATGAAAGTCCGTATTCTTTGTGCCATTTTTGGAGTTTTACTAAAAATGAATTCTTTTCTTGGTCACAGATGCTTTCAGAGAATGAAGAAGCTATTGCAGGGATGGAGAGCTGTTTGTTAGGAATGCATTCTTCCTCCGTAGCTCTCAAAAGACTATAGAGCTGTGTGCAGAGCTAGACAATCTGGGCACCCAGCCATAAAACATCACCGCTGTAGCACAGATAGTTGTTCGCACCCTCCTGAGCCTTCCGTGGCTGCAAACCACAACAGAAGGAATGGCCTTGGGGAAGCGGCGTGCTGCTGTTGTGAACTCTTAATATTCTGTGTTGGTTCTCCGAGTTCCAGCTATGAGCGAGACTTCGGTTTTCTAAGATGCAGGAAGGATTAAGGACGGGCAAGAATATAGCTTCTGAAACGTGTCTCTTCTAGGCCCGTGGATTTAAATATTTGCTCTAGAAAACGTGGAGTGGGGAGTTCCCTGTCCCAAGGTCTCCCTCTCTCTATTTGCTTCTTGGTCGAGACACCTTTGTCCTGTTGGAGAACGACATGCCCGAAGGCAAATAGGATCATGGGGCCACGGGCCATAGCGCACAGGGCCCAGAGTGCCCTGGAATCTCCCTTCCAGAGAGCCCAAGGGATGCATTGGTCCGATGTGGCTGGTTCCTACTTTACTTCCTCATAAACCTTTTTCGACACCAAAAATTTTTTAATTTTTTATACAACAATATGAAAGTGAAAAAGTGTGTATATATGTCAGCTCATCATCATTATAAGGCTGCAGCATTTTCTGTGACCAGTAAACCCAGATGACCTCCTGTGACACTCTAGAGCAGGGGTCCCCAGCCCCCGGACTGCAGAAAGGTACCCGGTCCATGGCCTGTTAGGAACTGAGCCGCACAGCAGGAGGTGAGGGCGGGGCGGGCCAGCAAAGCTTCATCCCCAGCGCCAGCATCACCGCCTCAGCTCCACCTCAGATCATCATCAGGCATCAGATTCTCAGAGGAGCACGAGTCCCTGGTGCCACAAAGGTTGGGGACCGCTGCTCTGGAATACAAACACCCGAACAGGTCTTTTTCTTTCGTTAAGGACTCTGGTTTTCTTCTTTAGAACATTTTAGAAATTAATACTCTGTCATTAGTCTTCATGAGGTCTTTCCTCTGAAGGCCTGGACTGCAGACCTGCAGCACCTCGGTGTCAGGGCAGTGTCTCGGCAGTGGGGCGGCCCCCAGCCATGGCCCGGCCCTTCGGAACCTGCAGACTGCTGCGCCCCAGCGTGGTCGTGGGGGCGCGCGTTGCTGAATTTATTTTATGTGCGCGGTCTCGCTTATTAAGATCTCTCGCAACCGAAATCAGTTGCTTGGGCTGAGACTGGCAAAGGTATTGTTTACTTTTTATTCCCAAAGATAATTTCTTTTTAATTACTCTTTTAATAGGCAGGGAAAATCTAAGCTAAGATAGCAACCGGGAATTAACGTAAGATCTGAACTTGGGGAATGGCCGCATAGGTACCGCTTATCCGTTTCCAGCCGTTTGTGCCCTGAAAAGATGTCAGCAGCAGAGTTGTTTAGAAATCGCGGGGCTGGGTGGGGGGCGGGGTGCAGAATTACCGATTCGACTGCGCTGTGTTTTCTCACTCTGCGGATGAAAGACGAGATGCCGAGGAGCAGGGGAAGGAGGGTGCAGGCAGGGGATGGAGCAGGCTTTGTTCTTCGGGAGGCTGCTGTTGCAGCGAGGTTTTCCTGGGTGGGCAGGGGAGGGGGAGGGGAGAGGGTGGTTGGTGGCTGTGTGGAAGCACGAACGGGAGTCACTGAGGACACCTGACAGTGGCGTCGGGTGGGAGGAGGTAGAAAGCATCCGCCGGGTGGCCAGATCGCCACTTAAGAATAACCTCCAAATAGGTCCAACGAGAATGCGAGCATTTGCTGTGGGACAGTGTCCCAGGGACGTTGAGTGATGCCTTATTGAACCCTCGCGGCGCTGCGGAGATGCTTTCGTTAGGTCCCTTTCACAGGCGGGGAAGGGAAGGCCAGGCAGGAAGCGACTTCTCCCAGGCCGCGCGGCTTCTGGGCGGCGAAGCCGGAATCCGCGGTCGGACAGCCCGCTTCAGGGCCCTCGGAGTCCTAGCTCGGGTTACTGGAATAGCGTTTTGAGTTAGTCTCTGCTCCTCCGGTCCGCGTCCCACCGATCCACGTGCTGAAGTCAGCCAAATGCTTTGGGGACGCTCGTGTGCCTTCCCTGTTTCTCAACAGCTGCTCGGGAGGGAGGCGCCGTTGCGGGTCCTTCTCTAGGCGGGGAAGCCGAGGCGGAGGGCGGTTGAATAATTTGCCCAAAGCAGAACCACACCTCCTGTGTCTGGGTCCTCTGCTGCCGAGGCCACGCTCTGCCACCCCGTGTTGCCTCCCAAAACCCAAGCCCGGTCACTCATTCCTTCCTCTACCCCACAGACACGTGACGCCTTGTGTGGGTAGTAGCCACATCTCCCTGCCCTCTTGGAGGTGTCCTCCTAGTGAGGGACATGGGCACCAAACCAGGGAAAAAACAAAACGACGGCAGCAACAAAAATGAGAGCAGTTAGACAGTGCGAAACGTCCTAACGGAAATCCCCGGTGGCATGTAGCTGGGTGGCCACGTCTCGGCTCCTGAAGATGCCCGGAGGTGGTCAGCAAAAGAAATCCGTTTACGGCGATGAGCCCAGCCTTTCCCCAGCTTACGTGACCAGCAAACGTGACTTTCCCGTCACAGCACCTCCCAGTTCGGGGAAACAGACTTTGGGGACGTGGAGAGGGCGAACCGCCGTGGCTGCGAGGTCGGCGGGCTCGGCTGGCTGGAGGGAGATGCTCCGAGGAGATGGACGGGCACGCCGCGCTTGGCCAACGTTTTGGAAAGTGCCTGACACAGCCACTGGGACTCAGGAAGGGACGCTGAGGTCTGGTGTAAGTGGAGGTTTGGCGTCGGCACTCGGGTTTAGGGGGGCTGCGTGGCTACACGCTCCCCTCTCTGGCTGGTTAAGAACTAGAGATGGTCGTCGGTGGGCATGACGTGACCTCGGTGGTAGATTAGAAACTCTCGTGGAGCCAAGGTACAGCAGATGGTCGGAGGCGAAATCGGAAGCATGAAAACCATGGCTGTCGTCTGAGGTGACGCAGGCTTGGACAGGCGTGATGGTGGGGCCGAGCTGAAGGAAACGTGGAAGGAAGAGCCAGCAGACGAAACGAGGCGGGAAGAGCGGGCGGGCCGCCCGAAGGAATGAGTTCTAAGAGGTGGGGCGCAGAGCACTCTCCCCTCTCCCGGGATGTGCCAGAGAGGCTTCAGGTGAAGAAAAGACTCGACTGTTAAAACATTTGGTTCTGTACATACATTGAGTCCTCTTGTTTATTTATGTGAGCGTTTTCTGTTAATTTACGGAGATCTTCTGGATTCATTCTCTCCTCCCTCAACGCTGCTCCATTATTATTATTGTTTTATGCTTACGTTTTAAGCTCTGTCATGCTTTATTTAATGAGATATATACATTCCGAGGTTACCATACAAGAAAATACTTAAGAAAACGAAGCCAAACTTACATAGACGTTCAGATTGCATAGAGCATCAGACATTTGTCTAAAATGTTTTTACGAGCGTGTTCCAATGCCAGGTCCTTTCAGCAACTTCTGTTACCGCTGTTTACAAATAAAACACTTGTGCTACTTCTAGTATCTCACAGAGAGTCCTTTTAAAATGCTGATGGAGAAAGATGACACATAAGATAGCAGTTTTAGAAGAGCCTATTGTATGAGCTTCTGGGTAGAGAATTGATTCACAGCATAAATCAAAGTATGTAATGAGCCATGTAATAATAGGGTTCTGCTGTTAATTATGGTGAATACTCTCAACGAAATCAAATTTTCTTAGTACCATACCATAAAAAAATCTTAACTCAGACTTTATTTAACAGTCCCAAATATATTGTAAAATTTATGGATATTTCTGGACTATTGAAGAAAAGAGAGAAAACAAATCATCAGTATTTCCAAGAAGTTTAAGGTCAGATTATAACATAAATATATGCCAGCGTTAGTGGTAGCCGTGTTGAAGTTACTGGAACCTTTTAAAGGTTAGATAAATTTAATAGATTCCTTAAACTTAAGTGATAATAGATTCTTTTTTAACAAAGAAATTAAAACAACAAAATGGGCTTTTTTTTTTTTTTTTGACGTTCCTGTAAAGTGGGGCGGGGAAGCTTTCTCATTGTCAGGTGATGAATAAGAACCTTGATCACCATTGTACCTTTGTATATATTATGGTTTTGTATTTAATTGATGAGCATTATTTATTCTCCCATTTTGTTTTAGTCTCTGAACCCCCAGCATAGTCCCTTATGCCTTAGTGCTTTATAAAAAACCTACATTGTCGCGATCATTTCTCTCTTAGATTTCCAGTTACTTGATAATAACATGTCTATCTTTGTATGTGTGTAGTATTCTGTGGATACTAAGATAAAATTTTTCGGTTTTATTTTGGTCATCTTCAGAGATGTTGCTTCCTCCAGTGATAGTGGGGAAAGGGAAGAGGTTGATAAACGCTTTTCCTCTTTTTTTAAAGTCTTTTTGGGATAGTAACTGACCGTAATTTCAACTAGTCTGCGTAGCCTGCGGGGATGTGCCTGCAGATGTGAGGACAGTTGCACGGATGAGTCCATCTGAAGGGCCTCAGGGGGGCGCCTCGCACTGGGTTTTATGTGGGTACCACAAGGAATGGGCAGTTCCCTTTCCCGAGGCCCCTAGGTAAGTGCCACCAACCGAATTGTGAAAAAAAATAGGTGTGACATTTCTTACGGACATTTGAATTGTAGGTGTGATAGATAAAATTATACAGAATAATTCCCGGGTTGCCTTTCGCAGATCTGGTGACTGTCTTCAGATGCTAGCCCACTAGGAAACTGAGTTATAACTAATAGGATCATTCCAGCCGGTCCGGAACGCCTGGTTAGCGTACACTAAACTCACTGTTCAGTTCTCTGGGGGGCTATGGAAATCAGATCACATTTTAAAAGGGTGTCAGAGTTCTTTTTCTTGAAATTAGTTTATGATGACTTATAATTTAAGTACTCCTTTGCAAAATTATTAGATGTGGTTACTTAACAACATATATGCCTATTTAACCTTCGTTGGCCGAATTTTGATTACATAGATCCCATAGCCTAAGAAAATGGCTATTTCTCTTTAATTTGTGATTTTCCAACTAAATCTCAAATTAGTGGACATAGATTTCAGAATTCAACCTTTAGGATCACTCAGAAGATTTTCTAACTTTGTATTTGTATTTCCCATAGCCTCTCTCCCCCGCTTTTTTAAATTTGCTCATTTCATGTTATCTGGGTTTGGGGTTATTGTTTTGTTTTGTTTTGTTTTGTTTTGTTTTGTTTTGTTTTGTTTTGTTTTACCTTTTCTTTCCTGAAACTTTGAACTTCGGAGATGGGAGTGAAGGCTGGGTCGAGGCAGTAGGGTAAACAGTCTTCTTTCTTTTCATTTCGAGGCACGTTCCAAAGCCTGTTTGCTCTGAAGACACAAATTCACAGCTGGAGAAGGGATTCTGAACTTCATAATAGCTATAGTTTTTGAGTTCTTACGTGCCAGGTACAGAGCACTTAGTATGTGATCTCATTCATTCTCATCAATAGGTCAGGAAGCTGAGGCGCCCTGGATCTCTGTCATCACCCGCATTCAGACAGAGGGAGTGGTTTTCGTTATAATAAAGATCGAAGAGATCTTTGGGGCCCCAGATTTCATCTGTGGCATCTGACCTATTTTGATTTAAAGTAGTGATCGAATATTAAGTAATCGGTGTCTAATAGTATCAATTTGGGCTCCAAAAATATATTAAGAGAAAACTAACTTTGATGTGTTTGTAAGAGCTGTTATTTATATTTGAAAAACCTGATGATAAATTATCCTTTCTCTCTGTTTTCTAACTGGTGTCTAGACTGCAGCTTAGGCAGGAGCATGTCTGCGAGATAAACATAGGCTTCACAAGATGTCTTTCCCTGCCACAGCAGCAGGTTTTTCCTGAAGAATTATTCGAAAATTAACGTTAGTGAAAAATTTAAGCCTATTTAAAGGGATTCTAGTTTCGAGCCAAGTTATAAAAAGTGGGACGACATTTCTGTAAAAATCTGTGCCACCTTGAAACTAGAATGCTTTAGTTAATGGGTAACCTAGAAGTAAGCTGCCTTTGATACATAAGAGCAGCATATGAATGGGTGATAACTGTCTTCCGTCTAATTCAGCTACTTCCTATTCAGTCTCAAATCTCAGTTGGAAAGCAATTTCCCTTACTTGACCCATTTTCCTTCTGCATTGTATCATTCATCTGGCTCTTCCACGCAAAAGGGGTGCTCGTGAGCCTTTATAGACTTAGGAGGCGAGGGGATTCACACACCTCCTGGGGAATAAGCATGCTGTCTTTTGTTTCATTATTTGGCTGTCTGGTTGGAGGGTTAACAGTTTTGCCTCTTTACTTAGATATCACAGTTTCTAGAAGATGTATATGTTAAGTGACTGAGATCGGTAAGAGGCGTACGGATAGAGAGAAAAAATAGATGTGTGGTTAAGGATCTTGTTTAGTAACGTGGACAATTTAAGGATATTATAGTTTTAGTAAACATATCTGCAATAAGCCTAACATTAATATGTCCATATTTTTAAATGTCTTTTTCTCTGGACACCTACGTCTCTTGGTGTCATTGTCCGATTATCATTAACACCTCCATTAGTCTCAGCTATGACATTCTACCATGTGATAACATTTATTTCACATCCATGGCTTAACAAGCGCTCGAATTGGCTTCTGTCCTTGCCGGATCAGATTCTCAATGTCCTAACATACCTCACATAATGCCGGTCTGCTTCACGAAGCCCTCTCTGTCATCAGTCGTGTGTTTTCTCCATCGACACTCGTCTTTGGTGACCTTATTCAGTCCCATGGGTTTAAATGCCTCAGATACATCGAAGACTCCTAGGTTTTCCATCCCAGGCTCCGTATTTGCATATCCGCTTGCCTTCTCCAGATGAGGTTAAAGGGCATTTCTGCCTCACCGGCCAGGGCTACAGTCCTGCTCGCACCCACTGCTCTGCCTGCGCCCCTTAGGAGCACCGCCGTCCTCGCCGCTCCGGCCCAAACCTTGGGAGTCCCTCTTGACTCCTTTCTTTCTTTCCGACGTGTAATCGGTAAGAAAGTAAACAAGAGATTTCTAAATAACCCATGGAAAAAGGTCACAAGGGAAAGCTAGAAAATATTTTGACCTGAATAAAAAAAGAAAACACAGCATATCAAAATTCATGTGATGCAGCTAAACTATACCAAGAGGGAAATGTATAGCTTTATGTTTCGATATTAGAAAAGGAGAAAGATCTCAAATCAATAACTTAAGCTTCTACGTATGAATCCAGAAAGTAAAGAACAAATTAAATTCATGGTAGGCAAAAAGAAGAGACTACAGATGAGAGTGGAAATCGATGAAGCAGAAGCAGAAAGCCAGCAGAGAAGATCGATAAAACTGAAGCTGGTTAATTGAAAGGATCGACAAAACTGACAAACTTGTAGCTAGATTTACCAGGAGAAAAACAGAGAAGACAGAAAGTACCAAAATTAAGAATGAAAGAGGGGCATCAGTACTGATCTTAAAGAAATTAAGCCAGTACTATGAATAATAACTTATACCAACAAACTAGGCAGCTTAGATGAAATCGATGAAATCTAGAAATAGACAAATTACCAAAACTGACTCAAGAATTAAATATCTGAATGGTCCCATAACAGGTAAAGAAATTGAATTCGCTCCTAACAATTTTACCACAAAGAAAAGCTCAGCTCATGTTGGCTTTCCTGGTAAAGTCTGTCAAACATGAAGAACTACTACCAAGCCTTCACAAGCATTTCCAGAAAATCAAGGAGGGAACATTTCCCAGCTGGTTCTGTGAAGCCAGTAGTGCCCTGATACCAAAGCCAAATACAGCACAAGAAAATCAAACTACAGCCCAATATCTCTCATGAATATAAACACAGAAATCTTCAAATATTAGGACAGCAAGTCCAGCACCATATAAAAAGGTTGTAACCAAGTGAGATTTATCTCAGGATGTGATCATCTCATGCAGGAAAAGAATCTGACAAAATCTAACACCCAGTTATGATCAAAATTCTTAGGAGATTAGGGGTAGAAAGGGACCTCTTCAGCTTGATAAAGGGTGTATAGGAAAAGCATACAGAACACACGAAGTTAGCGTCATACTCAAGGATGAGTTACTAAATGCTTTCTGCCTAAAACTGGAAACAAAACAAGAATGTGCAAGTGCTTCTATTCAGCATTCTTCTGGAGATTCCAGCCTGTGCAACCAGGTAAAGAAGAAAAAGGCAGCTAGATTGGAAGGAAAGAGGTGAACTGTTCTCACCCACAGATGACGTGGTTCTGTATGTAGAAAACCCTAAGGAATCCACCAGAAACGCTACTAGAGCAAGTAAACAGGTTTGACAACGTTACAGCACACAAGATCCATATACAAAAATCATTTGTATTTCTGTATGCTAGGTGTAAACAATTTGAAAATGAAATAATGAGAACAATTTCATTCACTGTGGCATCAAAAAGAATTACTTGAGAATAAATTTAGGAAAAAAAGTAAAAGTTTTATTCTGAAAACTGCAAAACATTGCTGAGAAAAATTAAAGAAGATCTAAATAATTGGAGAGATGTCGTATGTTCATGGATGGGAAGACACGATATTGTTAATGTAGCAGATCTCTCTAAATTTATAGAGTCAACGCAGTCCCCATCAAAAATCCCAGAGGACGTGTGTGTGTGTGTAAATGAACAAGCTGATTGTAAAATTTGTATGGAAATGCCAAAGTAATTTTGACAAAAAGGTTAAAAGACTTAAAGTTCCCAATTAAAAATATACTGCGAAGCTAACGCAGTTAAGACCGTGTAGCGTGGCATGTGAAGACGTACAAAGCAGTGGAACAGAATCGAGCGTTCAGGAATCTATATTTGTGGTCGAATCGGAGTTTTGACAAAGGCGGCAAGGCAGTTCCATGGGGGAAGGCGTGTCTTCAATAAATGTGCCGACACAATCGAATATCCACATGCCTCCCCCCCAAAAAAGTGATTTAGATTCTTACCTCGCACCAAAATGGATCACAGACTTAAGTGTAAGAACCGAAACTGTACAACTGTTAGGGAAAAAAAGGAGAAAATCCTCGTGACCTTTGATTAGACAAAGAGTTTGTTACAGGTGCAACACCAAAAGAAAAAAACCCTGTAAAAGAAAAATGATAAATGACACCCCATCCAAATCAAAAACTTTATGCTTCCAAAAGAAACCACTAAAAAGCATTAGTAAGGAATCAACAGACTGGAAGAAGTATTTGCAAACCATGTAGCCGATAAAGGACTCGTGTTGGGAGTATGCGAAGAACTCAGAATGCGATAAGACAACAAAGTAGCTGATTAAAAAATGGACAGAGGATGTCAATAGTCATTTCACCAAAGAAGATTTACAAATGGCCAATAAGCACGTAAGATGCTCGGCATTATTAGACATTCAGGAAGTGAAAAGTGAAACCAGGCGATCCCAGTCTGTATCCAGGAGAACGTCTTCAGGTAGAAGGAGGCGGCGAGGAGGGTGGGTGTTGGGGTGTGGGCGCCCCCACGCTGCTGCGGGATTGCCTAGCACAGAGGCTTTGGAGGACAGTTTGGCGGTTTCTTCAAAAGTTAAACATAAGTTTACCGTGTGACTCATCTGTTCCTCATCTGTACCTGCCCAATACAGGTAACAGCGTATCCTCACACACACACGTAAACGTGAGTGTGATTTGTAATGGAAGAGGAAACTGTCCAGATTGGCACGTGGACGAACGAATGCGGAGCCCCCTGCAGTGGACTGTGATCCTGCAATAAAAAGTGACGTTCTGGGGCGCGCGGCAGTGCGACGAGCCGCGGAAACGCCCCTTCAAGCGAAAGTCGCCAGACTTCAGTCATGTGATCCTTCTAGAAAGGCAAATCCCTGCGATCCGAAAGCATGTTAGGGGTCGTGTGGGGCCGAGGGCGAGAATGGGGATTAGTTGCAGATTGGCCTGAGGGAATTTTAAGGGGGTGATGAAAATGTTCAAAATCTAGATTACGGTTATGACTGTACAACTGTAAATTTCCTACAAATCTCCTTTTTTAGAGACAAAAAAGCTATTATATCTTAAGGCTTTGTTGCATGTTAAAATGTATATACTTATTTTCAGACATTTCTATCTCTTATTACACATATGAGGATGGTTTTTTGCATGTTTTCGCTTGGTTTGATTTGGGGTTTATATTACCATTGCTATTTCAAGCTCTTGGTAGTCAGGATGATAATAGAGAAGTTTTCACCATAGAGGCGAAAACTGAGATCCAGAGAGGCCGTGGCCTGCCTGAGATCAGACAGCCGTGGGCTCGAACCCAGACCTTGTGGCATAGGTAAATGAGCAAAGGAAAAAGAAAATTGAATAAAACAGATTAGTAAGCAAACGTATTTTAAAATCGATCTTGCCAGTAATCACAAAAAGGCAAATTAAAGAAACCAGAATTTGGGGGGAACATACTCAGTTGGCAGAGTTTGACTATAATCCTAAGGAGGATGAGAAAAGAAAATCTTTCGCTCGTATGTTCCTAGCGAAGACGTGGCAGCGGAAATGGTAATAACTTATCCAGAGACTCAAATACCTTATTATCCAGGTATGGTTATTTTTTATCATTTTTATTAAGGTTTGCTTCTCTTGTACATATGATAAAGTGCACATATTTAAAGTGCACCATTCCGTAAATTTTGAAATGTGTATATAACTGTGAAATCATCACCACAATCAATATAACGAGCGTTTCCACTGAGGTTGAGCTTTCAGGTGCGTCGGGGTGGGTGGTGGGACAGTGCACTGGAGGAGGAAGAGACGCGGACGACAACCAGAAAGCCGTGCGCGCCCGCTGGAAAGGCGGCGCGGTGGGCCGTCCCGTTATAATTTCGCCTGTCGGGGTGGTACGGCCATTTTTAAAGTCTTCGTCATTCTTGTAGGAAGGGAGGGTAACTGTCCCTTAAATATTATTTAAGAAAGCCGTTCTTTTGGGAGTAAAATCTGTTTGTTTTTGAAAATATAGAAAAGCATTGTGATTAAGACTTTTGGACTAAATACACAAGCAAAGTTTCAACAACAAAAGTGGGAGCCAACATGTGGATGCCATCTTTTAGTCTTGCCACATGAGACATTTGAATACAAACCGCCACCGTCCACTGTCGTCATTACTCAGACATTCCCACGCAGAGAAGAAGAAAGGGCCCCATCGTAAAGGAGGCTGCACATGGAGGGAATGTGACATCAGGAGACTGTGGCATAACTGGTAGCCAGCATTCGAAAAACACTGTGTAAGTGTCCTTGGAATAAGTTGTCAATTCCTGGCAGGATTTCTAGGAATGCCACTCATTAGCTGGATGACTTTGGGTGTATTTTTAAATTTTCCTGCTCTTCTGGAAGAAATAGGTCATAATGCCTGCTGCGGGCCGTCGTAGGGATTCGGTGAGGTAGTGCGTGGATCTGACACAGTGTAGGTGCTCGTTACCTCCCCGCATGCGGCCCCGCAAAGGCTTTTCGTATCACGCATTTGCTCTGTCATTGTCTGTTTCTGTGTATATTACTGTAATTTCAGTGGCGCGATTCACGTCTCGAGAGCGGCCTCTTTTTAACCCTGTCATAGGCGTGACTACCGCGATCGCTTTGGTGTGATTCGGACGATGGGGGAGGGGAGGGCTGCTTCCCCCGGAAACATCCACAAATGCTGGCGTGAAACGTTATCCCCCAGCCACGTGGGATGGAGACTGAATTTGTGTTCTTCGGGACTGTTAGGACTTGTTCTTGCGATGATCATCCTGTCAGTTTAATTTACTGTATTTTACACAGAGAAGCCCCAGTCAGGGTTCCAGAAATGCTTATAAATCTGTCTCCTGTGGCATTTAATTACCATAATGTGGTAAAGTTCTATTCAGTAAAATCAGATACCTAAGAAATCCAGTCACTTAGTCATTTGATACTAAAGCTTGGTTTTTCCCTTCGTTTTAGAGGAAAGTGAAAAAGAGAAAAAATAGAATGTTTAACATGTTGTCGCTTGCGTGCAAATTGTGTGAATTATTATGACAGGTGTTTCCGGTTGGTATCTAGCTTGAGGCACTTAGACTTTCTCCCTTTTATAATGATTATATTTGTAAACATTTTTCTTCCATTAGATTATAAACTCCTTGAAGGCAGGATTCACGTTTAATTGTTTTCGTCTTTTTTAAAACTCAGGTTATTGACTTATCCATAGTAGACACTCGGTAAATAGTGATTGGTTGATCGAATAATGAAGTCTTCAGATGCGGTGGATTCCTGACTTCTGCTGATACCAGCCCACCCCTGTTTGGGGAGATTCCCGGTAACGAGGCAGCAGCGTGAGCAACAGTAGCCCTATTCACTCCTCTGCTCTCCTCCTTAGATCCACGGTCTCCAGCAATTTTAAAGCTTCGGGTGATGAAAAGCAGCTCCCTGACTCAGAAATAGTAGATATTTACGACGTACGCACCAAAAAGGAAACAGCATTTATCGGACTGTGGAGTCCTGCGAGGGCCAGATCTTTTTAAGTCGTCACAGAAACCTGTGACAAACCAGGAGACCTAAATAGGCCAAGGAAGAATTTTAATTATGAAAGAATTTATCTCCAAAAAGTTTTTCCTTTTTAGATAATGTTAATAAATACTAATTCTTTCACTTTTTAAATATTTACTGTGTAAATTGTCTCCGAACTTCAAAAAGAAGGCGAGCTGCTGAGTTTACTCTCCGAAGCTAACATAGTTACGATATCAAAAACATGAAAATGGTGGCAACAAAGCTAACGTTAGATTTCTGTCACATAAATATAATCTGAGAATTTGCCAGAAAGTATGCTCCATCAGTATGAGTATTCTTCCTTTAAAACTTCTTTCTAAAAAGAATATGAGACAAACGCAGCAGCACATTAAATTAGTAGAATAGTAAGACCAAGTAAGGTCTATTTTGGGAATGCAGGGAGCGCCGATAGACCTCTACAGTAGTAGATCAGGTGAGAAAGAAAATTTGTAAGATTATCTTAATTGCTACCTGGAAAGTCGTTTAATAAAATTCAGCATCCCTTGAGACTTCAGCTTCTGGCTGAGGCATACGACCTGTATCAATCAGACCAACCATGCTACCAGAAACTAAAAAAGCTAGGCAGAACAACTCTTTGAAGGCGCTAGAAGCTACGGAGACGTTGAGGACTGTGAGGGACGGTCCAAAGGGGCGCAGTAAACCCGTGATGCCACGTGACCCCTCAGACGCATTCGCTAACTCGAAAGCTATGACTGAGCCAAACAGAAAGCAGGTTGAGAAGCTAAGTAGAGTTCAGCAGATTTATGAGGATGGGGCACAAAAACCAGATTTCAGGGTGACAGAGGAGGAGGGACCCTGCTAAACATCCTCGGCTTTTGGTTGGATCCCCACCCCCAAAAGAGTTTACCCTAGGAGTAATGGCGAACTTAAGGGTGATCCTGAAATCCAGCCCTCGCAAAAAGTAAAACTTCATTTTGAATCAGATGGAATAGGTTAAAGCGATTCACCTCCACTCTTAAGTGCCTGTCAGAAGCAAAAGGAAGCCCTCTCTAGAACAGGATGATATCGTGCAGAGCCTCAGCTTGTACTTCACACACAGTGTCTAACGTTCGCTCAAAAACTAGGCCTACGAAAAGATGGAAAATCAAGAGAAAAGACGGGCCGCAACAACACGGATGGACCTAGGGGTTTTATGCTAAGTGAAATCAGAAAAAGAAAGACTGTATGATTTCACTCGAATGCGGAGTCTAAAGAACAAAATAAATGAGCAAAACAGCAGAAACAGACTGAGGCAGAGAACCGGCTGGCGATTGCCGGATGGGGGGTGTTCGCCCAGGTGAAAAAGGTGAAGGGATTAAGAAGTACAATTTGGTAGTTAAAGAACAGTCACAGGGATGTGCGGTACAGCATAGGGAGTATAGTCAGGTGACAGGTGGGTACTAGACTTACTGGGGGGAGGGGGTCACCTCACAAATTATATACATGTCTAATCACTATGCTCCACACCTGAGACTAATGTAATATTAAAGAAAGATAGGTTTACATTCCAAAAAACAGATTAGAAAAAGACAGTCTTCAAGATACAGTATTTTAAGTCCCTGGGGAGGTTTTCACCGTGCTTAGGAAAAGAGTACATTTTTCAAGTCATAAAGGTTTACGGTACTATTTAGTTTCTGTGCATGTATTTTAAACAAACTGTCCCTGTTGTGTTAGTCATATTTGGAATCAAGATTGTTATCTTATGGCTGGGCCACAAACTTAGACTAGAAGCTGAATGAGATTCAGAAGAAGTTATTTAATCTATGGACCAAAAACAGCAGCAGCACCCTTTCCACACTGAGCATTGAATTTCCTTCTCTTTTCTGCACTAGCAAAGAAGCAAATGGGTATTTTATTTGCTGGTATTAATGTATGATTCAAGAAATATTCAAACCTCTTTCTGTATTATCTCCACATGGTAATAAAAATCTTTAAAAAAGAGAGAGCAGGCAATAAAGACACCCATAGAAGATCCATATATTGGGGTTATCAGACTTGGACTTTAAGATAACCTTGAATAATATGCTCAGAAATTAGATGACAAATAGAGAATTTCAGCAGAAAAGTGGAAACTGGAAATTCTAGAATTGAAAAGTACAATAACAGACAGTGTATAGCAGATTAGTCACAGCTGCACAGAGCATTAGTGAACCGGAAGGTAGATCAGAAGAAAATACTCACACCGAAGCAGAAACAAAAAGACGAAAAGGAAAAAAAAAAAAAAAAAAAAAACAGACAAAAGGGACACTATTAAAAGTCCAACTCAGAGGAGAGGAGAAAGAACAGGTCAGAAAGAATGCTTACGGGAATGGCTGAGAAGCTTCCGAAAGCGATGAAAGCGATCAAGCCACAGATCGAAGAATCACTATGGACGTGTTACCTTCAGAGGATTAAGTAAGTGACAGTTGCCTTTGCAGAAGAAATGGAAATTGGAAGACAGTGAAAGGGTGTCCTCAAAGCATTGTAAGAAAATAACTAACTCCCAACCTAGAAGTTTATCTAAGCTCAGACGAGGGCAGAATGTAGACATTTTCAGGTAGACAGAAACCATTGAGCGTTCAGCAGCAGCAGCTGCTCACTTTTAAAGGAACTGTAAAGTTCTTCAGGCGGATGGGAAAGGCCTGCAGGTGGAAGCGTGCAGATGCAGGAAGGGATGGGGAGCAGTGGAAGAGGCAGACGGTGAATAAGTCTAAAGTAATATTAACCGTATAAAACAAATAATAAATGACAGCAGCACAGAAAGTAGAAAGAGGATAAATATGGTTCAAATATTCTAAGGTGCTTGTAATTTGTATTTAAAAAGACCGGGTGGCCCACAGAGTTCAAAATATTTACTGGCTGGCCCTTGATAGAGAAAGTCATCCAGCTCCTGTGCTAAAGCATCTTTTCTATACAATGAATTAACTTCTTTGCGCCTAGAATGGCACCACGTATGTGTCGTCCTTGGAAGAATCGAAAAAAGTCACTTGTTTTCTATAAGACATAGTTCTCTCGTGGACCTTGAGAAAAGCTGCTCTAAAGTAACCACTAAAAGGATAGAAAGAATTTATAGCTACTAAGCTAACACAGAGGGAGAGGGGAAATGAAATCATAAAAAACGCTTAACTGATCCAAAAGAAGAAAAGAAAGGAGAGAGAAAAAAAAAATGGAACTAAGTGGGACACAAGAGTAATAAGATGGTTAATTTAAGTAATATCAGACGCAATGGGTTTCAAGGCAAGACACAACCCTAGAAATGAAGAAAACTTTCATAATGAAAAGTAGGTCAATCCACCAGAAAATTTGTATGCACGTAATAACATAGCTTCAAAATACAAAAAGCAAAAATCGACAGAATCAGAAAGAATGTAAGATAAACTCATTATTGCTGTTTCCCCTGTTAGACACACATTAGGAAGAGCAGGGTACTTGCTTGATGTATAAATTCTCAGACCAACTTTCCACATCGCTAAGAGCAGGCTAAGAGCGGGCCGTCACTGTCACCATGCCTAATCGCGCACTCTGCGTGTCCACTCTCCGTGTCCACTCCCCGTCCTAGCAGCCCTGGGCTCTGCTGGGGCGCGGCGTCCTTACTCCCCAAGTGGGAACGCTTCCAGCAGAGGGTGCGGAACAGTCCTGCTTGAATCGCAAAGTGAGGCTGCCGCCCATTCGGGGCTCTTGTGCCGACGTGAGTGCTTGACCCTGATCCCTAAGGAGAAACGGGGTGACGCTACACAGCGGGGGCGAGCGAGATTATGTCCGTAACTGGGGATTCTCCAAAGTGTCTCCTAGTGAGTACTTCCTGTGCTCGATGTTAGAGACCGAAAATCTGCAGTACCCCCAACACTGGTATGTTGAGGGGTCAGACCCTGCAGGAAGCTTTGGGCGCCTGTCACGCGAAGAACCCTGACTCGTTGCGGTTCTGATTGAGGGCAAAGGAAATGTGGGATGGACGGTGGAAACAGAAAGTCACGGACACCATTCATGACCTCATCAGCACGTACGGAAATGGGAATGATAGAAATTCAGTATATTTTTTCTTTGCTTGCTATATCTGTATAACTTTTTTTCTTCTTCCTCTAATTTTATATACCAATTGTTGGGAGTTAATTTGACAATTTCGTCTTTAGGGAACAGTGTACTTAGTGGGACTATACTGAATTTAAGGAGTAATTATAATTAATACAGCCGGTGATGGGTACAATGGCCGTTGTGGCTCCACATTTGGGGGAGAAGGCGAGAGCACCTTCATTTTGGGGGAGAGAGCTACCTGCTGTCAGGTGGAAACAGTTGTTTTGATTTCTGTAGTTCACATGTGTGTAGAGGGTGTATATGGAGGCCGAGCAGCCAAAGGGATGGACTATGCTAATTACTAACTTCTCTCTCATCTCCCAATCTGTGTAAATTCAAATCCATCTATGCCTGGCCTTGCGATGCTGGAGCTGGGAGGCGTGTGTACACCAGGGGCCAGGATTGTGCCTACCACAATATGAAATAGAAATAAGAAATAAAAAGGGTAAAAAGATGGGTTTCGTTTATAGATTGTACATCCAGAAAACCCAAGATGATCAGCTAAAAAGTTATTTGATGCGATGTAGGTAAACCAGTCACCTGACTAAACGCCTGCGGTCACTGACCATTTAGGCAGTACATAGGGTATTTGATCCTATACATCACAACAGAAAAATAAAATTACCTGGAAATGAGCTTAGCAAAAGTAGGAAATAATTATGAAGAAAATGGCAATTTCACTGGAAGAGAAGGGAAATGAGAGATTTTCTCAAGTAGGAAAATTAAATCCTACAGAGCCTTCGGTTCAATTAATTTGTAGGTTTAATGCAGTTCTTTTTTTAAAAAACATTTTTCTTTTGAAACATGACAAAATGGTTGTAAATTTCATCTGGAAGAATAAAAACATAGTTAAATAATTTTTTAAAAAGAGTGATGTGGAAAACTAGTAGTAACAGATAACCAAAATTTTATAAAACTGGGATAATGAGAATAGTGTGGTTCTGGCTGCGGTGCACATTATAAATGGAGCGGAGTGGTCTTCGGGCCCATCTGTTATATGTGACTTTGATATATGAAGAGTCGGTGTCACAGATGAGTAGCGAAGGGAAGGCGCGTTTAGGCGGGGTCCTGTGACGCCCAGGCGTGCCGCGAGCGACTCGCGAGCGACTCGCGTGAAAAGTGAAGCACGCCGCGTGTCTGCAGGACCTGCACACGCTCCAGACAGAGCATCGTCTGTGCAAGAAAAGTAAGAAATCGAGGAAATAAAAATAGAAATTTGGGGGAACATCTCTGCACTAAAACTCAAATCTCATCAAAGTTTTTTGCGGGATTTTTTGGGAATTTAAAACTTCTGAATACCAAAAATGATTAAAAGGCAAACTAAAAATGGGAAAGACGTT
The DNA here is from genome assembly GCF_902729225.1 of Pteropus medius. Lineage (NCBI taxonomy): Eukaryota > Metazoa > Chordata > Mammalia > Chiroptera > Pteropodidae > Pteropus > Pteropus medius. The sequence goes on along the minus strand of NW_024355990.1, from coordinate 3,151,548 downwards.
AGCGCAACATGATAAAAGGGTAATACGTTTAACATATGTAAACTCTTATAAATTGATAAAGAAAAAAACCCACTAAGAACCCAAAAGGCCAGAAGAAATGAACAGTTCACAGAAGACAAAATTTATGTGGGTTAACAGAGGGACATATGTTCGTTACTAATCAAAGAATTGTTAAGACCAATGAGATATTTTTTCTATCTGATTACTCAGGATTAAAAATTGTAGTGCCCAGTGCTCGTGGGGGTGTTTTGAAATAAGCACTCTTGTACTCAGCTAATAAAAAATACAGATTATTATTAATGCTTTTGGATAACAGTTTGGTTTTAAGTATTGAAACCCTTAATTATAGCCCTTTGTTTTAGAAAGCCTGCTTCTGGAAATCTCAAGACAACAGTCGCAGATGCAGAACAAACGACAAGAAAGGATTAGCGATGGAAATAGTTTAAAATGGAAGCACCGAACCAGCAGGGGAATTGTTAATAAAATTGTGATCTGTCTACACGATGAAAATATGCTAACACTAAAAATTATATTTGTGAAGCTTTTTTAGTATGAGAATACCTTGTTAGTAAATTTAAAAAAATATATACAATTTTATGTAGAGAAAGTTAGTTCAACCACATACAGTTTTTTAAGTTTGGAAAATTCCCTGGACTGAACTGAGCGTTAGTGAGTGTAAACCAAGATGGTGGTCAACTGTACACCAGCAGCGCCGTGCTGATGAGCAGTATTTACTCGCTCTTGGTTCTTCATTGCCTCTTCCTCCCAACATCAGGATTTCTTCTCTGCCTCTGCCCATCTGTTCATTTATTCTCACAGGAGATCGCTCCTGTTCTTTAATGATTCCTGCTTCAAAACAGCTCCCCCTCTGCTCTCGTCCGAGCATATTTAGACTCCAAAAGCATTCGGTCATGATGCGCATCCTTTCCACTAGGTGCTGCCGTCTGTGTTTCAGACTGCGAAGGCTTCTTCAATGGGATATGAAACTAAACAGTTGCTTTTTCAGTGCTGGGTGTCATTCACTGGGTGCTGACTGTTTAAATCACTTTCATGGTACATGTGCCTGCAAATGAATAACAGTTAATGAGGGAAATAACAGTAATTTTCAAGGGAACTTTTGGTACTTTTACCTGAGAGAGACAAGGGTGTATAGATTGAAAATGGAAGAGCCACATTCTGGATCATCTTCATCTCAAATAGTTGTGTGTCTACTGCAGTTCTCTGATATGAAAGCTCCGGGAAGGCAGGGGCCAGAGCGTGGTCTGGCACATGGTGCACGCTCAGGAAGAGCCTGTAAGCGTGTAGCACAGGAAAGAGTGAGCCGCCACTCTGTGGACATGTCTACAACTAGAATTTGTGCACTGGATGTCCTTATACCTAAAACAGAGTCTGGCACACTGTGGCCGGGTATTCGTGAATGCCTGATGCATAATTAATGGGTGGATGTTTGAATGACCGTCTCATCCCTCTGAGCTTGACCTTTAAATGCTGATGTTCCTTAAGCCCCTGGCCCCGACCCTCTTTTCTACTTAATGTGCTAAACCCTCCCCTACTCGATGTCCCCTGTGACGTGGCTTTGATTTATATCTCTATATCGACGTGTCAGATTTTCTCCAGCCTGTGTTTCCTCGAAATCCAGAATATCTCTAGCTGCCAGCTCCTTTCCCAATTTAATGCTCACGTGTCTCAAGCTCAGCGTGTCCTCCAGAGTTTGTTTCCCTTGGTGAATGACACCATCTTACACTTAGTCACACTGGTGAGAAAGTCAGGATCGTTCTCGATGCCTCCGTCTCTCTGCCTTATGCTCACATCCAGTTAATCACCAAGTTCTGTTCATTTTATTTCTTAAATATTGTTTAAGCCCTGCTTTCTGTCCCCAAATCCTCTGCTGCTTCCCAAGTCTAAACATCCAAGTCTAAACTCTCTCGACAGCAAGAGCCTACTCGTCTCCTCCTGTCACCTGATACTTCAGTCTCCGCTTTGCGGCCAGAACCATCTCGTAAAAACGCGAATGTGAGTGTTACGCTCTTGCCTTTAGAATTCTTCAGTGGCTTCTCACTGCTCGGAGGTTAAAGACCAAAGCTTGAACGTTCGTCGGCCCCACCAGACTTGCCGCAGCCATTTCTTCATTGCTCCCATGCTTTAGGCCCACTTGTCACCTTGCCGTCCTCAAACGTGCCCCTTTCCTTCCAACCACAGAGCCGCCTTCCGTGTCGCTCCGCCTGCCGCTTCAGCTGGCCAGCCTTCAGAACTTAGCTCGCTTCCCCGGGAAACCTTCCATGCTCCTGACTGGGCCCTCCCCGTCCCGCGGGAAGGAGCCGTCTTGTCTTGTCTTTCCCATAGAATTGAGTTGGGTGTTTTTAATTCACGAAGTGTAGCTACGGCCTCGATATAGTCTTTACACGATCATCATAAAGAATGGCCTAATAGCAACTATAATTCGTCTTCTAAAATTTAATTGAGTTTTATCCAGTAATTTCATAGGGTAGATCAATTTGATTAGTTATTTCAGGAGCATACTGTATTTCATTTGTTCTAAGAAATGCCTTTTTCCCACTTTTAACATCTCTGAAATTGGTATGCATCTTACAGACCAGTGGCCTATTCATGGGGTTATTTGGCAGCATTTTTCTTCCTTAGTGGTACATAAAATAATGGGGTATCTTATATTCGAAGGCATCTCAGGTTAGATAAAATTTGCTATTTTGTAGCAAATTCATTCTGGACGGTTTGCTGAGAACCTGATGATGCTCATTCATTCTATGGAGGCGTCACTAAGACTTTTATCGCCATGTAAAGGTGGGCAGGCCACCCATCGGTTCCACAGGCCGTAATTATCCCTGAAAGCATTCTCCCCTTCTTCCTTTCGGACGAATTTTAGATGGGCACCTCTAGAGGCATTTTCTCCAGCCTTCTTTGTAGCTAGTTATGGGCATGTGATTAAGTTACGGTTAATTGGATGTGAACAGAAATAATATGTCCACTTCCAGGCCATGAACCGAAAAGGAAATTATTTGCTCACTAATTTTCCTTTTCCCTTCTCTAGTGAACGAAAAGAGCGTGGGTCCTTAGACGACCTTATGGAACAAAGATGCCTGGGCAGCCTCCGGGTCGTGGGGGAGAAACATCCTGAGGACATTGTATTTTGGGGTCTCTTTGTGATAGCAGCTTCGCCTGTACTGTGATGAATGTATCACTTAAGACAGCGGTTCCCAACCTTTTTAGCACCAGGGACCAGTGCTCCTGTGAAAATCTAATTCTTGATGATCTGAGGTGGAGCTGAGGCGGTGACGCTAGCTCTGGGGAGCAGCTGCAGATACAAACGAAGCTTCGCTCGCTTACCCGCCGCTCACCTGCTGGGCGGCTCAGTTCCTTACGGGCCATGGACCAGCACTGGTCCACGGCCCGGGGGTGGGGACCCCCGACCTAAGAGATTGTCTTGATTGGGCTCTTCAGTTTCCGAAACATGAGGTCAGCCTTACTATCTTCATTGTGGAGCAGATGGCTCTCAGTCTGGACCACAGTAAGGAGTATGTGCTTTTTAGGGATGCAGTGTGGTGTGATGGATGCGGCATGTACTTGAGATGCAGGCAGACCTCGGCTTGACGGACAGCTCTGCTGCTTACTATCTGTGTCACATTGGGCTGCTCAGTGGGATCTGCTGAGCTTCAGATGCCGCTCCTTTAAGATGCAGGTGATATCCATTGCAACAAGATTTGTTTTGAGGGGTGAATGAGATCATTTATTTAAAAGGCCTTTCGAGCCCAGTGCTTATTAAATGACAGCTCTGGCTATTATTAGTTTTTCCTAGGCCTACAGCCTCAGACTATCTGCTACCCTGGTATTTTTTCAGTTGGACTTGGTATCTGTGGAGGATTGTTTGATATTTTAAGTTTTATCTTTGGAGTAAGCAAAACCATCAGAATCTTTCATACTTGGACCTTAGTTGCCTTAGCTGCCCAGAATTGCTTAGTTTTTGAGAGTTCCTAGAGTTTTCCCATCATGCTCTTGCTATGAGGAGGTTACAGGAGGTGGTTTCATAAAGCCCAGCATTGCACATTCTCCTGGACGTGGGAGAAGCTGTCCGGCACTTGACTGTGTTGTATCTTCTGAAAAACGAATGTTTGGACCTGAATGCTGGGGAAACCTTTTCTTTACAGAACTGGTGTATGTTCTCATTATTAACGAGAAGAAGTGAAGGACGGAGAGAGGAATCGAATCATAAATAGTAACATAATTTGGTAAATTGCTAATTGCTTTCACTGTAGGGCAAATTGTAGGTTAGCTCTGAGTACCTTTATTAATCCATCGTTGGGTGCGATTCCATTAAAATTTTATCAGGAGGTAAACACTAGACTTTTAAAAAAAAAAATCAGAAAGCCAGAATAGTGGCCACCAGCAGTAAGTTGACTTTGTGAGACTAATAGGAAACGTTTGCTTTTTTTAACTGCTTTATGAATATGATATCGGACACACAGTTCATACAAGTTTGGATACTTTGAGTATCAGAGTTGATTTAAGACAGTAATTCACAGAAATAGCTTCAGGTGCAGAGACAACCATCTGTGGCTAGTAAATACTTACCAGTTACCAGGTATGAGACTGAGCAGGTCTAGGCCTCAGACTGGTTCAGTAAACACTGCACCGCTTTGCGTGTGTTGAATGAATAACTGCTGACTAAACCCGGTTGTATAACAGCAGTATAGAATACTTTTTTTCTTAGGTAGTTCCTCCAGGATCCCTGGCCAGGCTTTTTTTGGGGGGACGGGGATTGGGGGCGATATTAACCTGGCATGCGTTTAACAATAAAGTAGAAAACTAATATATTTTTTCTATAATTGATTTTGTAGGTAGATTTTCTTCATTACTGAAATACACGGTTTTACATTTTTAATGTGAAATATTAATAACCCTTTTAGTTCTCCTGGTATTTTTCTGCTCAGATCTAATTGGTCACAGAAGTTTTCCACCTTAGGTTTCATTATAGAAACTGGGAGGCATTTGAGACTTACCAGCTTAGGGCTCCAGCACATGCCCTCGAGACCTTCTTTCCTCCCCCCCTCACACACGCACCCTGGGCTTCACAGATGTTTCCAGATCCACGGGCTAGAGAGTGGTGGGATCGTATCTTTGTATATTTGCCTTCTCCCTGCACAGATCGTCCTGAAGCTATTTCTGCTCAGATCTCGTGCGCTTGCCTGCTCTCCCAAATTAGAATCCAGCTTTGGGCACAGGGTAGTTTAATGGCTCCTGAAACCGGATGCGCAGTTGACAGTCCTCCCAGTTCACAGAATTGCGGGATTTTTTAATAGGAACTTCCCCGGAGATCACCTGCAGTCCACATCTCATTGATAACTGCCCCAGGCGACTGTTTCATCTCTTCAGTGACTGGCCTGCGGTTATATGGTGCTGGGACTTTATCCTTTCTTTTTCATAATCACAAAGGAGAACAGGTTTAAAATTTGCCCGAATGTATCACATGAAAATATTATGGAGTCAAAAAATACTGGGCAAGTGATATTAGCCAAGTTCAGGCAAATAGAGTCCTTTTCTTCATCTATCAGTTTTGATGCTTCAGGTCTATGTGTAATTAAACGTAATTTGTAGTTTTTTGTACTTCGATTTCATTTAGGCACATCTGTGAAGTTTATTTATTTATCGGTGTGACAGTATTAAAAAGTCTCCGGTCTACGGACAGGATTGAAATAGGATTGCAATCGAAATTTGAGGATTCTTCTATCAGTCAGGAGAGAAGCCTGTGCAGTGGTGCGAGCAGGGAACGTTCACTGTAAAGCATCGCTAACTGTAATGGGATCGAAGTAAGCGGGGACCGGCCGCTCACAAGTAAAGAAACCTTTTCAAGAGTGTGGGAATAGCCAGCACAAGGAGTAAACACTGACCCCCAGGCTGAGGGCCAGACCTCACTGGAGAGGGCACAGCTGTGACTCACAAGATGGAAGAAAAGTCACTGAGCAGGGGGTGGCCGGGGGAGTTGCTGGATTGGGGGGGGCGGGGCAGGGCTACCGACTCCTGCCAGGAGCAAAACACTGCTGCCACTGTGTCTCTGTAGCGCCCTCTACTGAAAAAGCTTAACATCGTGCCAGCTGGCAAAGAAAAATGTGAAAGGTCCCAGGGTCCAGTTTCACAGAGTGGGCAAAAAGCTGAGTGTGGAGCCAAGAGGCAATAAATCAATACATTGCTGGCACAGCTCCCCACCCCAACATTCCTTAGTAGTTGGAAGTAGGCACTTTGGGGACGCATGCTTGCCATTGGTTACACAGTACATATTTTTAAATTTTTTAGCAGTGAAATTGTGATTGTTATTAATAACTGCTCCGTAGCTTGCACACCAGGAGCTGCCTGCTGCCTCTGGTTGGAGGTTTGCTTCTGTTATCCTCAGCGTATTTAAGTACACGCATTCAAGTGTCATTATATAAATTGACTCTGAAAATGGAGCGACATTAAAAATTATAGTGTCGTTTTCTGGCTTAATTTGAGGCTACTTTAAACTCGAAATAAAGAAAAGGTTTTCAAAAATGGTACTTACGACTCCTATACTTACAATTGACATGTTAATATAGTAATACTAAAACAATTTTTATGGCGGTTAAAACCATCTGCTGAACTTGATTAGTTTTGAGATAAATCATAATTAGTGCTAAAACCAGTCAGCACTTACTAAGCCTAAATTAAATAAACAGATTGTTGAGAAACTGTTTTTATCAGGATTATTTGGCTACAAACAACAAAAAGTGACTCTGTATAATTGGGTGGGGGGGCTTTTGGAATGGTAAGAGGTGGCTGCGTCCCCGAAGCCAGGCCCAGCAGCCGCAGAAGCCGGGTAGCAAGCGTGAATGGGTAGGTTTGTGGGGCGCAGTCAGCGAGAGAAGTCCATTCCAGCTGCCGAATGCAGGATTAACTGCCACTCAGCTCGGGGGTCTCATTCCGGCGAGTGTCTTGACCGGCCTGGTAGGACCAGGTAAGGGCAAGGCACTGAGGTGCCAGGCCGCAGAGTGACTTGTTCCTGGGCACGAAGGACGTGTGTCACGGAGCCTGAATTCTCACTCCATTTCGCAGCATCTCTGGCATCAGCTTCATTTTCAGGCCCTCTGTGGTTAGGGGGTGCCTCTCGCACCTTCCACTCCTCTGATCTTCTTTATGCAGAGAATTTGGGGGTCTCCTCCAGCTGGTTCCTCTCTGGGATTCCTGCCACTCCGCCCAGCTCCCAGGAGCCCCATTTCCTAGGCCTCTGTTCAGAAAGAAAGGGTTCTCGTGGTTTTAGCCGCGTGAGCCATCACTGCCACGGCACAGGTCTGGGACCGGGGAAAGGGGACACTCGCTCCCAGACAGGTCGCCTCCCCAGGCTTCCGTTGCTCTGCCCGTCCACCCGCTCTCGTTCGCTCTTCGTGGCGTCAGTGGCGGAGGGAGGCTGCGGCGGGCTGACTCCACCTCGGCCGCGCCCAGACGTCTTAAGTCACCGGTCGTATTAGCGTTCGGGGCTGCGTGACAAATAATCACCAACCTCCTGGCTTTCAGCCGTGCACAGGTATCATGCCCCGATTCCCGTGGGTCAGGAAGCCGGGCATGGCTTGGCTGGGTTCTCCTCTGGCGCTCGACCGGGGAAGGTGGGCTCCCGCGCTCGCTCAGGCTGTGGGCAGGAGACATTTCTTTGCAGCCGGAGGAGTCATGGCAGCTGTTTCTTCAAAGGCAGCACCTGAGAGGGAAGCTAAAACCAGTCTGCTAAAAAAGATGGTCTTTTCCAGCGCAGTTAAAGAGGCGGCGCTTCGCCACCTGTCCGGTGTCTGATGGTGAGAAGCAAGGCACCGCCCTCGCGGTCAAGGGAGGGCGTCCTGCACAGGCGGGAACACCAGGGGGCCTGGGTCTCTGTCCGCTGACACCCTCCCACCCTCCGCCTCTGTTCCTCAGAGCCGTGGTTCCCACCCCCAGCCCAGTGTCACGCTGAGCGACTTCGTGGTTCTCCCAGGCAGTCCATCCAAGACTCGGGCCCGCAGTTTCTTGGCCTCCTGCATATACTGGTGACCTTTACTTCAGAACCCTGTCCTGTGACGCGAAGTCCCACCCCCGCCCTCTCTGCTACATCCTTCTGCCAAGTGCTGAGGCTAATTTGAGCCTCGCCTTCGCTTTCCCAGTGGGCCCCCTGCGCCTCGAGGTCTGGGGCTGCCTCACGGTGCGTCTTTCTTGCATCGCCCGCAGAGCTCGAGCGTTTCCTGCACATGCAGGTTTCAGACACATGTTGAAAAACATTTCTGTGACAACCGGACAGGACACCACTTCCTTCCCCTTCCCTTTTTAATTTTGTCCGATAACGTTTTACCAGCCCTCCCTAACCTAAACACAGCCAGGAAATTCTAATTGCATGAGCCAGACTTTCTAAATAGTGGCGTAGAACACACACGTGCACGTGAGCGAGTGACTGTTTTAATGACGTGACCTTCGAGTCTAACCAGTATAATCGCAGAGTACAGGCTGTGGCAGGTCTTGCAGGTGAAGCTAAGTTAGGATGAAAATCATTTGCAATTTACGGTAACTAAACCTCAAAAAGAGGCCACTCTCTTTTACTGAATCCTGTTGTTTTGCAAATACTGGGAGCGATCGACTGAAAAAATGACGGGAAACTTGGAAGATTCTTTTGCCTGAGGTGACCCCATTCCCAGTCTACCTACATAGTTTCGTCATTTAAATCTCTGTTCCTCTCAGAGCACATGTAGTTCAGGAACACTGAGCTGTCACCTTTAGAGGCCCCCTCCACCGATCAGACACCACCTCCTCCCCAGCCCGTCCCCCTAGCTGCCTGCAGAATACGTGTTTCTTTTTCCATCCAGAGCCACCTAATCTGGTGATTGCTAAATTATTCGAGAATAAAAGAAATTTATGTGTCAAAACCCAGATTATGAAAAATATATTCTTTCTAATAAACTCCGCGTAATAGGGACTTATTACGGGATGCCTCGCCCTACGAAGCATAGGTAGTCTATGTCCAGTTTGGCCCTTTGGACTTGGCTGCTGTGGGTGCAGAAGTTGAGCTCCGTGTCGCATGTTCTTCTAACCTGGTTTCCACGACTACTGAAACATTCACCGAAGCCGTGCTGTTTTCCTTAGCAGGAGCTGGATGGGGAAGCTGGAGTTATTTGTAGTGATAATAAACTGGAAACGAAGTGACTGTGTATGAATAGAATGGTTGACTGTGATAACACACTGTGGCGTGTTATGTAGTCGTTAGAAATAATAGATTAGAGCTATCGTTTGGGGGAGCAGATGAGGAGAGAGCCCCACCCCGCCCCCCAACACATGCTGAGTGAGAAAAGCTAGATGCCAAAAAGTTATAACGTAACCCGAGTCTTATAAAACGGCGATCGAATCACATTGTTTGTAAAAACGTTGGTGTGCATGTTTTCCTACTCTGTGAGCGTGGAGGAGACGAGGACGTGAACTTGGTGGGCGGCGTGGGTCATCTAGAAGGCGGGACCTTTGGCGCAGATGTGAAGGGAGGAGACAGAATGGGGAAGGGACGAGAAGTAAACGAGAAACGAGGGAAGCAAAGGTCGTCCTGGAAAAAATACACGTGTATATAAAATAGATATTTCGATGTGATTTTTCTAAAAGTCGAAATTAAAAATTGAATTTAAATTAAAACATAAAATTCTTCCAACCCAGTCATTCCTTTTCTTTGTACTCCTTGCAGCTTGGCTTGTAAACCCACCTCCCAGCTTCCCCGCCTAGAAAAAAGAGTAACTTTCTTACTAGCCCCGAAAGGTAAACAGAAACTTATTAAATATGACTTGATCATTTCAGAAAACAAAGTTTCTCTTGGAAAGAAAGTATACGTACAGAGGATCTCCTCCGGTATAAACGTCAGCCGAGATTGTGGGCCAGAAATCGGTACCAGAAATACCTTGAATGATGACAGACAAGTTTTTCTCGGAGCCACAGAAGCAAAAGACAGGCCTGCCACCAAGGTGCTTACAGCCCAGAGGACAGAGGAAGCAGGCACACGGTGTTCATTAAACCAGGACACACAGTCCCCCTGACGGGAACAGCGGAGGGCAGCCCCTGAGACGGCCATCGTCCACGCTCGTGCGTTCCGTGCACGCTGCTCCTGTAATGGTGATCACTGAACTCATCATTTATACGAATATCCTTGAAAGTATAGGTACTCGGCCTCGTTCACCGCTGAAATCCCAGAGCACTCATAATGCCATTTCCCAGGAAATATTTGTCAAATGAATCAGTCCCTTTTTTGCCCCTGGCACCCACCACAATAAATAGTGCACCAGTTGTGTTGTCCTGAGGGATTGCATTGGTGGGCGTATGAGACGGTCTTAAGGTCTAGGCTTTCCAGGAAAGGACCTGCTGAAAATAGCTTCGAAGAACATGGAAGTCCGGAAATAGGAGGTTTCAGTGGAGGTAAAGACCGGTCCAGTGGAAATAGGAGTGAGGAGAGGAAGTTATGGTCAGAACGCAGGACAGCGACACCGAAAATTTAAGCAGCGGAGCACTTCCGGGTGGCTGTGGCCTAGTAGCTAATATAGATAAAGCATGCTGGCGATCTGGGCCGAAGCTACATGTTTTGGCATTTGAGGCCGCTCTAACAAGATAGCCAGCTCCCTCCCTGATCTCCCTAAGGCACGGGCCACCGTGAAGTCAGTCCAGCCCATGCACGCAAAGCCCATCGGTTTTTCGGTGCCTCACTTTTAAGCCTGAATGGACAGCCAGAGCGTACCAGCCAACTGAGAGAACGCTGTCACACCGAAGAGTCTCAGGGAAGAAGCGTCCAGAAAAGAGAGAGGACAGGAAATTTAGAGGAACTTCAGAAAACCCCTACTTTATAGCCCCAGCTGGAATAGAGATGATTTCACATCCATAAAATGAGAGCAAAGTGGTGTAGAAAAGCAACCGGAGAATAAAGTTATTAAAGATTTTTAAGTCTCATGGAATAAGAAACGCCATAGAAGGATTGGAAGACCAGGCGGAGCCCGGCGCCCAGAAAGCTGAGAACGGTGGTAACAAACACACAGCAGAAAATGTCAAAGATAAGTTATAGATGGTCAGCCCAAGGGGTTCAGTATGTTATTTAGAAAATGGAAAATGGTTTCGAGAAAACGGAGAAGGGGAAGAAACGCCCCTGTGTCGAAAGCATCAGCCAAATGCTAAGCACAGATAATGGGGGAGAAAGACGCCCAGGCACGTGGTCACGAAATTTCAGAATGCGAGGGGTGGAGAAGGGCTTTAGGAAAAGCTCGCCGGAGAGACAACAGCACAGTGACATCAGACTTCTCTTGAGCAGGCACTGGACACTAGAATACGGTGGTGCAGGACCAGCACGGTTGATTTTCAGCCCAGGATTCTGTATTCACCCAGGCCATCCGTGAAACAAAAAGGTGGCCTGAACCATTTTTAAACTTGCACGGTCTCCAGAAATTACCCTCACATACCCTTTCTTGAACAGATACTTGAGGAGGCTTTCCAGCAAATCGAGGGCATAATTCAAGGAAGAAGACAGAGGAGGTCACTGGATGACTGAGCCGATAAGTTCGGATTCGGCATTAATGGACAGGTGATATGTTTTGCGGAGGAGTCTGCACGTGCTCTTCGTTCAGCTGAGTCTGCGAGTTCCTCCTCTTCACGGCGTCAGAAATGGTACGATGACACAAGTTTTATATGAAGCATAACCTAAAGAGGAAGCCTCAAAGACACGGCTGACCGGCAAGCATACGAAAAGATGCTTAACGTCACTAGTCATTAGGGAAGTGCAAATCAAAACCACAGTACGTAATCAAATTATTGAAAACAGAAACTAGAAGGGGGTGGCCAGGGCCCGGGCAGAGGGAGCCGCGGGGGTGGTTTTGTGTAACGGGGACGGTTTCCGTTCTGCGAGGTGAGGGAGCGCTGGACTGTACAAGTAACGTTACTGAACTGTGCACGTAAAAATGATTACGATAATACATTTTATGTCTATTTTACCACACACAAACAATTTTTTAAATTAAGGAGAGGATATTGGAGAACTCTGACAGAGAGTGCTCCCAATACACCGCGAGCTGGACCGAAGGCTCTGGAGAGATTTGGGAAGGCGGTGGGGTGGGGAGCTCGTGTTTTAAACTGGGGGAAGGTGGGGAGTGAAAAAGCCATTTTTGTAAGGAAATTAGTACAGGAAGAAAAAAAATTAGGAACTCTAGAGAAAACAGCAGTACAAAAAGTAAAATGTAATCACAATGTTCACATATTCTTTATAAAGTAAATACCATCTATTGATTTAACTGAACGTGGTGGGGTGGAGGACGGGGCACTGTGAGGACCAAATCCATGTCCGTCATTCTAGGAGTTCAATTACTGACGTCTCAAATTGATAACTCAAGAAATAGCAATCCGGGCACAGCGCTCGGAGAGTGGGGGACTCTCATCCGCGTATACAGTGAGTGGAGTGTGCGATTAATGCAGAGGAGGGTGAACAGTACGCTCCCATTCGCTAGTTTTTAAAAATAGACAAGTGTGTGGTCACAGAGAGAATGTTATTAAAGATACCCGAGAAACTTGATGTGTGATCTCCACGTCGAGGGCCTGTGGGCTCTGGGAGGGGACAGTCTGTCTCGTTACAGATCTTTTATATCGTGTATGTTTTTTTCCATGAGCGTGTATCACTTTATAGAGTAAAAATGTGATTCAGTGTTGATTTTTTAAATTATTACTGAAAAGTGGCAGAAATCGTACACTGGGAGTTAGAAGTCGAAGTCCCTGCTAGTCGGGGGGAATTAGATGCAACTTTTATTAAAGAGCAGCCACTTGGGTTGTGCTCTGCCACGTAAACGTGAGCTCGGGCTGGAGAGTGTGACACCTGGTGGCCGGCTGAGCTCTTCGTTTACGTTTTATTTACTGTTGCAGTAAGACCTTAACTGTGCTGCTGGGGGAATGGCTGACTTTAATTAATTTAATTTTCAGAGTAATAGCGTTAAGCAGAAATCATTTTTATTTCATCTGCTGTTGATACGTTTTAATAACGCAGCTCTACGTGCCTGCTCTCATTCAGCTCAGGACAGGTAACGGGAGGCTTTCATCGTGCCGCCTGTGGATTAAGGGAGTGTGGCAGCGGCTGGGCCGCCGGCCACCTGGTTTTCAGTTCACTTTTCCCCGAGGCGCATGGCAGCAACGTGACAGTTGTCACACCAGCCCGTCATGGGGCTTGCCGGGACCTTCTGAGAACGGCTAAGTGCAGATCTTAGCGCCTCTGCACCTTCTCGCTTGAAAATATTCCTGGAAAGTATCGTCTAAGGTGATGAATGGAACTGTTTTCCAGACTTGACGAATGGGCGGGCCCGCTGTGACAGCGCCCTTTCTCTGCCTTGGCTGAGCCCGCAGTCTCTGGAAGCCTTAAGAGCTGCTGGGGCCTGAGCACCCCGCCCCGAGTTCCCGAGAGGGCTGTGGCCTTGGCGTTGGGCGTCTGTAACGCTTCCCAGGTCACCCTGGTGAGCAGCCAGGACGGAGAAGCACTGTTGGACAGGAAGAATTGTCTCTAAGCAGCGCCCTCGTGTTGATTTAAATCACTTTTATTATGATAGTCTTGAAACAGGTACAAACTGACACGAGGTGCAAATTCCTCATGCATGTAGTTACACACAGAACACATTTACAAATTAAAAACAAACTCCAAAATCAATAAATTCAGAAGCAGCAGTGACAGGTGGGCGGCGACGTTTTGCGGAGACGTGTTTACAGGTCGTCCTTCTCCTTAGTCTGTCAGATCCTCCTTCCCGCCCGCATCAGTCTGGGCCCCGTCGGGAGGTAGAAGCCACATGGTGACACAGAGGGGAAGGTTATTATGAAGAATAATTAAACTTTGGTAAAAGAGCAAGTGCAGAAAACTGTGGTACGGGTGGCCGAGGGTGAGGACCCGAGGGAGGACCGACTGGAAGAGCGCCGCCTCCCCAGGGCTGGGGTCCACACTCCCCAAGGAGGGTGTCGTTGCCACCCGCTGGAAGACAGCAGCCCCGGGTTTGCCCAGGCCAGAGCTGGTCTGCAGTCGCTGGACGCAGGAAACGCTCCCTGGGGTGCAGGCCCAGCCCAGGAAAGCCAGTGGCGTGGGCGCACGGGAGGAAGTGGGCGCCCTGGTGGCAAGCTGCACCTGCACGGCTGGGCCTTCGGGTGTGCAGAGGAAGCGGGGCACACCGTGTGGGACGCCATGTCCCTGGGAGGACCACGAGAGACAAGTGTCGGGGCAGGACAGGCAACAGGAGGCCTGGAGCACAGTGTCCGTGTTGAAAAGGTCACAGGAGGGTGACGCCGGACCACAGCAGAGCTGCAGGGCTACTGAGGGACTGTCCTTTCTCGGCCCTCGGCTAGGGTTACTCTTGGGTCCTCGCAGCCGCATGCTGACCCGCCCCCCGCCTCCCGCAGTGTCCCCCCAGTTCCCTCTACTGACAGAGCTCCCCGTGCCCACGGGAAGGGACCCGCTTACAGGAACTGTCTTGCCGCAGAACGTGTGCGGAGGGTGAGCTCGGAGCTGCAGGCGATGGGTGGATAACGGGCCCGGGGCCCGCCACCGCGCGCCGGCCGAACGCTTCCGTGGCATTCGAGGCCCGACCCGCAGGCTGCCTGGCCCCTGTCAGCTACGGCTCTGTGCCGTGCGCCCGCGTGTCCCTACGGTAGCTCGCCACGCTGTGCAGGAACCTTCGTTTAAAAACACTTGGTTCGTCAAACAGACGTGGAATTTAGCATGCACGGGAATCCCTCCGAAGATTCCGATTTGGTCAGGCTGTTGCGGAACCCAGAACCCTGTATTTTTAACAGGTTCCCCCCATGACTCTGAGGATGGTGGTCCCTGAGGGATACTGGCCCGGGGCTGGGCTGTGGCAGGTGTGTCCTTATCACCTGATGAAAGGTCGGTGTCCGGCCAATGCGGGCTGAATGAATGACCCGTGAGAGAAGTCGGGGGACCTTCCGTGCAGAGATGTACAGTCGTGGGGACCGTCCGTTTCTGACACCTCTTCTCAAAGTGCCCTTTATGCCATATGCGAAACAATGACTTAAATGTTTTCATTTTTCAACTTAAAATGGACATGCTAATACCGCTTTTCTTTGTATTTAATAGGGAGAAAGAACAAGAAACACAAAAAGAGGAACGTTTGATGGAAGAAAAGAAAAAGAAAAAGCAGGAAGAAAAGAAAAAGAAGGAAGGTGCCCAGAAAAAGGTCTGGCTGCCCCGCTGCCCTTGCGCCACGGGCGTGGCGGTGGCGTCACCGCAGCCTGGACGTCGCGGGCGTCGCGCTGCTGCTCTAAAAAGCCAGCGTGCTAAGCGTCATTACGAAATGTAGCCCCGTGCTAGGGAAATGGTGCAGGGTGACAGCCGCAGGGTGCCTGTCTCAGGGCCCCAGAAGTAGCCGAGCTGTGCTGCTAAGACGTTCGATGGCAGTTCTGGTGGGAAATGCTCACCCTGCTCTACCTAAAGCGAACCGTCCGCAGAAGTCCTGGCCAAGAAGTGAGGAAAGGGCCATTCGGCTGATTTCATTAGAAAAGCTAGAAACAACTTTGGCATCTTTGGCAGATGCTCTTTTACAAATCCTGTTAGTAGATGTTAAAAATTAAAAGTCCTAACTCTCATAGTCACGCTTGATTTCTGTGGCATTTAATATGCCAAGTTATGCCATTTGTTTTCGTTCTCGCTTATTAGTTTAATGTGTCTTGTAATTTAAGCTGTAAACCTTTTAGACTGTATTAAATACAGAGCTCCGATGAGCTTCCAGGTAGACTGCTTTGCCATTAGATCAATATTGGCCTATAATTGATTAAGTAACATGTAGACAGTTATACATTTTTCCCAGTAATAAATTTTAATAAATTAAATTGGGCAAAAACTTTTTTAAATTTCCAATGTTAAAGTTTGCTTGTAAACGTTCCTAGTTGTGGCCATCGCACACATTATTATTCCTAAAGAGGTTCTGATTTTTTTTTTTTTCAGGCTGCTGATCAAAAAACCAAAGGTAAGTTTATTTTCTTTGGGGGGGATACATTTTATGGCAGCACCAAACTTTCTGTGATGAAGATGACTTTTTCTTTAATCAGTGGTTAAACACAGACGGTAACCTGCCTTTGACCTACTTTTTACTCTTCTCTGTGCAATTCTTCATTTATCGCTGGTTTGACATCTGCATCTCATCGGCATTTGTTTGATGTCAACACCTAGAGAATATTAGCTCAGCTTTCTTGACAATGCTTTATGATTTTCCCTGGCTTTGACTTCCACCAAACAGGGATTAACCTGATAAATGAATTCAATTTAAATTAAGAACAACCAAAGGATACTGAATTTTTTTTAAAGCTTCCGATTTCTCTTTGCCAACTATTTGTAACGAAAAGAGATGCGATCTTCGTGTAATCCCCCTTCGTTTATTTACTACGTAAGATTTCTTTCTTATTGTCCAAGTCCAGAATTTGCTCATCACCGTCTTAACGGGTCTTGGTAGAAATCCGTAATTCTCGCAGCAACCTTGGCACCTCTGCGATTTGCCGGAGAGTGAGCAAAATGGAAGCGGCACTGCGAGCCTCTCCTTTGATATTTGACGTGGGTGGGGACCGTGCAGTGGGGAAGGGCACGCGCTCGGGCGGAGCATACGCCAGCTCTGGGTAATTGGGGGCCTCGGGTGTGTCATATCTCAGATGAGAAAGGCTTCACACAAACAGTTCCGCCCACAGCCGTGGCAAGGCTGCGTGAGATCCCGCAGGGCAAGGGCCAGTGCCGCGCGCACGCCTAGCTGCAGGTGGCCGTTGGCACTCGTGAGTTTGGGGTTCAGTTGCAGCATCACGCGAACTCAGTTGCGCACACGGACACAGGCACTTAGAGACTCGTGAGTGTCGTCTCCGGCGGTCCCACTGGAATGCCTTACCGTCGTGTGGCATCTCACCGTCTTCGGAGTAAAGTTCGTGTTATCTCATGTGAATTTCGTAACCGAGCAGGGCAGGTGGTGGTTCACGGGGAAGGAGCTGAGGCTGACGGCGTGAGTTAAGTGGCCAGCTCTAGTCCAGCAGTTACTTAAGGAGGGGACCCGAGGGAGCCAGCCCTCCGACCCCGCGCAGCAGGCCTCAGAGCTCCCGCCGCACGGCCACTCAGAGGGCTTTGGTACACTGTGGATGCTAAAGGGTAGCGTCATTTTCAAAAAGAATATGTTTTTCTTCTTCACTCTCAGAAGCACTGTGAATTTACGTAACGCTTTTTACAAGGGTCCAAAGACTTGCGGTGTCGTCGTATTTGAATTTATGATCACGATTAAGAAACAGTGATTTCTTTTAATTGTCGTTTAAAAGTAAAGACTTATTGCTCTGAATCATCCATTTCCTTTTTAAAAACGACGTCTTCCGGCCTGATTCAGTACCAGCTGTATGTCCGTAGTCATCGTGGTCGCCCTCTCTTCAGATAGTAACAAATTGCTTAGGCTGGTACATGTCCATGAATTACATTGTCCTATCACCTTATACAGAGTTATTATTTCTGCTACTATCCTGATGAGCGTTTTCAGTGCTCGCTTCAAACTACTGGTTTTTGCCTTCTTTTGTCTTCTCTAAAATACTGCTCCTCTGGGTGTAGTTTGTCAGCACTGTGCTAACTGTAAGTAGCCTTGGAACAGGTCATAATAATGATTATTAATGTCCTAAACAAAAAATGCTTTCTGAATTATAAACAATCTAACAGTGCTGCTAGGTAATTCATTAATTCACAGTTTTCACAGACTCTCTATTATTACCCGTTCAAATGAAAACGAACTGCCTTCAAGACGGTGGTCTTGCACTTCTAATGGGACTTGTGTGTTAAACAGCAAGGTCTGGGCCTGACTGAACATGAGCTGGGAACAGTACGAGTGCTCAGACAGAACACAGATTTACTCTCCTAGCCGCCTAGCGTTTAAATGTCTTTCCCCTGCTCTAGTCTGTACAGGAAGAAAGGCAGTGGCTACTTTGGCCTTGCTCACCCTTAATCTCCCGGCTCCTAGCACTGTGCATATCAGTAGGCCTGAGATCAGCACGCTTACTTATGGCTCCTTGTCATGCCAGACCCTAATATTTGACCGTGGCACTTATTTCTAATTGTTGATGGTGTTGCCTCCCATGTACATATTGTACATATGAGTGAACTAAAGCTATGAAAGTTTGCCCAACGCCCCCAAGGCTGCCTAGCGAGTAAAGAGCGGGACTGCTATGCCCAGAATCGTCCCGGAGTTAACCCTCCAGGAAGGGCAGACAGCAGACACTTACTAAGCATTTACCGTGCCTCGGTACTTACTGTGCTTCAAAACAGCCCTGCGTCGGAGATGCTCAGAGAGGTGTGGTAGCTTAGACAAGGTCACAGAGCTTGTGAGTTGCAGAACTTGGTTCAGTCCCGCCTCTGACTCCAGAGCCAGCTCATGCTTCCTGGCCAGATGTGACGACCCAATCCAGAGTCACCAGGAGCTGGAGAACCCCGCCTCTACCCCGCCCCTACCGAAAGCCGGCACTCAGAAGTCTCAGGGCCCTGAGTTGCTGGGATGTAGGAATTTGAAAGAGTCCAAGCAAGAGCTGAGTGCTCTTAACAGGAGAGGCTACGATACAGAGTCGGTCGTGTAATGTACTGAATCAGTTAACATAGTCAAAGAAGTTCGAACTGATTTTATTTTCATAGTCAGCTCAAACTAGACCAAATCAATTAGTGATTTCTTTGCAGTGTTACCGCTCAGTATTAGTGAAGCAGTATTATTTGGCATTCATTCGACTTAATTTTCTCAATAACTGAAAGTTAATCCCTTTACATTTGTATTTATTTTAAACATTTTCAGACAACTCTTTAGAATACATTATAGACAAATGTGATATATTTCTGCTTTCTCCTAGAGAATAACTAGCCCAGTCCATTCTTGATAGATCAGTCTTCGTTACAGTGTCAATTATGCTTTAAAAGCGTTTTATATCTACTATAACCATTGAACTTCAACGATGAATCTTTTAAAAGATGAAGACAAAACTAAATCTCACTAGAAATGTATCATGTTTGATTGGGTTAATCTGATAGATAGCATGCTTCCCTTCCCCACCCCCCAGTCTGAAAACTAGGTTTCTAGAAAGTCTGCTCTACAAAGTTACAAATAAAATAAAATTTTATCCCTGACTTTTTAAAAATCCCAACATGTGATCTCTTTGTTGAAGTCATTTTCTTCTCGTTTTAAGATTCAGGCCAACTGAGAAAGTCTGTTTGAAACACTGTGCTGCCAACATCCATGGCCAGCACCCCGCCTGATGTCGGGGGTGCCATGCCTTCATCACAGTGGAAGACACTCTGGTTCAGCTCGGGCTTTGCATCCAAATCATGGGTTCACTCCTGGCCCTCCCCGACCCTCTCCTGCTCTGTACCCCTGAGAATGCAGTCCTGTGGCGGGGCGATACCCTGCACCCCTGAGGAATCCGAGCGCGTCTGCGTGCCTGGACCCTCCTCTTCCCTCGCCTTCTCGTCTTGGGTGGTGATGGTCGCAGTCATTTTTTCCCTGTTTTACCTTCTGTGATGAATAATATGAGTAATGTCATCTCATCAGCGTGAATGACAAGTAGTGACAGTGGTTTTGAAGCATGCCCACTTTCACAATCGGAAATAGATAAAAATAAACAGAAATGAAAACCCACGTTTCTGCACTTCGGTTAGGTGGCACTTCTGTTGAGCTGAGGCAGGTGATCGCTATTTGCTCAGTCTTTCGGGGGTCTCAACACAATAATCAGCAGTTAGTATTTATAAATAGCATCGGACCTGTGTTTTCCTGCGTGACACTGTAATAAAATTGGCCAGATTCCTCGAATTTACATGTATTCGTGTCCATATCCACATAACCAAAGCAAATACTATTTCGAGTATGTGAGTTACTCTTAAAGGCAGGAGCTAAAAGTCTAGTCAGCATTCTCAGCACGATGTATTTTATAAAACATGACATTTTATTTGCCTGTCTACAAAATTAATAAAATCTTGGAGCTTGAAGGATCCTTAGAGATCATCTAATTCCTGCGTTGAGTGGGACATGAGATTCACAGAGGTTAAGTGACTTGTACAAGTTTTGACAGCTCAGTTGGCAGCACTGGAACTAGACCCTTTATCTCTGGGCTGCCAGTTACAGATTTGTTCAGCTATCATATGAAGAAGACATAGGTATTGCATATGCACCATCAGTACAACCATTTTAGGAAGTAATAAGGCCGAAAGAAATTCCAGGAGATTTCTTATATGAGAGATCTTTATGGGATGGTGTCCTATTAGGATTTTAAATATTAGATATGTCTGTCTTTAGCCACGTTGTTCCATGTTTAAAGTAATTACAGTCATGTGCTGCATAGCAATGTTTCAGGCAGTGACGGACCAAATACACATTGGTGGGCCCATAAATTAAAGTGGAGCTGAAAGATTCCTATCACCTGGTGACATCGTAGCTGTCCTAATGTCACAGAGCAGAGCAGTACTCACGTGTTTGCGGCGACACTGGTGTAAACAAACCTGGGCTGCCAGTCCTATAAAAGTACAACACATACGATTATGTACAGTATGTGATACTCGATAGTGATTATAACCAGGTAACCGTTACGTGTTTATGTAATTACTATGCTATTTGTCATTGTTTTAGAGTGTAATCTTTCTACTTAATAAAAAAAGTTTGCTATAAAACAGTAGCCATGTTATGCTGGCAGCAGCCTGTCGACCAAGTGTAAATGAAACAGGACGTGTCAATAGAATTAAACGACAAAGTTTTATTCAAGGGTCTTAAACTGATTACAATCCTGGAAACACTACCAGGCACTACCCACCGTTCCAAAGAAAAAAAGAAAAGGTTGGGAGTTTCTATGGTGAAAAGCACATTCTTGAGGAGAATCAGTCCTGCATTCTTAGCTTCTGGATTGGTCCAAGATGGTGATTTTCCAGATGGTGGTCTGGACACGTGAGCATTCTTTCCTGAGTTCTTCGGAGGGTTGTTTGTAGGGTTTCCAGTTGCACTGATACCCAACTGAGCAGTCCAAGTAAGTCCCAGACCAGTTCAACGAAGGTAAAAGGGCTCGCCCTCGTTTCTGCCCGCTGTGATTCAGGTAGCTTCATCGGCCTGTTCCGACCGCATCGGCCCGTCCCGCTCTCCTCAAGCCTCACGCGTCGCTACGAACCGCATCTCTCGGTTGCATCGTTTTCTCTGTGCTTGATTTAATCTCGTCTTATTTTGTTCCTCGTGGCCCCAACGCGTTTGCACAGGGTCGGAATCTCCTAATGACACTTCTCAGAACGTATCCCCATTGTTAAGCAATGTGTGACTGTGTTTAATTTTACTTTTGAATCCATGGCAGAAGGAAGATAGGATAAATGCATTTATATTTTTTTCCATGGGAACAAAAGAGTTTTAAGATGTGGTATTTTTCCCCTAGTATGTAGGCAATTTAAAAGGCTAAAAAGTTACTTCAGAAAAATTAAGCAGGTACATGCATATGTTTTTGATTAAATTTTGGAAGAAAAGAAGTAAACGTAGTGATAACAGGGGACAGCACGCTACTCTGTCACAGGCCCTTTTAACTGCCTCTTCTCCGAGACACCTCAAACAGGTCTGAGGTAAAGGGACGGTCCGTATCTCTATTTTGTATGCCTTTTCGTTAAACGTTAAACATTAAGGTAATCCCCAAGTTTAGAGAAACTTGGCTTTCTTTAGAACTATAAACTCTGAGAAACGCTTTCTGAGAAATAATTTTATCAGATTACCTTCTGTTTTTTACAATCGGGTTATAATTGACATACGGTAAACTGCACGTATTTGAAGAGAACAGTTTAACACGTTTCGGCACACGCACACCTGTGACCCGTCCCCGCCATCAAGACCGCACCCATCACCCCTGAAATCCCCCCGCCCCCTCCCTCCCCGTCAGTCTGTCGGCAGACACCCTTCCTGTTGCTACAGACGTGGTCTTTTCTAGATGCTGCATAAACGGGGTCGTGCGGCACGCACCCTCGGCTTTGGGACCCGTTGGTAATTACCCACTGCGCGTTGGTAATTCATTCCTGCTCTCTGAGCCGTAGGCCGTTGTTGGGCTAGATCGCCGTTGGTCGTTGCGTTCATCTGTTCGTGGACATTCGAGTCGTTCCCCGTTTTGAGCTATCCTGAGTAAAACTGCCGTGGACTTCCGTGTGCCGGTGTCCTCAGGATGGTAGCTTCCCTTTTCCTTCGGTAAATGTGTAGGAACAGAATGGTTGGATGTTGAAAGAGAGAGAAATATGTGCCAGAGCTGGTCACCCTTCCGGCGGCCCCCTGGGTGGGCTGCGGAAGCAAGGACAAGGAGGGATGCCTTACCCCAGTCACCCCTGACGCACCCTGGAGGCCTCTGGAATGGGGCACCCTTCAGAGGTGTCCTGCCAAAAAACGAGTCGAAACCAGAGAGGTGGGGGCAGGGAGGCAGCCCGTAGGTGGGGCCTGTGTGCCACCTCGAGGACATTAGACATGGTCTTTTAGACCAGAGGGGGCATTGAAGAGCTTTAAGCGGCAGAGTGACATTCATCAGGTTTATATTCGAGAAAGAACATGCCCGACTTAAGAAGAATTAAACCGTTGGAGAGAGGACCGGAGGCGGCAGGTGCAGTTAGGCCACTGCAGCGTCCAGACCCCAGGTGACCAAGCTGACAGGAGAGGGTCATGGCAGCAGACAGAATAGGCCGAGCTTGGAAACTAGCTGGGCTAATCATTTGATCCAGCAGTGTTTATCGAACACCTGCTCTTTGCCTGGCATTGTGCCGTTCACGATGGGGAGAGAAAGATTTGAGAACATAGACTTGCTTCCCACTCCGTGCAGCGTACAGACTTACGGGGAATGGACATAACCACCTGTCACGGTGCTAAGCGTGTCGTGGCTGACTGAGATGGCATCGTTTAGCGAGCGCCTAGCGCAGGAAGCGGGGCTGGGCTGGGGCGTGGGAGGGCGTCCGGAGTGCAGCGCCGTGCGGAGCCGAAGGAGGAAGGGGGTGCAGCTGCACCCGCGAGAGCAGAGAGGGCCCAGCCCTGGCTCAGGCCGCCTGGCTGGCAGGCTGGAGTGTGGCGTTTTGTCCGGGGCCTAGACTACAGCAACGAAAAGCTGGCACGGCAGGTGAATGGGCAGCAAGGGGGGGAGTGGCGTCTGGGAGGCTAGAGGTGGATGGGGACAGCCTGGGCAGGGCATGATGGAAGCGGGAGGTTCCTCTGCCTGGCCGTTTTTCCTCCCCTTCCCCAGCCTTCGACTGAACATCGGAGCCACTTAGCTCGGGCTCCCTCTTCTGGCAGGTTGTTAGATTCTGCACTTTTTGGGGAAAACATCCCAGGATTATTGCAATTTCATAATTAATTTATTAAAGAAAACATACGCAGTCCTACTGCAGAGGGCAATACACATGTCCCGACAGAACGCACGCGAGGCACAATTTCGCTTAAATTTTGTGTTTCACGAGATTTAGGATTTGCTGGTTTTTTGAGCGCTTGTTCAGTCCAGGATGATTCGGCGTGGAGAGGCGAGGTCAGGTTGGCGGCGAGGGAACGGAATCCCTACACCCAGGGACCTTTCTGTACCTCACGTCCGTCCAGTGCGTGGTCTCAGTTGGGAAATATTCCAGTTGACACTGCACATCGAAACCTTTAGAGAAAAGCCAGTGTACGCTAATGCCGTGCTGTTACCGAATTTTTCTGTTTTAATCTTCTAAATCAGCCAGCTGGTGTTTAAAAAAACTTAGGAATATTTGCCCGTATGATTAACAGTACGCTTTTTTAGGGTAGAGAGTCCAAAGACCAAGACAAAGTAACCTAATGAAATGATGCTTAGTGTGAGTAGTCGTCATGAAAATAATTTTACTTGAACATCTATATTACCCAGTCGGATATCTTTAGAGTAGCATTTAATTTAATACCTTGTACAGAGGTAGCTGCGTTAGAAGAGAAAGTACCTCTGAACAGCATTTCTCATTAGCAATAGGCACTGAGTTAATGCAGTTCGTGGTTAATGAGTTTGTGCTCGTTTTGAGTTGGGCTCCCAAAGTTGCCATGGTGACAGATCAGCCAGAAGCTGTCAACAGAACAAACAGAAGGCCACTGCTTGTACCCCACTGGGACGCCGATAAACACAGCAGAAGGACCCTCGTTGCTCGTCGCTGTCTTCTGCCTGCATCTCATCGTTCTAAGGGAACTTCTCGCTACCATGTTTGTTGCTGTATAGGTTGCAGAAGAAATTGTAATAATGAAAATGTTCCTTGGAATCACTGATTATTTTAGCACAGGATAGTTGTCTTTCATAGTTATGTTTTCAAATAGTCAATCATATATTTGGGTAAATTTAAATTTAAAATTTTAAGAATCTCTGAATCTTCATGTATATATTCTGAAATAGCTAGAATTAATCCATGATTTTTGAATATTTTTTCTTTTATTGTCATTGTGTGGTGTCTGTGCACAAGAGAAATTCTCTACTTTATATACAAAACTTAACTTCTGAGATGCCATAAATTACAGGAGATATCATTGATTTAATAATGTTTCATTGATAGAATTTGAGGGTGAACGAGGAAACTATATTAAATTTATGCACCAATGGTAAGATGCATCCACATTTCAGAAATAAGACGTTAACATGTGTGGGTTAAATGTCCCTCTGGGTTAACGTTTACTACAAAGTTACTTTTAAAATATACCTCTGTAATCCATTGCCCGTGTTAGGCTAATGGTGGTCGCCTTTGAGATTCTAGTTCAGGGTGTATGTAGGTAAGTCCAGTACAGTAAATGCCATCAGAAGGAACCCACTGTCGAATACCTAGCTCATGCCATTTACCACGATTTCCAGGTGGATGATTTAGCACTTGCTAAAAAAAAAATCTGCGCTCTTAACCAGAGTTCAGCCGAAGGATGCAGAAACCACTCTAGCTATTATAAGCAGAAATGAGCTGAAGTACAGGGAATGGGGTACTTATAAAATCATTGCCAGGTCGGGGGAGGGGACATGGCCTATGCTGGGCTTCCAGAAAGGACTCCCCAAAGTGTCCTCGGAAGAGCTGCTCCTGGGGGAGAATCAGGAGGCCCCAGTGGCACGGCCGACTTCAACCATACGGTGTCATCGCCGCAGCATTGCTCCAGAAGCTGCCACCAGCGCGGTCTGTCCCCTCCACCGAGGCCGTGATCGGGAACCGGGCCCTGTGCCGAAAATTCCTCGTCTGCAGGGCTGTGCTTCCCCTTGGAACTGCGCTCGCGTGGACAGAGGGGCCAGGTCGCCGCCGGCCCGGTCGCACGCACATGCCCGTGTCATGGGGACCTGCGGGATAGCTCAGGCCGCCTTGCAGCTGTGAACCAGACCCGTCAGTCCTGCTCTGGTGTGCGCATGGGGGGAGAGGGGACACTTTTGACAACTGCTGTGAAACGTTTTTTAAAATGATAGGTGGCCGTTCCTTAACGTTGTATAGTGCTTAACACTTCAGACGGTGGAAATGAGAATCCCAAGTTAAAGGGGGCGGTTTAGGGCCAGAGTAGAGCCCTACCCCTCCAGTCCTGAAAACACTGTCACTGCTCGTCTCCGTGGCAGCTTCGAGCCCTGCCCATCTCCTTCCCTCCTTTATTCTCGTTCATATCTACAGTCCGGTTAATGTGGCTGTTTTTGTTTTCTTAATCAGCCTAAACTACTCCCCATTGCTTCCAAGACGAGGATTATTGTAACGGACAGAGATCCTTTGCTTGACCAAACGTCAGGCTACTGAACCTCCTCGGACAGAGATCCTTTGCTTGACCAAACGTCAGGCTACTGAACCTCCTCGGCCCATCTGCCCATCCTCGTAAAATCCGGTTGTCACAGGAACCAGAACCCCCACCCTCAGCCTGCTCTGCATCCTCGTCCTCCACCGCCCCAGGTGATGTCTGCCCCACCCCTGACCTGCCTTCCGCACGGGTCCTGTTAGGGGGGTCACCCTGGCGCCTCCTCTGAGTGGCCGTCCCTCCCGCGGCCCGCCGGCTCCTTGGCGGTAAGTTCCTGCTCGCCCACGCTGCGTTCCACGTTGAGCCAACCCCGCCACCAGTGTAAGATCCCTTGGCAGCGTCCGCGCCCATCGCGACGAGCTTCCTGTCTTCAACAAGTGTCACTGAACTTTCCCTCTAGCATCCTGTTAATACTTACGGCGCACACGCCGAGTGCCAGACACTGTTCTGAGCGGTGCTCCACACACATTGTCATCCACGCCTCACAGGACCCTCTCAGTAAGGTAATGTTCCCCCACTTCATCCCCCACTTACCCACATGTTACAGATGGCACAGCTGAGGGCCAGAGAGGGTAAGCGATTGACCCAGAGTCACCAGCCTGCAAGTGGCAAAGGTGGGGTTTAACCCCGAGTCTACACGGCATCTCAAGAGAAGACGTGCGTGGTCATCTCCCCAGAGCGCGCATGGCGACCGTCTCTAGGGGGTGGAGCGAGGAGTGTACAATCTGGGCGGGAAGACGGGGGCCCTGGTGGAACAGGCGACACTCCTTCGGCTGGGCGTGGGGTATACGGAGCTCTGTCGATTACTTCGTCTCTGTGCTTCCTGTACATCTTAAGTACTTCCAAATAAACTCTTCAAACACTGCCTGGGCAGCACGACTTGGGGGGTTAAGATGGCAGCGCCTCAGCTCACAGCGGCCCCTGCTCCCCTGTTCTGCCAGGTCCCTGGTGAGGAACGTGAGGTGGAACGTAGTGGGGGCTTCACCTCACCAGCGAGTTCCCGTAGGACAGCAAGGACAGCACTGCCACTGCGGGCCACGGTTACCCGCCGTCTCCCTTAGCTGTGAGGTGCTGTGGGACAGGGCTGCACAGACAGGCTCCCGGTGAGTTTAAACAGCCAGCGATGGCCACAGCAGTTCCGCTCCCTGCCCCCGGAGAACTCGCCCCCGGCTGGAGGCTCCTGTGGCCCGGAAGGGACCCCCGAGGCGCACCCTTCACCAGGCTGCCCCCGACGGCCCTCCAGCTCCCGGCCAGCGATGGACTTCGGGATCCTCACCAAGCCTCTGCTGCCTCTCCAGCCTCGCGCTCAGCAGCTGTCCCCTCAGCCCCGGGCTCCAGCCACGCCAGCCTCATTCAGCCCTGGAACTCGGAGGCCGGGCCCAGCCAGCACCTCCGCGCATGCGCACGCGCCGCGCCCGTTCCCAGGCTCGGCTTGACCGGCACTTCCTCGGCGACCCTGACCTAGATTGGATTCTTCTGTTCCACTGTTAATTTTGTCGTGCATGTCATAACTTGTAAATTTGTAGATCGTTTCAAGATGACATCTAACTCTTAGTAGACTCTAAACTATAAGGACAGGAACCGTATCTCTGTTTTTCTCAGCGCACTCAGTGCCTGGCACGGAGTAGACACTCGTTAAATCTTTCCTAAATAAGGAGAGGATAAATGAGGATGCTGACATATTTTGTGGGGGTGAAAACTATGGCAGGCAGATTAAAACGAGAAACCTGAGTTTGGGCCCTTACTTATCCCGGCCGGCCCTCCTCGTCTGCCCGGCACTCACACCTGCTGGCTGCAGCTTGCTAGGTGCGCCTCGCGTTCCTGGTCCCTCCTCCTCGCCAAGATGTGAGCCTCACGGCGGGCGTCTGCCCGTTTGTTCACGGGTTCATCTCCAGGTTGGGGGAGTGGTGGGGCTGGCAACGGTGACCAGAAGTCTCGGATTGAGCGAGGGGGCTGGGCGCTGTGAGGGTTTCGAAGGGTGTGGGGACAGTTGTAAGCGGTTACGATAAGGGACCTGTGGCAGCGCTGGGGCTCACTGCGGGGGTGGCCGTACGCCTCGTCGCTCGGAGCCTGCGGCTGCAGGCAGCCTGGAAAGCGGGCTGAAGGCCACGATGGCACAGAGTGTGGACAGCACAGCGACGGGAGGGCCGGGAGCACCGGGCGTCCACACGCAGTGCTGAGGCTCCGCCGTGGAAGAGAGACCACGGGACTGCCCAGGGTGGGGGGCAAGTCAGGGAGGCCGGGCCGGCACGCCCAGCCCCGCCGCACTTGGTCTGGAGACGACGGGGTGTCGATCGAGTTCGGAGAAGCTGCTCCGTCCGAGCCCTCCCGGGCCCGGAGGGCGGTCCCGAGAGCGATAGAGGGGTGTATCAGCCACGTGGACCCTGTCGGGACAGTGCCCTCTGAAATTCCTAACTGAAAGCAGAAAGTTGTTTCTGAGAAATGAAATTGTTTGAAAAGGCTGGCTTTCTTGTATAATAATTTAGCCACCACCTTTCACCAGCAGATGTCGCCCTTACTTAAAAGAAAAAAGGGCGTAAAAGCTGATTAGGCAAAGGCGCATCACCCAGGCTTCCAGCTTGCGGGAAGGTTCTTTATTAGCTACATAGTTATTAATTGGTTGCTGTTGTAATTTTTTCTAAATAACACGTGATTCAGGGATGACTCATAAATAAAGTCACGCTCAAACTCCCATTGCCTTACCGTGTTCTGTGGGCACAGTGACGCGCGTGGCCGACCGGCCCGTGAGCCTGTCATTCAGATACGGCCTGAGTCGGGCATTTTGAGAAGAGAAACACTGGGTGTGCTTTGATGCCCTGCTCTCTGTCTTTGGGCAGCCGTGGATCGAGAAATTTGGATCTGAAGGGGGTGGCTAGTCAGAAACTGCCCATTCCATGCATCACTAAAAATAGATCCAAATTTTGAGACACTCCACTCTTCAGTTGAGATTATGTTAATTGGCTGCTAGTTTCAAAGATCTGAGCTATATTGGCTTAAACCAGAAAAGGCTGATCCGTATGTCATGTAAAAGGGACCAGGGACACAGCTGCACAGGGTCAGGCTTCTCAGTTCCCCAGGGAGGCTTCCCTTCCTGTCCCTTTCCCAAGGTCCAGGGTGCCTCCCAAGCGGCAGCCACAGCGCTAACGTCTCAGGCCGCTGCGAGTTTTACGGAAACCACGGGCAGCTGGTAACTGAGAGGACCGTGTTCGCCCCGTACCCCGCTCCGTCTCTCGTTAATGTAAGGAGCACCTCGTGACTCTTCTGTGTGCGTGAGAGAAGGAGCTGGAAGGGGCGATTTCTCACCCGAAGAAGCTCGATCGGCCACAACTGATGGTCCGTTCTGAAATTTTAATTATTTAAATTTAACAGTGTATCTGAGAAATCAGCTCAAACTTTACCTCTCTCCAGAAGGCAGATCAGTGCTAGTCAGAAGGAATATAATTGAAGCCACAAATGTGAGCCACGTAAGTAACCTTAAATATTCTAGTGGCAACAGTTTAAAAAGAAGCAGGTGAGATTACTTTTAATAATGTATTTTTAATTCGGTATGTCCAAAATGTCATTTTTTCAACTTGAAAGCAATATAAAAATTGTTAATAAGATACTTTGTGTTATTTCGAACTACCTCTGAAATCCAGCATGTGCTTACCTGCCTCACATCTCCGTTCAGACATTAAGCGCCCAGTAGACGCATGTGACAGTGGCTGTCACATCGGGCAGCGCAGGGTCATGTTTCCTTTTCAGGTGGCTGACTGTCCGTCGGTACCACGTGCTCTTGTGCCTTGTAATTTGCATTTCCGCAGCCAACTGCTGGTGAGAAACCACGTGCTTCGGTGCCTTCCACAGCAGTCAGCACCGTCCTGGGCTCACACCCGGGGAAGTCTTGCTCGGCCTTTGGATGCGTGCGGTTTGAAGGGTGACAGCTTTCAAACAGCACTGTCCAGTAGCTAACTTAAGAGCGAGGCTGGACTAGGGCCAGGGGCAACGTGGAGGACGATATTTGGGTGTCAGTGTCATAGAGACGATGATCGAAATCATGAAACTAAATGATCTCTCCAGAGTGTCCAGGGCAGACAAACGAGTCCAAAAACTTGAAGTCCATTTGTGGGTAGAGGGCCTGCGGAGCCGAGACGAGTCTGCGGGGCACAGGAGGGGACCGGGCAGTTCATCGTCATGTGTTGTCAGGTCTAACAGTGAATTTCGTTTTGCTCATAACTCAGTGCTATGACACGTTAAAAGCACCTGGGTTTGTAAGAGAATAATCTGGTCTCTTAAACTGATACGTTTCCTTTGTTTTCTTGAGGAATAGCGTCATATCACCCTTTCGTTTAGTACTCATACAGAAAATGATCCTCACAATTGGAGGGGAGACGTGGAACAAGTTAATTATAATTATTTTTGTTTAGTTTTGAAACGAAACAACACCTACGCAAGACTTTGAATGAGTCATTGACCGCAGTGGAACCAGACAGACCCAGGAAGTTGTAGGATGGCGGGACGCACAGAGTATTCTGAGGTTAGGGACCTCGAATTCCACCGGCACTCACCACCAAATGCACGGCTGCGAGTTCTCGAGAGCCTTAGCGGTCTGAGTTGGGATAAAGATGGTGGTGGACAGCGGCTTCGTCTAGGGTTGAGGGTTTGCCGGGCAAGAAAACAGAACAACTGGGCAGAGGCCTTGCAGATACTGACTGCAGACAGTGTAGGGTCACAGGGTTGGAACCCACGTCGGGGGACGAGAAACGCTGTAAAAGGCGAACACTAACAGCTCGAGTTCCATCGTCGACTGGAAATATTTTTATGATGTTACTTGTATGTTATGGGATATACACAGAACTAGGTGTGAATTCATTTTGCGTGCAGCTTTTATTCAACTATAAAACCAGAGGCATTTACAAACTAAGTAGAAAAAACCTTTTTCAAATAACAAGATAAATGTTATGCTTATTGGATGTTAATGTTTCAAGATCAAGGTGAGAACGACTGTAGGCTCAGATTCTTTTGCACTTGACGTGTCTGTGCTCCCTCCCACGTGCAGGGTCACTCCCTAAATCACCTTTTGCGTCTGGCATGCCTGTTAGTGTCACCCCACCAGGTTATCATGCAACGCTCTTCCTTTTTCCCGTTTTAAATCACTCTGAAACCTGTGTTTATACAACACATTCTGATAGCATTTTGGCTTTCACTTAATGGAAATGCATCATGTGCAAATTAACCCAGCTATATATACTCTTTTTCAATAAATCTAATGGGATGTAGTAGTTGTAGATACCATCACCACAAATGCTTAGTTATTCAGATGATCTTGAATGTGCCAACATGTATTTTTTAAACTGTCGTCAGAATTAAAATATATCAATCCATGGGCATCTAGATCCCTTAATTCTGAGAAATACCGACCAAGAGCAGTGGTTCTCAAAGTATGGTCCAGGGACCAACAGCATCTGCATCATCTGGATACTTGGCAGAATGTTTAGTGAGGATGGAAACTAGACTTTTGGTGATGAGCACACAATAGAGTATATAGATACCAAATTATAATGTTGTACACCTGAAATTTATATGTTATTAACCAATGTTGCCTCAATTTAAAAAACTAAAAAATTAAATTTAAAAAAAAAACATACAAATTCAGGCTCCCTTCTCCTCCTCCAACATCCTGAATTACGTTGGCGGGGCCCAGAAATCGGGGCTTTGCTCAGCCCTCGAGTTGAGTCTGACGTGTGAGCCGAGGTGTGAGAAATGCTTCTTCAACGCGCCCTGACCACCATTTGACAGGCGAGGAAACTGATTCGGGAGGCGCAGTCGAGACTCCAGTTAGTTTGTGGAACTGGGTCTCAAACCTGGAACCCTAGACTTTAGTCCAGTTCTGTCCCCAGAGCACTACATTGTCATTTCCTTCTCAATTTGTGGTTTTGTTTCCTTTAGTTTGGCTTGGGTTTCAAGGAGGCGCTACTAAAGTCTTGGGGTCTTTTCCTTTTGTTCCTTGTAGTGCCAGAACCTACTAAGACCTGTTCAAGCCAGCCCCAACCTGCCGGTACCGGTACCAGTCCTTCCGCCAGCACTCTATCCAACAGCAGCAATGGCAGACGCGCATCCGCCAGCGGCCAGCAGCCAGCTGCATCCCGTTACCTGCCTCGTGAGGTGCCTCCACGCTTCCGCCAGCAAGAACAGAAGCAGCTATTAAAGAGAGGTCAGCCCTTGCCTGCGGGGGCTCTGAGCAGTGCGAGCCCGACCCAGGGTGCTGGGCTCGCCGGGGTGAGCCCCCCTCCCCTCCCTGGAGCCGGAGCGCAGCAGCCGCCCAGCAAGCTCCAAGCAGGTAAGACCACGGAACGAGGCGTCCTTCTATCTGAGAACTGCTGAACTGCCTTCAGCTGTGTGCCCAGGACTGAAAGCAGACAGATTTTGGTCCCCAGTCGCTAAACACATGTAATAGAGCTGCCCGAATAGTTAGATGGTACATAGGTAGCTAGCCAGCTAGCTAAATACGTAAGTTCATTTCAGTTGGATTTTAACGCCTAATTCGGTTTTGCCCTACTTGTTTATGTGATTTCTCATAAGTTTTTAGATGGCATTGGCTACTTCGACTAAGTTTGTTGCTCACCAGAAACTAAGGGTCTGTATGTCAGTGCATAGGAATCTGTATGGGCAGGTGCTTTAGAAGCCCGCAGTGAAAACTTGTAAATAAAACGCTTTCCTCTCAGTCTGCTGGGGTAGCTCGTGAGCACACACGCACTTTGCAGGGAGCGGGTGTTTCTAGCTGTAACCTGAAGCACTTTGAGCCGAAACGGCCTGATGTCTCTCCGTGCCCGGCCCTCGTCGTGGCCGGGGCTCGGAGCACCTGCTCCTCGTTGGCGTCTTTGCCGGCAGTTAGACGCCAGCCTGCTCCTGGCTCCCAGGGACGTCAGCCCTTGCTCGCTCGCTTTCCAGCTTCCAGAATGTTGACATCTCACAGCTCCTCGCTCTCCTGTTTCTGTCTTCCTGACCTTAAGGGTTTATTCTTTCAAACGTTTTTTTACTGGAGTTTTAGGTAAGTTTTTGGAAGAGAGCAAAGCATGTGTATTCAGCTGCCATGTTTCTCTGTTATTTTCATAAATCTTTCTCTTCTAAGCACGGGAACCGTGTTCGTTGATGGTAGCGTAATTAGGGCAGGAAAGAGGCTTCTCGCATTAGATCGGAATTTAAAGGAAACGTCAGTCACATCAATATTTGTTTTCTTTCATGTGCCGCCTTTTAACATGGGGGAGATTCCAACATGATACAAAAGTATTTATAGCAATATTTTTCAAAACCATGACTTCGTGGTATATTCAGAATAAATATCTTTAGACAACTTTGCCATGTCTCTTCAAACAGTCTTGACCGTCATCTGCTAAATTCCTAGTAGACGGGATGTAGGGCATTGATTGTCAGCAAAAAGCAAGAAGGAGAAGAAATGAGCAAATATATTTATTGACTAGGAATATAGCCCCCCCTGCTTAGCTGCAAGCAGTTTATAATCAAACATACAGTTACTTCCTACACTGAAATGTGGTCCTCAGAAAAATCTTAACAGAGACAAAGATTGTATGTCACACCTAAGTAGTTCAGTGCATTCATTTAAGATGCTTACTTTGAAAAACTGGAAAAGAAATGTAACAGCCTGCTTTTTCCTGGGCTTATCTCGTTATTATATGATTAGTTGGCAGTACTGCATCTGTGTTCTCATCAAATGTTATTGGTGCAGGATGCTCCTGGTATCTGCCTTCTTAGATAAGTAGAAAATCAGGGAATTGATTCGCTAAAATTTTATATGGAAACAATATTTTTAACAAAATATTTGTCTCTATAAACATACCCTTCTAGAAAGTTATTTCTAGTTCATTGTACTTTAAAAACATATATGTCGACTAAGACTAAATCACCATGTATGTATTAAAAACTTCAGAAAACGGCATCGATCTGCAGAATAGTAACAAAATGAGAAATAATTATTTTTGGCTCCCAAAGTCTCCGTTTTACATCAATTTCACCTCTTTCTCGGCAGTCTCTGGTATCACAGCCAGACGAATCTTGCTCACTCGTCACCTCCCATTGATTCAGAGGTCCCCTCAGAAACCTGTCCTGGTTCCCGGGTTCCGGACACACAGCCTCGGTGTCTCCGCCCGGCCGTCAAGGCCGCCACGGCCCCGTC
Organism: Pteropus medius; assembly: GCF_902729225.1. Lineage (NCBI taxonomy): Eukaryota > Metazoa > Chordata > Mammalia > Chiroptera > Pteropodidae > Pteropus > Pteropus medius. Next base: position 3,117,639 of record NW_024355990.1, on the reverse strand, counting down.
TGGCCAGCGTGTCTCATGTCCCCCAGGCCTGCTCGCCATTCTGGTTGGGACCGCCTGCTTGCTGTCTCACATGCGTGCCACACTCAGTGCATGCACACGCTTGCACGTCATTGTCACCGCCCCCGTGGCGCCCTTTAAGTGTTTCCATCCTCACTGCTGCTCTGTCTGCAGCATGCAGCTCGACCCTCGTTGTGTGCTGTGTAGCCACTATTGTGTGCCAGCTGAGTGTCCTATAAAGTGTCTGAACTTCCTGCCATGTGACACGAAGTCTGAGCTGTCGGGGAAGACCTGGCCGCTGGCACTGTCTACGCCACGGGCCGGTGCTTCCACGTCTCATCTGGAATGAGAGGTCCGAGCCTCTCGTGACCTGTCCCTTCCCTTTAATCTGCAACTCAAACACCGTTCCAAAGAGCGTGTTTGATGTCGTCACTGGAAGGCGTTGCCAGACGCCCTGCTCGTTCTGGAAGCCCGCAGGGGCATAGGTGAGCGTTGGCGTGCGTGGAGGCAGGATGCGGGGCGTGGTGTGCCTCGCGGCCACGAGACGGCCGGGGGGCTGCGGGCCTCATTCGGTTTCCTGACCCGCCGGCCCTGTGTGGCCTCGACCCAGTCACTTCACTCCGACTCCTCGTGTGTAAAGCGAGGACAGTCCTGCTTTACAGGACTTGAAGAGGAGGTGCTTATTTCACACTCAGCGCGGGGCCGCGTGTAGAAAGTACTCGGTCACGGGTGACGTGAGACTGGGGAGACTAGACACATACAGCAAATACGTGCCCGTCTTTAAAACGCCGTTACAGACCAGCAGTTAAAAAAACGCACAATCTTTAAACGGCTACATTCTGCAACAGCACAGTAAAGCTTTCTCGTCGCTCTGCGACCTGTGTATATTTTGAAATTCAGCTGCTCCTCCTGGAGTGGTCTACAGACTTTTCTCGTTTGCGATGCAGGCTACTTAATGCATTCATGCCAGGGAGACCGGTCCTGTATGCAACAAGTAACCGCATTTTCTGCTGCGCTGGGACGTTCCCAGATACCGCTCGACGTGAAAGCCCTTAGAGCTTCTCAAGTCATAAGCAGGTTTTCACTGTGTTTGTATCTGTGGACGCAGGCCTTCCCTCCCGTTGCCACTCCCGCATTAGAACGAAGAACGTAGATTCATTCATAATTCCATTCCTCTAAGTCTAAGGTTAAATTAAAAAGTCTGAAAACTGGGTCAGCAGAACTAAGTTTGAGTGACTAATCCTTAAGAATTTCAGAGTAAATCCTTTCCAGCGATAAGAAAAGTAAGACAGGAAGTCGGTTCAGCCCGGCACACTAATTTCTGTCAAGATGTGGACTCTTTCCCCCCGCAAGTTTTAGTGCACTTAGCAGGGATCAAAGAAGGAGTTGATGAAGTTTGCATCACCTTTGTCGCAGCTTTGAAGAATCGTGGGGCACAGACTGCTAAGATACGCACGTCCCGGTCCCCTCCCGCCCGGGCCTTTGGCCGTTCACTGCCTCTTCCCACGGAGGACGAGTGTCGCAGTCCTTACCGTGGCGATGGGAAGCTTGACGTGTCCGTTGCAGGAAACAGAAGAGACTTGCAGATAAAACGAAACAGTACAGGTGCGGAGACGGGAAAGTTTTAAAAGAACTAAAACGGAAATGGTCGTTTTCGTTAGCCGTGTAAGCATAGACGAGCGTGACATAGCGTTGTAGTACAGGGCGACTGGCGGGGTGCGGACAGACCCAGCCTGGCGGTTCTTTCCCTAATCGCCCTTTTCCTTCTGCCACGTGCCTCCTAAAGATTGTCAGGAGCTCGGTCTGGCTCTCACGCGGTTTCGCTGTGATTCACCTTGTGGTTTACGTTGCTCCGTCAAGGTTCTTCACCGGTCCGTCATTCCTTAGACAAACCGGTTCGCTAAGCTTCGTACTTTCGCACGGTCTCTGTCCTTATGTGACTCCGTGGGAACGACCAGGCAGCGGGGCCACGCCGACCTTGCACACGGCCGAGAAGGGGAGAGAAGATGCTGACCTTCAGAACTTTGGCTTCTTGGAGCGTGTCTTTATTAATTCGGTGAACAAGGTATTTATTAACGCAGACGAGATAACGCGCTCTGCGGTAGGGACACATGGCTCCCTACCTCTGGCTAAAGTGTGTTGGAACGACCAGGAACTAAGCACGCCATCTACAGGTGCTGTAACAGCGATAACTGTAGAGTGCTGTGCACACACACGGAAAGGGCAGCTAACCCAGACCAGGCGTGGGGGATGGCCCAGGACAGATGGCGGCGACGTGGGCGAGTCTTAGGGCAGCTGTGCAAAGCAGGCGGTGGACTACCTGCACGCACGAAGGCACGGGCCCTCGATCCTAGGGCTTCTGGGTAGCAGGTGCATCGGTGTGGCCAGGGGACACAGTGCAAGGGGCAGCAAGAGAAATCGGGCGAGGAAGGTCGGCCCTTAGTATTATTAAGTAATAGCAATAAACTAGCACAAAAAACCAACCATGGCAGTCGAGTCAGATTAAATTCCTATTCAGAGCTGTTGCGACAAATTGCTTTTGGAATTTGACAGGCCGATTCTAAAGTTCATCCAGAAGAACGAAGGCGCATAAACAGAATCGCCAAGCAAATTTTGAAAAAAGAATAACAGGCTATCAGATGGAGCTATGATCCTCTAGCGACGATGGCAGTGTTACTGGGGCCGGACTGAGCAATAGACGGACGAACTACCACAGAGCGGGGGGCTGGGACGCCCGTGTACGTGTCGGTTTGGGTTAGCACGAATGTGGCATCGCAAATCACTGAGAAAACGGAGGCTCAAGTCGACAGAGGGAGAGAGAGCTGCGTGCAGAGCGCACGTTAGAATGACGGCCGGCGGCACAGGGGCCGGTGTCCCCGTCTTGGGGTGAAGTTTCCTCTTAAGCAAAAAAAATCATGACAAGAAAGGCTGACAAATTTGAAAGTCTGAAAGTTAGAAACGTTTGCCCAAGCCCATAAACGAAACCTGAGAGGAAATACCAGGCATGCCGACAAATCAGCAAGGGAAAAACGGTCCAAAATAGAAAAATGGGCGAAGAATGTGAACGGGGACATGCGAAAGCTCTAGGACAAATGAGTCCTACACGTATTGAAGGTACTGTTTGTGGTCAGGAAAAAACATGAAAACAACAGTGATATATACCAGTTGTCGCTTATCAAATTGCCAGACGTTTAAAACCTCTCATAATCACGGCAGTGTCGTAGATTCGAGTGCTTACCATTCTCCAGACCCAAGTGTTGAGTCTTCACGAGACTCCGGAACCACCACCGCTGCCTGGCAAGAGCGGGAAAGGGCTGGAGGTAGAAACGGGACCAGGGGCGCCCCTAAGCCCCTAGGGAGAGCAGTGGGACAGCACCGATAGACCCGGGTCCTCCTGTCCCCCCACCACCTACCCCAGCCACAGCGGCGCCTCCTGCAGACGCCGGCCTGACGCTCAGCAGTCACTCCGCCCTGCGGCACGAGCTGACGACAGGGCAGTCGAGACTGTCAAGAGGCAGTAGGGACAAAAACGAGCTGACTGTGGCCTCTTTGGATCAGGTGCAGGTGCAGGTGACATCAGCCCTCCGGTGACTGGCGTCGCGCTTCGTCGCGTGGTGGGAAAGAGTCAGCTGCGTTTGAGGGCCAGCTGGGCTCCTGCTAGGCCTCGTCCCCAGAGAACAGCGATGGAAACTTCCTCCCGTTTCCTCCCACGTTTCGGGTTCCGCCGTCCCCTGTCCGTGTCGGCGCACTGCCGTCCCCACGCCGGCCTTGGCTGTTGTGGAGGGACGTCACTGGTTTTGTAACATTATTTAAGTCCACAGTGGTCGCGTTTGTTAAGATGACCGTCCTGGCATCCCACTCGGGCATGCAGAACAGAACACGCCCGGCTCCTCCTGAAGTCCAGTGAGCTGGTGTTGGAATGAAGCTCATTAAGTCTAAAGCAAAAGCAGATTCGGTACAGTGGGCTTCCACTGCCAGGGAAGGACGTCTTCCAGCATCGAGACGACTGTTCCCATGAGTAGTGGGCGCTGTGGCTCCACCTCGGACATCCGGTGGGTTATGCCCCTCATTGAAAACACGGGCTCTGGGGCAGGCGTGCCCTGGGCTGCCCGGGCGAAAAGCCTAGAACCGTTCTGTAAGGGCCGCAGAGGGGCTGGGGGGCCCCGTGGACAGCCGCGGGGGCTGGAGGGCCTGCGGGCATTCTACCCACGGAAGAGCTGGCCCCAGAGCCCAGAGCCACCGACTAGCCAGCTCTGAGGGCAGAGCTAGTGGGGCAAAAGGACCGAGCAGTGGGGCGGGGACAGCCCCGTGGGAGGGTCTCTGTCCCCTCCTCGTCGCTGGCAGCATCCAAAGAGATGAGTCACAGGGGCGAAAGGGCTCCTGTGCCACAGAGAGGCCGGGGTTCCTCCCAACCCTGACTCCACGTTCTCCTTTTAAATAACAACCGTTCGTCCTCAAATACGTTGGCCCTTTAATAAAATAATAACAGGGAAGCTGGGTTTGAACTTCACGTATCGAATCGGAGGGCAGCTCTTTCAGCCAATGGGTGAAAACTTCACCTGGTAAGATAAGTGTTAGCATGGAAATGTAGTGATTCAGGTTCCAGAAAGGTGTCATTTCATCACGTCATTTTCTATTCAGACTCGTATGTTTTTGCAAGTCTGGACCATAACTCTAGCTTGAAAAATCTGAGGGCTTTTATCTTTTAAAAAAAAAAAAAAACCTCTTTTTCGTTGCACTAAAAGCAGAACAATGTATTGTTTTGGTGGCTGCTTTGTGCATTTATAAACAGAGGCTTTGATTAATATGCGGCCGTGTTTGCTCCTTAGATCTTTTTGAGATAGAGGCAGGAAAGTAATTAAGAAGTTGGACACTTGCCAATTTACATATGGGGCTCATTTAGAATAGGAAAGCTCGCGTCGGTATGCCAAATGTTTAGGGGTGTTTAGGAGCAGGAGAAAGAAGAAGAAACGGAAAACAAAGGCAGTATGGAGCGCGGTTTATTTGCATGCCGCCGATAGGCAATATGCTGTTATTCTTTTGGCTGACTTTCAAAAAAAACAGAGGGAAACTGGCTGTGGTGCTCACTGGAACTGGGTCCTGAATAGAAATGTTTGCGACAATTGAAAGCATCGGAAGAGGGAGGAAGATCGGTTTAGTGTCAGCTGCAATTAGATAATCAAAGCTTTCAAATCCCCTCCGTGGGCGCCTCCCCCGGCCGAGGCGGGTGAATCGATGCCTCCTGGCGTGGAAAGGGCACTGCCAGCTCCCGGCCCGCCGGCCGCCTGCAGGTTGCCGGGGCACAGGCCTGCCCGAGACGTTCCTGGCAGCGCGACAGGATGAGGCCGTCGCTGTGCACGGCTGCCATGGTGGAGCTGAGCGCCCAGACGGCCCCAGATGCAGGCGCACAGGCAGCTGGCGCACAAGGTAGTGTCTCCTGCGGGGTGGGAGTCTCTCTGTGCAGCTCCTCCTGCCCCCGTCAGCCCTGGCACGGCAGGAGAAACGAAGCGCACACGGAGCGGGGTGGGTGCTCGTCCCGGGCCGGCGTGGGCCATGCCACCCGAGAGCAGCGGCGGGTCAGGCTGATAAAATGGCGTCTTGGAGGAGCTGCTGGCTCCGGCCCGGCCGCCAAGCAGGGGAGCAGGGCGGCGGGGCACCCCCACCAGCCTGCGTCCGCCTCCTGAGCGCCTGCGGGCCTGGCCTCCCCAAGGAGGAAGCGGCTCGTTTTGCGCCCCCACTTTTATTATTCTAATAGATGCTCCACCTGGAGGAAGCAATCTCCTTTTACTGCTCCTTCGAAGAAAAACCCAGGCCACAAGCTCATTCTCTTAGACACTTTCGTTGTTTGCGGCAACCCTTGTGCTCCGTGCTGCCTTTCACAAGTCCTCGGCGTAGAAGCCGACGGATGAAGAGTCTCGGAGTCTGTCCAGCGATGGGATTCTGAATTCAAAGCGCTTCCTCCCCGCGATTTTTACACACAGTAAATGCGGTCGAGGGGGAGGCGTTTGGGGTTCTCGGAGGCCGAAAGCAGTTGTTGACATTTGTCCTGCCTCTTGGCAACCAAGTGCCAGGAATCCGTGTACCAGCAAGCATTAGGAAACATGTTATTTCCCACTGCGGAAAGCCTTTGGAATTATTTTTTGTAATGCATGGTTTATCGTCGTGTAATTTCAGTTAAAAGGACTGTGGCGATGAAGAATGTGATCACGCCCTGTTTGTCGGACGGGGCTAATTAAGCATTCTGCACACTTCTCAGCAGATCTCGCCCGTTCTCCTGTCTGATTAATTTGACACCTAATTAAAATTGTGCTTACTGTAGCTTTTGGAAGCTCTTTGTCAAATACTTTTTCTTGAAAAATTTTTCTTTATATCTTTAACATTTTAGAATTTAAAAGCAGAAAAGAAAGCTTTTCTCTTTAAACCATGCTGTCATGTAATCCTTTTGATTTTAATCACTTAAGACAGCTATGTTACTTAGACTTTTATAGACACCTATTTTTAGACCGTGTAAACCAGTTAAATGGCAGAAGAAAAGACAATTTAACATTATACACAAACTTCCTTTTTTCTTTTGAACGCTTTTTTTAGGAGAAATTATTCTGATAGTAGGATGTAGTAGTAGAAAATGAGGGTTTTAGCTTAGTCCTTACTGGTTATTAGTTGTAGCACCTTTTCCAAGTTTGACCTCCCTGAGCTTCTACTTCCCCATCTGTGAAGTGGACGTAATTTGTGAGGTTCGGTGAATTCAGTGTGTGTGGGAATACCTGGAACCTCAAAATGCTACGCAGTGCGTGATGTCTCACGGGTATGAAGATGCTTTCCCACAAACGCGCTCAGACTTGCTGCACATCGGGCGCGTGGATTTTCGCCTCCTAAAGCTCCAGGGCCGCACGGAGGGTCCAGAACGCCTGCCGGAGAAGGCGGTCTCAGTTCATTTCGGGAGCTTTCAGTCATTTCAGAATGCCTGTTCCTAGAGCTCAGTCATTTCACAGTTTATTTTTTTCACAGAGTTCTGTCTTTTAGGACACTACCAAAAGATAGATTTGCGAAATGGTAACATAGTCAAGAGATGTTGGTTTATGAAAAGCCCGTTATTCGGATATTATCGAAGTCATAAAGTTCCCGTAAGAAGAATGATGTGCTTCAAACATGAAAGAATAGTTAGTCTTCTTACATTTTCACTTGTGGAATAAATTCCAGTGTCAGGATATGTCATGGTCGTGGTGCTGGGAGTGATAACGAAGATGGTGGTGATGATGGTGGTAGAGATGATGATGCTGGCGATGGAGATGATGGTGGTGATGGTGATGGAGATGGTGGTGGCGGTGATGGAGGGGAGGAGGAGAGACGTTGAGGGATTCCCCAGAAGGGCCGTTCAAGAACCTGTTCACACCGTGCCCCTCAGAGACCCCCAGGGGTCTTTGACGGAGTCTGAGTGGTGCGGGGATGAGTGGACAGAACCTAATTTTTCCAGAGTGGCTTGAAGATTGGCTCTTTCACGCGTTGGGATGCAGGTCCCGCCATTCGCTTTCTGTTGCTTTTTTGGTTTTTACTACACTGAGTGTCGAGTGGTGTCTTCAAATCAATTTGAGTCTATATTCAAAACCCATAAGTAGTGCATTAAAATCATAACTTCTGCTTTCTAGTTTTCAAGACCATTCCGGCTTTTAAATACATTTTATGTACAAACTTTTTTTGAACATTAAAGTACACAGGACACACTTAATTTCCGTTTTAAAACTTCTCGAGAAGGAAAAAAGTGATAAAACAAGACGAAAATGAAAGAAAGGAGCCCAAAGCCAGGTGGAGCCCCCGGAGCACGCTCGAGGCTCCGGAGGTGGCGGTCTGTGCAGCTGTGCGGGCTTGGCTGGTAAGTCCATCGGGGAGGACCGTCGGACGTGTGTGTCCAGCTGGGGTGTGGGTGTCTAAGGGGACTTCCAGTGGAAGACACTGACCGGTCACATGGGACAGGCACAGGATGAGGCCCTGAAGTGTAGGACCGGAGACGCTTGAAAAGACGTCTCCAGGCACCGGGAATGAGTCGGAGCTGGAAACGGAGTGAGGCCGAAAATCAGAATCGCAGGACCACGGCAGAGCGTGATTTTGACAAGTCATCCTTAACTTTTTGTGTTTTACATAATGTTCATTTAGATCCTAATAGAGCCTCCAAGAGTACTTTTCTTGGAAAAATGCTTATATTATTTTGGAGTTTTTAAAGCTTAATCGCAATGAAATGCACCATGATATTTGTCTCTCATTTTTTCTCCTTATCTACTGTTTTCGTTATAGCTAAAAACATGTAAATAGGGCAGTATTTCTAGTGGCTTCCGCAGTAAGTAATAGCGCATAGGCGCGTGTGCTAAATGTATGGCAGACTGACGCTTAGCCCCCTTTCAGTCGCCTCCCGTGAGTTCTGTGTCTGCGCATTGCCAGCCTGCAAGCTGGAGCTCTCAGTGCCCCTTGCGGGATGGACCCACGCGTTTCCGTCCCATCCCTGATGAGAGCTGAGCCTCTCGCGTTTCCTTCAGCAGCCTTAACGCCTCACGACTCACCCAGCAGGAAGGATCATCCCCGGGCCATGGTCACGGCCTCTCGCGCGCGCGTTTTGTGCCAGCGTCAGCTCGTGCGGGCTCAGTTCCGTTTGCCGCGTGGATGACACCGGGCCCTCCTTCTGCCGGTCATCCGGCCTCAGGCCTCGTTCCCCGCACATGCTCATTTACGTGTTTGTTTCTGCTGGAGCAGCGGTTGAAAGTAAATCGCAGCTATCACAGCCCTTAAATATCTCCTGTGTTCACAGGTGATCTCTTATATTGTTACCACAGCACAATAATAAAGTCAGGAAATTTAACATTGATCTAATACCATTTTCTAATATATCTAAATGTACTACCTTTCGGTTTCACCAGTTGTCCCAATAACGTCCTTTATAGCAATCAAATCGCCTCTATTTTTTAATGCCTACCTCCCACAAATAGAAAGTAAGATGATAAGACAGGCTACTTTAAAATTGTTTCAGATAGTAAAATAACAGCTCAGTACTTCCTGTCTTGTTTATTTGTTTTTTGTTCGTTTGTTTGTTTTGCATTCATAACTTTCGGGGAACTACCTAGAACCTGCTCTTAGAGAGTTTTAAATGGTAGCATAAACACAAAAATAATTTTCAGTTACTTCTTACGTACTTTTTGCCTCCATGTACCACCGCTGAAATTTCGGCAAAATTAGTTTTTGGAGACCTAGTTTATTTTGACGTCGAAGGACCGTGAAGTAAGGAACAAAGGAACAGCTAAAAGACGAGAAAGAAGGAAAAGGGAGAGCGGCAAGTCCGGGAACTGCCGGCCGCACATTAAATGTCAACAGCTGCAGCCCGAAACCAGCGGGGGGAGGGGCGCCGGGCGGGGGGAGGGGCGCCGGGCGTCGCTCCCGCCTGCTCCTCTCCTGCCGCAGGAGGTGTGCCTGAGGGACACGCTCACCTTGGGACCCTGAGGAGCCGGGCTGCCCAGGTGCAGGACAAGAGGCGGCACCGCTGTGCAGTGCTGTGCTTCGTTTTGGGTAAAAATCCTCTGGTCCGGTGCCTTCGCTTTGAAGGAAGCTGTGTTTTAGTCGTAGATTTGTAGTGTCAGTGGTCATTTTTTCTAAATTAAAAAGATTTTGAACTGTTACTTCTTTTTCTATGACTTTGTCTGAAAAGATAACCGAGTATTTTTGCAGATAATTTCAACAGTCCCAGCCATCATGGCAACTTAAGCTTAATCTTAACATCGCCTTCAGAATCGACTGAAGATGCAGGCGGCTTCACCTTCTGGTGCCGGCAGGCTGCCTTCAGGCGTTTGTAAGAATGAGTCGCTGATTCACTTGTTCATACAGCAGGTGTTTCTTCCCTGCCTCTTGCGCGGTAGACGCTCTGCCCAGCCTGGGGAAGAACAGGGCAGAGCCAGGCAGCCCTCGCCCTCGTGGCATTCGCGGCCCGGGGAGGGACAGACGGGCTCGCCGATGGCCCACGCTGGGACACGTGCTCCGCAGGGGAAGGAGCTTGTCCGCTGGGTCCCTCACCGTGTCCCACACAGCGTCATCGGAACCCGGGGTGGCAGCCGGGCCTGCAGGCCGGACCCACCCCGCACCTGCTTTGCTGGGACCCAGCCACGCTCATTCCTTCACGTGCTGTGTCTGGTGGCTCTTGCACCACAAGGACAGAACTGAGTAGCGTGACAGAGATCGTGTGTGGCCCACGGAGCCGGAAGTATTTACTCTCTGGCCCTTTACAGAAAACGTTTGCTCATTCCTAAGTGAATTCGAAGGAGAGGAAGACCGTTTGTTGGGACCGTCCGCAAGGGTGCTAGGCGGGGAAGGAAGCTCCCGGGTGACATGGCAGTGGGGCGGAGGAGAGGGGAGGGGGCGCCGAGTGCAGGCAGGGCCGCCGCCTCCGAGGCCCCGCTGCTGGGTCGGTGCGGCGGAGGCAGCCAGTGCGCGGAGGCGTCAGGGCAGGCCTGCTCCTCGGTGTCGCGGAAGGCTGCTGGAGATGGCCAGCGTGTCACCTCGTCCTGCCCCCGGGTCGTCGAAGTGCCTTTGCCTCCTGCGGCGCTGACCCGATCGGTCTGCTGCCCTGCGCCCAGGAGGGCTGAGCGGCGGGCGGCCGTCCCTGTGGCCACTCCCTCAGAAAGCGACGTGCCAGGCTGCACAGGCGCCTCTTGTACTTCACCGTGACGACTGTTTTTGCCCTAATGACCAGCATTTTTCTCGAACCTTGGGATCTTCCTTCCCGCAGGATTCCCTCCTCGGTTCCCGTGTCGGCCTCCGATCCCTGGCTCTGTTGCTCTTGTCAAGGTCTTGGGACAAAGGACAGTCCGTGCAAGGACAGAATCCCTCAGCGTTGCCGATTTGGCGTTTTCCGCCTCATTTTTCTTCTTTCCCATCTGCCCCTTTCAGGTTTAGTTGCTCTGTTAAATCCCCTACTTACCTCAGCCTCTTACTACCTCGTAGGAAAGAGTATAAATTACTTTCCTTGTAGAACCTTGTGGGGTAGAGCTCAGAATGTAAAGACCTGGATGCGTTTGCTTTTCTCATAAGCGACGACATTGCCCTCACATTTTATCAGCTCATAATATCAAAAACCAGTGCTTTAGCTCCTTTTTGTATTCCTACTTATTATTTACAGTTTTCTGTTTCGAGTATAACTATTTGTAGAAAATTCCAAAACAAAAATCATCTGAGTAGGAGGATGACATATGTTGGAATTGTTTTACGACATTTATAGAACACTCACTGGGTTTTATGGATTTTTTTAACCGGCGGTCCCTAACCTATTGGCACCGGGGGCCCGTGCTCCTCTGAGGACCTGACGCCCGATGACCCGAGGTGGAGCTGAGGCGGTGATGCCGGCGCCGGGGAACGAGACTGCTCACTCGCCCGCCGCTCACCTCCTGCTGTGTGGCCCGGTTCCTAACAGGCCACAGACGAGACCCAGGGGACGGGAATTCCTGCTCCAGACAGTGTAGTTTTTTGTCTGTGACTTGGTTCATTTTAAACCGAATCAGTGAGTTAGGTTATAAAAATATCTTTGCTTTCCATGTGAAAAGAAGCTCAACATTACTAATCATCAAGGGAGATACAAATCAAAGCCACAGTGAGACACCACTTCACACTGTCAGGATGGCGACTGTTCTTAAAAACAAAATACCAGGTGCTGGCAAAGATGCGGAGAAATCGGAGCCGTCGCGCGTCGCTGTAGCGACGTCTATCACCGTGCGGGCACTGCTGACCACGGTACACAAGTGCCTCAGAAACAGAAACGCAGATGTGCGCTGTGACCCAGCAGTGCCGCTTCTGGGTATCCACGCGAGATCTGAGAGCCGGGACCGTAACAGGTGTTCATGCACTCATGTTTATAGCAGCATTGTTCACAATAGCCACAAGGTGGGAACAACCCGAATTGTCCATGGATGGATGAATGAATAAGCAAAATGTGGTCTATCCAGACAAGGAAATATTATTCAGCCTTCGAAAAGGAAGGAATTCTGGAATCTGCTGTAACGGGGATCAGCCTCGAGGACATTATGCCAAGTGAAATAAGCCAGTCACAGAAGGACAGGTATTGTGTGATTCCATCTGTAGGAGGCACCTGGAATCGTCAAAGCCATGGCAAAAGCAAATGGAAGAGTGATTACCAGATCTGGGGGCGGGGGAGTGGAGAGTTGTCGTTTAATTGATACAGAGTTTCAGTTTGGGATGATGGATAGTTTGATGGTTACACAATATGAATGCACTTAAAGTCAGTCACAGAATTATAGAGTCAAAAATGGTTAAAGTGGAAAGTTCCTATTTTACCACAATAGAAAAAAATCTTTGCCTTAATAATGCAGTCGAGATTGACTGCTTGGTATTTTTGTGTGTGTGATTCTCGTGGTAATATGTAAGCTCTAGGAATCAAATTTTAGAGCTGAGAACCTTAGGGATTGTAAAGTTAGTTCTTCATCATTTTTTAGAGTTGAGAAATGACTTCAGATCGTTCAGCTAATTGGTGGCTTTAGCTAGAACTCAGATTTGGCTCCATACGTTTATTGTTTGCCAGGAAATATTTATTGGTTGCCTAATATGTGACAAGCATTATGGGTATAAAACTAAGAAGATACCACCCAATGCCTTAAGGCACTCACCTTCAGGAATTAGACTAAATTCCTGATTAGATTTTTTTAAATTACACTGACCTCTTTGTTCTTGTAAAGTCACGTTTTCCCTACGGTAAAGATTTGCTCTGTGATAGCATCCCCAGTACCTACGGCCTGTTGGAATTCCATCTGTCACCTCATTCGATATACTTCAGCATTTTTTAACTTTTTAAAATATTTTTAAATAGAAAAAACAGAAAATAATAAAACTATATTCACAATACAGATTAGACATAATATTTTGCCATATTTCCTTCAGATCTCAATTTAGAAATGTTATAGATGTTGCCCCAATCCCATTTTTGTCTCCCCCAAAAGGAACCACAGTACTCAAGTTTTAGTGTGAAAATGACTTTCCAAAGTGGGAAATGATGTCTCATTGTTCTGAAGCGCATTTCTTGATGAGGGTGATTTTTGTTTCCGATGTTGGTGGCTGTTTGGGTTTCCTCTTTTCTAAATTGTCTGTATCTGTCTTTTTCCATTTTTGTTGGGTTTTTGGTCTTTTTCTTATTGATTTGTAGTTCTTTATTCTGATCATCATTCTTTATCTGTTCTTCTTTCTGTCTGTGGCTTGCTTTTTAATTTCCTTTATGTGATGTCTTTTGTCATACGCACGTTTTTAATATTATAATCAAATCTATCAACTTTTTTTATGTCTCTATAAGAAAAGACAGTATCCAAGGTCATAGAGATAGTCTCCTATATTTCCTCATTAGGCTTTATGAAGTTTTGCTTTTTATATTTATGGCCTTTAAATCTATGTAGAATTTATTTTCGTGTACACTCTGAGGTAGGGATCCACTTCTATTTTTTCCATATGGCTAGCCAGTTATCCAACAGTATCTATTAGCTAGTCTTTCCTTTCTCCACTAGTTTATAATGTATCCTTATCCATCCAGGATAGAGACACATTTTTTAAGCCTGACATAGAACTGAGTGTGAGTCCATCAAATCGGGGGCTGAGCAGTGGTCAAAAGCATTTCACACAAGCCCTCAAAGTAGACCATTGGCAAAGAGCCGACCCTCTGCAGTGTGGGCCTCATGGAGCGGAAGAGGTAATATTATGTACTCCTCAGGCCCTCCGCCTCCACGCCTGGGAAGGAATGCAGCGGTGAGCCAGGCGGGTAACTGCTGGCAGGGTGTGGGTTGCAGTTCTGATGAGGGGGTGGGCGGGGGGCATGGCCTGCCTCAGGAAAACCCTGTCCCTTGGGGAGACAGACAGATGGGCGAGTGTGATCCATTCGCTGGAAACGGGATAATCTGTTTTTCAGTCTGGTCTTATTTTCTGTGTTAAATGATGAGTGGCTCATGTATCTCTTTAATTTAGTTATTATATAAGCTAGTTTTCGTAGTATATGCAAAACCAAGAAGGGAAATTGCCAGAAACCAGGGGTGCAGAGCCAACCCTAATATTTGGCAATAAAAAACTTAGTTGTTTTCTAGTCACTGAGATAATTGGAGTTGTCTGTTGCCTGTCTTCACGGCCCTTCGCAGTGTTTACCTGGAATTACTACCTGCCTTAGAACCGCCCAGAGCATAATTCTGAATTTATCGCATCCCTTTTAAACCAAGCAACAAAAATTGTTTGTGTTTAAGGTTGAAGTTAGCTTTAGTATGTTCTTTCTAGTGATAGTGATAATTCTTCGCATACCTCCTCTTTTTTTTTCCTTTTAGCTCCATCAAACTTTAAAAAGAATTAATTTCCTTTGAGAAACCTAGTTTTACTGTCCATTGAGTAAGATTTTTCTTGTTAAAATAAATTTGAAGAGAAAATGATGAAAAGGTTCTAAAAGAAAACAAATATTTTGTTGCAATTCTGTATATCGTGCTATTTTAAGAAACTCTGTCAAGGATTTCTAAGTTGCGTGTTGTATATACAAGTTCAATTTATTTTTCGATATTTTCTCCATTTTTGAGGACATGTACTGCAAATAAAGTCTAAAAACTTATTGAAATATAATTGATTGCAATGTTAGAAATACTCAAATAATCAGGAAATCATAGGAGATAAAATGCAGATACCAAATACTGGATCCTTTAAAAGGATAATAAGAACGAAACGATATAAATACTATAGGAAGATATATAAAGCTATTCCGGGAATCTCCAAAGAGACTATAATTTAAGGAAATAGAAAGCAATCTATTAGAAAGAATCCTTAGAAATCAAAGAAGATACCAGATGTGGGGCTGAGAATATTTTTGTTAATGTACCAAAAACAATGATAAGCCACAGTTGCTGGTAATGACAGATGAAGTAGCGTAATTGTAACCAAACATTCCGTTAATGCCCTCGATGACATAAGATAGCGTTACCTAGTACCTTTCTCTCTCTGTCCCCTACCCCCAAAACATTGGTTCTGTTACATGATTCTGCAGCGCGTTTGTAATTCCTTTTTACTAAACGAGCCGCGTAGCCTCCGTATGATCCTGTGACTCTTGAAGAACTACGGATTTTTTTAGAGTCCGTGTGAACTTCTAGTCACCTGCGTTTCCGAAGAATCTGGCTATTCATAGGTGCTGCACAGTTGCACGAATTCCCCAACCGCTACGTTGCAGTCAGCAGCCTTCATTCCTACCGGCGCGTTCGGCGACTCACGTGCCAATGCGCACTGTGAATCTCCTCGAGGAAAGTAGTATGGTGTCGTGGTAAGAATTGATGTCATTTTAGAAACATTAACTCTTTTTTAAGTGGGAGCTATTAGGAAGACAGATCACTTTTTTTCGTTAAGTCATTTTTTTTGGCATTTGTTATTCAGAATTGAAAGCGAAATAATGAGCTTCCCCCAAAGGCTAGCTGACAGTCGATTCGTTGACAAATGGGAGGAAAAATCTAATTCTGAATCTGCGTCATCTTTTTCAGATCTCAGTCACAGCGGATTGGCAGATCATTATGAAAGTTCCCACTGGGGACAGCAGCCCACGTACCGCAGCGAAGCCCACCGCAGCTGGGATAAAGTGATCATCGATAGGACTGACAAGGAGGCGTGGCCTTCCATCACGGGGGCGGAGCCCGAGTCTGCCTCAGAATGCACGACAGACACTGACTCCGCGTCCACCTGCGGCTCCGAGAACAGTAGCATGGCTACAGGCAGCGCCCCGGGCAGCTTCACTGGGCACGCCAAGAAGACGAACGGCAATAATGGCGCCAGCGGCGCACTCGTCCAGAGCCCCTCCCATCGGAGTGCCCTCGGGGCGGGGGGAGCAGACGGGAGCGGGAGCGCAGCCAGAGTGTGGGGCGTAGCCACGGGCTCCAGCGCCGGCCTCGCTCACTGCTCGCTCAGCGGTGGGGATGGGAAGATGGACGGCATGATGGGAGACGGGAGAAGTCAGAACTGCTGGGGCGCTTCCAGCTCCAGTGCCGGCATTAATCTTAACCTTAACCCCAACGCCAACCCAGCTGCCTGGCCTGTGCTTGGACATGAAGGACCCGTGGCGACAGGCAACCCTTCCAGTATTTGCAGTCCGGTCAGTGCCATAGGGCAAAACGTGGGCAACCAGAACGGGAACCCAGCAGGCGCCCTCGGCGCCTGGGGAAGCCTGCTGCCGCAGGAGAGCGCAGAGCCACAAACGTCCACTTCTCAGAATGTGTCTTTCAGCGTACAACCTCAGAACCTTAACACTGATGGACCAAATAACACTAACCCCGTGAACTCTTCAAACCCTATCAATGCAATGCAGACAAACGGACTGCCAAACTGGAGCATGGCTGTCGGCATGGGGGCCATCATCCCGCCCCACCTGCAAGGCCTTCCTGGTGCTAACGGATCGTCGGTTTCTCAAGTCAGCGGGGGCGGTGGCGAAGGAATCAGCAGTTCCGTGTGGGGACTGTCCCCAGGTAACCCTGCCACAGGAAACAGCAGTTCTGGGTTCAATCAGGGGAATGGAGACACTGTGAACTCAGCATTAAGTGCTAAACAGAATGGATCCAGCAGCGCTGCGCAGAAGGAAGGAGCCGGCGCGAACGCCTGGGACTCCGGGCCCCCCGCCGGCCCCGGGGTCCTCGCTTGGGGGCGGGGCGGCGGCAGCAACGGCGTTGGTAATGTCCATTCGGGAGCGTGGGGCCACCCCGGCCGAAGCACCTCGAACGGGGTGAACGGGGACTGGGGAAAGCCCCCGAACCAGCATTCCAATAGCGACATCAGTGGCAAAGGATCGACAGGGTGGGACGGTCCCGGCGGGAGCAGCCAGAGCCCCGCCGTGCAGCCCGGCGGTGAACACGCGAACTCCTGGGCCAAAGCTGCACCTTCCGGAGCCGCGGCGAGCGAGGGGAGCAGCGACGGGTCCGGCAGTCACAACGAAGGCGGCGCGGGGAGGGACGGCGCCGACGGCCGCAGGCGCGACCGAGGCGTCCCAGACCAAGGGCACGTCCAGTTGCCAAGGAACGACCTCGACCCAAGGGTTCTGTCTAATACCGGTTGGGGACAGACTCCAGTAAAGCAAAACACTGCCTGGGAATTTGAGGAATCCCCGAGGTCGGAGAGAAAGAACGACAATGGGACCGAGGCCTGGGGTTGCGCAGCTGCTCAGCCTTCAAACTCAGGGGGGAAGAACGATGGGTCCATCATGAACAGTACAAATACCTCTTCAGTATCGGGGTGGGTCAGCTCCCCGCCTGCTGCTGGGCCAGCAAACACAGGTTGGGGAGACAGCAGCAACAAAGCGCCAAATGGCCCAGGGGTTTGGGGGGACTCGATAAGCTCTACTGCTGTTACTAATGCTGCTGCTGCCAAGAGCGGCCACGCTTGGAGTGGGACCGTAAGTCAGGAGGACAAGTCGCCCACCTGGGGTGAGCCTCAAAAGCCCAAATCTCAAAACTGGGGAGATGGACAGAAATCAAATCCAGCCTGGAGTGCCGGAGGGGGCGATTGGGCAGATTCATCTTCTGTCCTCGGACACTTGGGCGATGGGAAAAAAAATGGCTCTGGATGGGATGCCGACGGTAATCGATCAGGGTCTGGTTGGAATGATGCTACAAGGTCTGGGACCAGTGGCTGGGGCAATGGCACAAACGCAAAGGTGAATCCAGGGACAAACTGGGGCGAGTCTTTGAAACCTGGCCCCCAGCAGAACTGGGCGAGCAAACCCCAAGACAACACCATGAGTAACTGGGGAGGAGCCGCTTCCGTTAAACAGACAGGAACGGGGTGGATCGGGGGGCCGGTCCCCGTCAAGCAGAAGGACAGCAGCGAGGCCACGGGCTGGGAAGAGCCTTCTCCACCATCCATCCGACGCAAAATGGAAATCGATGATGGTACCTCAGCTTGGGGCGACCCGAGCACCTACAACAACAGAACTGTAAACATGTGGGACAGGAACAACCCGGGCATCCAGAGCAGCGCCACGGCCAGCTCCACCGCCACCGCCACCACGAGCAGCAGCACGAACGTGGGCGAGACGCCGCCACCGCACCCGGCCAGCACCCAGCTGAGTCGGTCGCCGCTGCTCGGTCCAGGTATGGAAGGTGCTTTGTGTTATCTAAAAGTAAAAAATCACTTTTTCTCATTAGATGCGCACGCGTAGTCGGGCTCGTGTTTCTGTAGCAGACGACATTAAGTGCCCTTCACCTTGAAGTGTTGTGCTTAAGGATTGTCCAAAGACAATACATAAGGCAGGATTCCTTGATAGCTTTCCATCCCAGAAAAAAGAATAAAGCACTTGCAGTGGAAAAGAAAGAAATACATCCTCCTCAGGAAAGATTGGGGGCCGTTACGTTAGTCCGCGTTTATTTTCAACGCCTTCGTTTCTTCATGAGATAAACCGGTGGTTCTCAACCCGGGCTCCTGTTAGAATTACCTGGGAGCAGGGCGGGCTGGAGGATACCGGCCTCAGAGGTGCCTAGTGTCACCGGTCTGGAGGGGAGCCCGTGCGCTGGTGCTTTTAACCCATTTCCCATTTAGAAGAAAAAGTGCAGCTCGCTGCCAGCGTTAATTTAATTTTGCACAAACACGCTCTTAGAAGCCGAAACAGATCTGGTTTTCAATGTGAAAATTAAAATGTAAAAACTGTTCTTGAAGTTATTTCTAAACAGAACTCGTCTCTGATCCTAATGTAACAGAAACGTATACATCAGTCGGATTCATCAGACGAATCTTCGGCTAACGACTGATCGAGAACGATGTTGACGTCACGCGTAGGAACGCTACGTTTTCTAGGATTTGACATTTTCAGTGACCGAGAATTATTATATTTTGTAAACAGAAATGCCACCACTAAAAACCAGATGCTATAAATAGGATGATGTCATTTGTTTCCGAAAACTCTCAATATACTAGAGCGATGTGAAAATAATAATAAAAAAAGAGATTTCGAGGCAGACTTCGGGGGTGAGCTTAGGACTGGGATCCGCGAGCCATCTCGGGGTAAACGCTGCAGCTGCGGGCGCTGCCAGTGAGTATTCTCGGAACAAACAGGAAATGGGTTAAAGCTCCACGGGTGCTTCTGAGGCATAGTTAACAAATAAAACCGTCTTTGTAAAATGTGAATGGCATTGCACAGCACAAGTCATATTTTGATTTCAGTTGAAAGAAGAATCTTAAAGTTAGACTGACGCTTGTGTTTGGAGCTCCTGCCTTGTGCAAGGTGCTCTAGTAGATACTGTGGTGGGAAAGAGGTGATGCCACGCCCCAGACCAGAGCCTGCCCCCAGGGAGCACGGATCATGGCAGAGACAAGTAAACACTCGGCAGGGACCGTGAAGCATCGGGCTTCGTAACTGGAGAGTCGCTGGTAGCCCCACATCGCTAACTAGAATGCTGGTCTGTGCTGGACAGTACCTCTGAGCTCCAGCCGACATTGACTCACAGAGCTCCCGGGCGTGGAAGGGACCAGAAAGACAATACCGTCCGGATCGGGGCATTGTGTTCAAGTCCTTCCCGATCCTGCTCTCCCCCAGCGATCGGAGGCCTCTGCACGCGGGCGCCCGGGCGGTGCCGGAGGCCCCGCCGCCTCCAGCGTGCTTCCTCCTCGGCCACTGTGGCTGTCCCGTCCTTAGACGGAGCCTCACTCAGCCTCCCTGCGGGGTCTAATTGCTCGCGTCGTTCGGGGCGATGCGAAAGCGCGGCCCCGTTTCCCATACTGCAGAATTCCAGACAGTTGCAGGCAGTTCTGTCCCATCAACCCGTGCCCCAGGGACTAGTCCCAGCTCCCGCAGCTAGGCCTCACGGTCACGGCCGTGAATCTTTCTGTCGTCATCAGAAAAGCTACAGCTTGTGAGTGTCCTTGTGCCCAGAACTGAAGTCATTACTATAAGTATGGTTTAACCAGTGCAGACTTAGTTGAGACTGTGACCTCCTTCACTCCTAAAATCATACTCCTAGTAATGCATTCTAAGTTTTATTTGGCCCTTTTGAGCCACGTCACACTATTCTTCTTAAGTTGAGCTGGAAACCTGAAGTCCTTTTCTTTTGCGAAGGCCACCGTGAAGCCCCTTCTGGCTCGGGACTGTTCCTGTCCATTTGGCCGTTTGGTCCCCAGTGTAGAACTTGGTTTCCGGTAAACTTTTGGACTCCGGTCCCCCGGCCTCTTGAGATCTTTTTGAACCCTGATTCTGTAGTCAGCATATTCGTTACTCCTGCCAGTCTCATGCCATAAAGACAAGACTACGGGTGACCTTGCTTTTCTCCGTGGTCACTCACTCAGTCATCTTATATACGGAACTGAATTTGCATCCAAAACCAACCTACAAGGGAGTCTGAAAAGGATAGTTTTGCTTTTTCCTTCAACTTCGAGCCACTGCGATAGAAAGCTTCATAGAAGGCAGTAAAATGCTGAGCGCCTGCTGACTGATGCAGAGACTGGGGTTCAAAAAATTATTCTGCCTGCTGCTTGGTCCAGGTATGTTACTTCGAAGTGGAAAGTTATTTGTTCTCAGTAGACGTGCATGCATCCTCTGGCTAGCGTCTGTACAGCAGGTGACAGGGAGCGGAAGCGGAGAAGCAGTTGTGAATTTGGTTTTACCACTTAACAGTCCGGTGGAAGAGACCAGTAATAAAATTTAGTCGTTTGGTTAGCATTAAAGACACGTGGAAAGTACTCTGAGGAGAGTTGATAGTTAAAAAATAGCTACCGTGTCCTGCCCTCCCAGGACTTCTTCCGGAAGTCCTTGTTCCCGTAGCTGTCCCTCCCGCCGTGGTTTGAGTCCCCTCATGCTTCTGCTCATGGGCTTCTGGTAAAGCTCCAGCTGCAGCGTGCCCTCGTGCCTGGCACTGGCGTCCTGGCGCGCACAGTGCTTGGTGACCACATGTGGCTTGTCCTCATACATCCATTCACGTCATCTTTATTTTACAGATGAGGATGTAAAGTCGTCCGCTGAGGGCACAGGTGGTGAGATAGATCACCTCGCCTGCTACCATTTCTACCCTGTCACGTCCATAACAGCCCACAGAGATGGGGCCACGTGCCACATCTGCGATTGTGCTCCTCTCGAGATGCTACCCTTGGAGTCCATTCTTCGTGGGTTTTAGTAGACAAAATACGAGGCTTCCCCTGCATAAAGGCATTCCTGTTTGCTTAGAGGGACAAAGTCATTCTCTTTTACGTGAAAATACTTATAGATCGGTTTTTTCCAACAATTGCACGTATCACCGAATGCGGTCACCGTTTTCCTTTGCTTCCCGCCAGCCCTGGGCCTCCTGCAGGTGGCCGGTCTTCGCAGTCAGCAATAGCGCAGAAGCAGTTGTGCATTTTGTTTTCACTTAACAGAGACAAAGCGTTAAACACGCGTTGTTTTCCACGTTAGAAGCCCATCCACAGAAACTCTGTCAAGTTTAGCGTATTGCAGTGTGACGGGTCACTCAGTGATGTTTTCATGTATGATAGGAGTCTCTCTCCACCGTGACACAGAGTAGCTGCATTGAGCCATTACCCTGCCCGGCCTTGCCCTGGGTACTCAGGTCTCGGTGCTGAGCTGAGCGTTCCTTTGCAAGGGAACAGAGTTGGTCACCCTCAGGAATCACAGGTGGTCTGCGCCTCTCCATCCTCCCGCCTCTTAGAGCAAACTGTCCTTCGTGCCGTGGACGGGACAGTCACGCTCTCTCACCAGCTCCTTTCACAGCGACGACAGTGTGCCGCTTCCCCTTCGTCCTCGCCGCTGGTCATGACGAATGTCAGCCCTTGGCCCCCCTCGCAGGACATCGTGACCCCCGGGCAGCCCGGGTCGGTGGTGGGCGGCAAACAGCTCAGTGAGGCCGCGGGGTGGCCGGTGGCTTGAACACGCGCCCAGACTGGTTTTCAGAATCGACTGGGACTCTGCACTCCTCACAGAGCCGTACACCTGACGACCATCTGATGAAGTTCTGCTTTTTATAAAGTTGGTCTTTTATAGATATTCTGCCATTTTGCAGTTTGCCTCTACCAATTTTACAAAATTTTTGCTTATCTCAGAGTTTGAATTTCAAATCGTTTTTGAATTGTTGATCATTACCCCTTAAGCGTATTGATCTCTGTCTTACAAAATACGGTTTCTCAATTACATGTTTTCTATGTGCCCAGTTTTATAGAAGTAAACACTACAGGACGGTCATTTTTGTCCCAGTCTTGTTATACTGATCTTAGTTTTCTTATGAGCCTGAGGAAATCTGCTATTAATTTAGGAAGAGCAGGGTACTTCATAAACAGATTATCTGGGCCTTGTTCAAACCCATTCCGGAGCTGGAACACGGTAATAATCTAGAGAAATGCACCTGTGCCTGTCGCACCAGAGACCGTCAGCCACCTGAGAAGGATGCGTGAGGCGACTCACGTAGGCCATCGGGTCATGCAGGCTGGCCTGGCGCAGTCCCTCCCCTGGTCACTGGCCCAGTGACAGTGTGTCTGGGGGCCAGACGCACAGGACCGCGCACTTGTGCCCTGCTGCGGCAGCGAGCTCCTGAGTCCTCGGGGACCAGCCTGCTTTGACAACTGGTGGCGCTGTGGCCGGAAGTGAGGAAGCACAAGCCTAGCGGATCCTTGTGCCTCTAAGGGGGTGAAAGCAGACCCCAGAAGCACCATGCAGCCTGGTCACCTGGCACACTAAGAGCTGAATATTCCAGGGTGCTGGCAAGTGAGTTAGCAGACGTGGGAGACACTGAATATTCATTAATAAAGCTTTTGGTAAATAACAGATCCTCAGTCAGTTCTCAGTCTACCGGTGAAATCTAGGGAGACTACCCGGCGAGGGACCCACTCACTCCTAACCCCATCAAGTCGCACTGGAACGTTTAGGTGATCTGAGGGATTCGGGGGTGGCGTGGTAGAGAGGCGTCTGTACAGTTAATTTGGAATCAGACATGAAGACCATTATGGCTTGAGCCTACTTAAACCAGCGACGCAGTGGCGTGGGGCCATGAACTCTGCCTGAGGTGGCATCTTCCATCCGTGGTTGGAAGTGAAATGTGGTACCACCTTGCCAGTCAGAAAAGCAGAAGTATTCTGCTGATGTTCATCTTACTCCAGAATATTCATTTATCCACTTACTACCTGTTGTCCTCAGCTCCTCAGAAATGTCTCGTTAGTCACTGCCAGGCGTCCGAGCCGGCATGGATGGCACTGTGGTTGTCCCGTGCGTGTTGAAGGCTTCGGCCGCAGGGAAACCGCCTTCACGTTGGAGCGCTTACTCTAACGACATCTCTTTTGCTTTATCGCTTAGTTTCCTGGCACAAATACTATAACCAGCGGCAGAGATCGTGTGAATTAATCACGGGAGAGGCAGATCACCCATTTGCTAAGTTAAAACTTGGAATAAACTGACTTTAGGAATTCTCTACCTGGGCAGGTAAAATGCACGTCATTTCTCTAAGTCTTATTGAGAGCAGAAGCTGGAAAGCGTTGGCCTTCCCGCAGATCGCCTGTCCTGCGCTCTCACCTGCCCTTTGTTCATCCTCTGGTGTAGACGTGATGCCAGAACAGGACCCCAGACGGAGCGAATCAGCACGCTGCTGGGACAGGCCCCCCAGACGGAGCGAATCCGCACGCTGCTGTTGGAGCTCAACCGCTTACGCTGTAACGTCAGAAGTAGATGCTGACCTCTCCCGCCAGAGGGCCTCTATTTTAAGCACCATGCAGCAGTGACTAAGAGAGGAGCAATCATAACGATCTGTTTTGTGTGCCCACGGGGCTTTTCTCGGGTTTGGTTTGGGTAGTATTTTGGGGGGACTTGGTAAGCGGGGCTGGAGTTGCAGGAGGTGGGGCCGGAGCAGGGGACGGAAAATCCGCCTAAACGAGCAGGAGTTGCTGCTGCTCGGGCCCAGCTCTGGGTACCCACTCGCTTCCAAACGAGAAGTTAAGGAGCCGGTCGGCCACCCACATCGCAATAAGACAGATTTAGCACACTCAAAATCTGTATTAATGAGCTAAGATAAAAACCGAGATTTTTTTTTCTCCTGTTTCTAATGCCTACCCTCTGTGCGGATCCAGGAAGGCAGGCAAAAGCAGCTCTCGTAACACGTTGCTGTGCCGCTCAAGGCCACGTGGCCAGCTTTTGGAAAAGACCCTTGTCTGCAAATAGAGTCCCCTGAATTTGGAACAGAAGCGTCAAATAGTATGAAACAAGGCATTTGAAAAGTATACTTTGCCATCTCACGGAGCAGACTCTTCTGCAGAAAGCTTCGCTTTATACTTCTCTCCATTTCAAATATAAAAAAATTAATTGTGCCGTAGCTACTGACTCTACTCTGCCCTCAATAAGCCAGTAGCCAACCAAGCATTCGAATAAATTTACATTACACGGAAAGAGCAGAACCCCATCTCATTCACAGTTAAGTCACTACCTAAAATGCCCGGCACATAGCAGGCACTTGGATGCTTAATCAGCTGAATCTTTAGTCCTTTGTCTTTTTCTTTTCTTCACTTAATTGTAATTGGCCACTTTTTAACTGAACCTTTCTTCCCAAAAAGGGCTGCCTGCCACACTTGTAAAATTATTTAAGTAGCATCCATGGAACAAGCTTGAATTCATTTCTTATTTCACTGAAGAAAGAATGCCAGCTACAAACTTACCTGTCTGTAGTACTTAAGATAAGTCAGGTACAGACTCTTTCCCTTGGTTCTGTTTCCTGGCCTCATTTGCTTTGGTCATTTTTATATCAGTCCGCTGGGTGTATACTCCTTAGCACTTAACTTCCGCCATGGAAAGGTGGAGAATGTATATTTAAAACCGAATGAAACAACGCGTCCTGGCAACATTTCATCCTTATTGTTATTTGATTCTGTATTTGTTCAGTTGAGGAAGGGAGATAATGGTTTCTGAACCCCCCAGTGCAGAAGTATTTTGCCAAAAAACATAATATTTGAAGGAACGTTTTAAAATTTTTAACATCCATGTTTTAAGTGTAAGATAGAAATTCGTTCTGTCTCATTAAGCCCAAATTTTAAAAAATCTCTGTGAAATTAACAAAAAGCACACTGAAGTCACTTCAGCAATACACACTGAACAATGGAGATTGTTTATTTTAGCGGTATGTATTGAAGGTTATTTTCTATCTGCCGAAAAGATCTAGCGTGCCTGTTTTTAACATCTCTTCTAGAACCTTTCGAGTGTCTGGTGGTATGCACATTCTCACATATATGTTAGTTCGGCATCGTAGGTAAATTATATTCTTGCCAGAGATCAATTTAAAATGGAAATACTGGCTTTTTTTTTTTTACTTTGAGCAAGTCATTATTCTTCCATTTGTTTTTAAGATTTTGAAACATGCTGCTTGCAAATCATTTGCCTTGTATATAAAAATGTCCTGTAGAAATCTGTTGCTTTAATAGAATTAAAAACTCTCTGTAACTATCAATTAACTATAATTACCATAGTCTTGATATTTATTCTTACTTTGGGTTTAGTTAAACAATTCGTAGTATTGCCTTTCAAAGAGAATGGCAAACAAATTTTAGGTGAATTCATTATTTAATTACCTATAATAAATCAATATTTTTACGGCCAATTGACCTTTAGGAACACCTAAATTATTTTATCTTTATCCCAAAACATCCATAATTTTTACCAGCTATGTTAATGTTCCTGATTTAATTTTCCCCTTTCAATTTGTAAAATTACTTCTCCCAAAATACATTATTGTTTTCTTTGTAATTATAGGTAATAGTATAGTTAGCAATTGTCAACAATAACTGATTTGGGCTAACTTCCCCATTACTGGTAGTAATTTATGTACTGTATTGCTCAGCATAGAGCTTGTAATTTAAAATGATTTGTAGGTTTCATGTCCTTTTGTCATTAATCAACATTATTGCATTTTATTAGAATAAAGAGCATCAAGGGAACTGATATAATTAATGTTATATAATCGAGATGATAATATCCATGTTGTGACTGTAGAATTTTAAATCTGGCTGCTTGCATTTTATGCCTTCTGTTCTTCAGCTAGTATTTAAAACATTCACATTCTATCTTCGAGAAGCTATATGAAAATTACAAGTGATAGGGAGCTATCAATATGATTATCAATAGTGTCAAGTGAGCTTATGGGCAGAAGCAAAATGATCAGAATTTGCATTGTTTTGGCAAAATCAAGTTTACATATGTAACATAAAATGTAAACAGGGGGAGACCTTACTGCTTGCCTGGTCCCATGATCTCTCCTGTGCTACAGGAGGTAATGCCATAAGCCCTCTGGATCCGCGAGGTACCCTTATCGGGTACCAGACCCTGATCAGGATGCTGTGGCGACTGGACTGGCCAAAGGAACGCAGGAGGAATTCCTAGAAAACCCTGATCCACAGTTCCTCCGCTTAAAATATGTTCCCATATTTTAAGACGAATAGCTCAGGTCTTCCTCGGCCCCTCCCCCACCCCACCCCGCAGTGGTACCCGAGAACTGTCTGCATTCTCTGCTGCTACTATGTCTGTATGTGTTTAATCTGCCATCTCCTCATTTCCCTGGATCTGTGTCTTTGATGGTTGGTCAGAAGATAAGCAAGAAGAATTTTTCAGTATATATTCACAACTTGTAAATTTTTTCTTATCAGAAAATAATGTAACACAAAATTTCTTTTAGGCCATTACATATAATACCAGAAAGTTTTTCAAAAGTGCTTCTTAACCATTAGTTTTAAACTAGTCTTTTAAACCCTATTACGTTGCAAATCTGTGCATCAAATCGTCTTTGACGCTTAAGGGACCTGCAGTTTTAAGTGGATGGGAGTCAGGAGTGAGAAATTCGTAAATGTAAGAAGCTAAACAAATCTGATCAACGTCTCCTTTTCACTTTCTACTAAAAGCCATCCTAAAGGTCCGAGATTATCTCGGAACTATTCAGATTCGAAATGACCGTTTTTACTTTCTGTGTCTCACTTTTACTATTATCTTCTCTTTTCCTTGGTGCCCTTTTCAGTTTCTTCAGGCTGGGGAGAAATGCCTAATGTTCATTCAAAGGCCGAAAATTCTTGGGGAGAACCATCCTCCCCTTCTACCCTGGTGGATAACGGCACAGCAGCATGGGGCAAGCCGCCCAGCAGCGGCAGCGGGTGGGACCAGCCCGCCGAACCCGCCGTGCCGTTTGGGAGAGCCGGCGCGCCCACTTCCGCCCCAGCCCTGTGCAAACCAGGTGAGCCCAGCGTTCTGCCGGCCCGATTCGGCAGTTTCGAAATGGGTCAGAGTATTTTATTTAGAGGAATGCTCTTTATTGAATTTTAAGAATTAATTTTGAGAACACTTTCTTCATTTTATTTACACTCGAACATTAAACTAACGGTGAAGAAATATTTGCCACGTCTGATACGTGAGCACAGGGGAGCTTTAACAGAAGCCCCGCTTGCCTTATGAATGAATGAATGAATCAATCGATCGATCGATCGATCAATCAATACTATAGCATATCTGCTTGATACAGTTCGTAGCATTCACATTTCTTCAGTATTCTCTTTGCTGCCACTCGAAACAGTTTAAACTTGCTATTCTCTGAGCGAGGTGGGTAAGGCAGGCCGTTTGTCCTTTTTGAGATCAGGTTTTGAAGCACATACTGCTGCACGGCAGTCTGACATTTCTTGCCCTGCTTCTGTCTTGGAAACAAAATTACGCTTTGGGTACTCCAGGTTCACGCATTTTCCTCCCATTATCCGAAAGTGTAATGAGCAAACATGTAATACGCATTCTTACAAACGTCCAGATCGCACTCGCCTAGGCGAACTGTCACGTGTGCGTGTTCTGCAATGTGACACTGTCGACATTGGCATGAGTATAAATAAGATTGCTTCTTTAAGTCTGATGTTAAAATTAATTGTTCACGTGGCTGCAGAAGCTTCACATTTTCTTTGAACGTCATCAAGTGTCTTAGATCTTAAAATGAAACTTGATTAGTTTTGTGTTTTGTTCCTTTGCTGACACTGGACGGTAGTATGCTTCATATATCCGCCATCCTGCTGGATTGTTTATTCCATTCGTATTCCTTCTTGTGGAGATCTACAGGATAAGGCAGCTTCTGGGGAGCTAGACTGACATGCCATTTTGAAGCAGTGTGTTTGTTTTTATCATTTGTTTTTGGAGACCCGATTATACACCTGTCTGCCTTGTAAGCATCATATCGTCATTGTCTCACAGTCTCTGGCTAACTGGGCTGTCACCTAATCCTTGGTCTTCTTCATTTGCTCCCAGGAAGTAAAAATTTTAGATAAACTTTGCAACAGAAATCGTTTCGTATTTTAAGAAAGGAGAAAAAATAATATCCTGGAATCAAACCCCAGTGCTCAGCTTGTAGCTCCATCTGCCTGAGGCCTCAGCTGTCTCCCCCCAGCTATTCTGGGAGCTTGTCAGAAACAGACTGGCGGGGCCAGCGCAGACCGGGCGCCTTCCCCGTGATCCCCAGGTGACCCGCGTGGTCGCGCTGGAGGGGTGCTGCCCCACGCAGCCTACTGCCGCAGGTCGAGATCAAGCGATGGTTAAAAACCTCAGGGAGGACGGTGACATTTTCGGGACGCCACATCTTCCCGGCCGTTCGATACCACGTAGAGATTGCCACCTTCTCCGGTAGCGCCCAGGATTTATTTTTAGAACGTTCATGCTTCGAAGTGATCTGTAGTCGGTTAAGGGAATTTGGAACAGCACAAACTCCAAATAGCTGGCATTTGAAGAAAAAAATATATGCATGTACATTATGTATCTAGTAGAGAAATTCAGTCCTTAAGTCCGGGGGAGAGGAGGTAGTGAAAAAGATGGGTGACAGTACACCCCTTTGTCCTGCCCTCCACCCCCCACCACCACGATGTTGCGCATGACGTGGGCTTCAGGAATGGAGAAGTTGAAACGTTCATGTTCACTCTCTTTCCAGCTTCAAAATCTATGCAAGAAGGCTGGGGCAGTGGTGGGGACGACATGAGCCTCGGCCCCAGTCAGTGGGAAGACGAAGAAGGGGGCATGTGGAACAATGCTGCTTCCCAAGAGAGCACCTCCTCCTGCAGCTCCTGGGGGAACGCCCCCAAGAAGGGACTCCAAAAGGTGCGTGACACTAAGACCCCGAATCGGTGCTCCGCGAACACGCGTTCCGTTTAACGGGGCGTCTCCGCTTAGTGACACAGAGAGGGCGCACGTCCCCGAGGCCTGGCGGGGCATCTCTCAGCGTAGGGTGGCGTTTTCAGGCGCTACTCGGAATTGCTGTCACAGCAGAGCAAATGCAGAGACAGTCGTGTGAACGCGGCTGCTGTAGGAAGCCGGTTCCGCCAGGTCGGTGGGCTGCGCAGCGGGCCAGTGCTCCCCCTCACGCCCCCTATGAATTTCCGTTTTAGAAAATATAATGATTTTCCATTACAGATGCTACTTATAGGAACATAATGGGTTTGTTATCGTTGTTTCTTATTTATTTATTTATTTTATTTTTTAGGCGAGGCAGCCCTTGGTTGACCTCACAGATCGTAAGGACCTTGTCACCTTACGATCTCTTATTTTTTATTTTTTATTATCATCATTTTATTTATCTATTTTAACGCCTACAGCACCCGGTCTTCCTAGGTGGTCTCTCACCCGAGTACTAACCAGGCCCGACCTTTGTTATCGTTATTTTTTAAATTAATAAATATTTTCTAAATTTTCTCAGTTTTAATTTCTAATAGAGTAAGTATCGGTAGACACAACCCACGTAGACATAAGTTCTTTAGGGTCCTTAACCTTTGAGAGGGTAGTGGGGTCCCGAGACCCGGAAGTCCGAGGGCTTCAGAGGCGGACGTCACGTTGTCCTGAAACAACGGGCAGCCGTCTGGGGACCTAAGGGAGGTCCTCAACTCCTCTGCGCACCGGGGGCAAGTCCAAGTAGAGCACAAATTTAAATATGAAAAACAAAAATATAGCAATACGAATGATTTTTTAAAAATCTTGGCATGGGAGAGTCCTTCCTTACTATGCTGCAAGTCGAAAGGCCATAAAGTGAAAGACTTAGAAACCGTAGTAGATAAACATAAAAACTGTGCATGACAGAAAATATCCAAGTCGAAAGCCGAATAGGCAGCTGGGAAAAAAGCATTTGTAACTCATACCATGGAGAGAGTTGTCTCCCATATATGTATAAAAAAGGTCCTGGGAACGGATTTGTTTTTAAATCAACCAGTAATCCAGTAGAACAATGAGCAAAGAGTGTGAATAGATGATCCATAGAAAAGGAACACGAATAGCTCTGACGCTTACGGAAGGATGTCAGCCCGACTCGTGAGCAGTTCGGTTTAAAACAACCCTGAGAGATAGATGCGTTCTTAATCTCAGACCAGCACCAATGCGGACGCTTAATTTACATGCCCTGTTTGCAGAGCCGTGAGACAGCCAGCGCTCCCCCGCCTCGCTGGTAAGAAGGGAAATTGGGGTAACCCAACGAAGGACAGTTGGACTGTGTCAGGACCACAAACACACCCACACTCTGGCACAGGGGCGCGTCCGCTGGGCGTGGGTACAGCAGATGGCATTTGTATGCAGTTTACTATTGTAGCTTTCTTGTCGTAAAAAAATGAAAATAAGTGCACATTGATGGAGTAACTAGTTACATCATGCCACAGTCATATTATGGAAAGCCAAACAGGTTTTTTGAAAGGAATTGTATAAACACACGCTGATACGAAAGGTCACCAAAGGGTACTGTTAAATGAAAAGGCGAGGTAAGAAACATGTGCGTAGCACGTCACACGTGCACGTGAGTGCAGCACACACGCTAACGACGGCTGCTACTGCATGGAAAACTCTGGAACGATAAGCTGCTCGAGTGGTTTTCTCTTGCAGAGAACGAGGCCTAAGCAGTGGCGGGAGGGGTGGGGGACGATCATTTTCTGTATACTTTTGTCTGCCTCCAAGTCGTATGAACGTAGTAACTGTTCAAAAACATTAATTTTAAAAAAAGCGTTCAATGAGCGGTAAGCAGAGCCCAGAAACTAAAATCAGGCTCTCTGTGCATAAGGTGCAGATGCATCCGCAGACATCCGAGAGGAGGCTTTTTACATCAGGCCGCAAATAATCCAGTGAATGATAGATAGGGCCAGAGATACCAAATTGGCAAATTAAAATATCGTGTGATCCTGGTGAATCTGGCCGTGGCGGCATGGTAATGATTAAAATAGCCCCCAGATAAGCGGCTCGCAGGAGGAAGAGAACCTGTTGGTTTAATACCCCCTCGTGGGCCCCATTCTGCAGTTAAGGCGGCTCAGATTTGAAAAGCACTGAGAAGAACATTTCTAGAGGAGGACTTTTCATGTTGTATTAATGCATCATGAGCGTCTTTGTAGTTCTAGAGTCAGAGGGAGGTGAGGGAGGAAAGGCTTCCCGTCGCGCTCGCGGGGCCCTGCGGCGCCGTTCGCTCCCCCGTCCCCCGGCCCGCCGCACGTCCTTGCCGTAGCTGGCCCCTCTCTCCTGTCCTCTTCATCCTCTCCCTCGCGGACACGTGCCACTTTGCTTTCTTCTCTACACAGATGAGCAGTTGAATAGTTATTAAAATTAACAGGCTTTTTCGTCCCTCCTTGTTGCCTATGTATCTGTTGGAAAGAACCCTCCGCATTGTGTCGCCTCTTAGAATAAAGCTTAGAAAGGGCAAAACCATGTAATCTTTAGTGCACGTCACATCGTATCAGCCTCGGGCCATGTTCAAGGGGGCAGTGATGACGATTAGTTGGTAATGGAGGTGGCACGTATCTGCGATGCACCCAGTTCGGTCTCTGGAGAAGAGACGTAACTATCTGGGCTTTTTAAGCCCGTGAGTCACACGCGCACGCCGACCTGCATGTGCACCCTGCAGCCTTCCGCAGCGCCAGCCACGAGCCACGGGCAGGGGCTTGGCGGAGTTCAGCACTATCAGCGTTAACACGAAAAGGTCCTGTGACTGTAAAACCCCCGCGAATCGTAGGCAGCCCCCGTTTCTAGAAAGAACGCGTGACTCATGGACTCTCCCTTGCTCGCACTTTGTTCCAGGGCATGAAGACGGCCGGCAAGCAGGACGAGGCCTGGGTCGTGAACCGGCTCGTCAAACAACTCACAGACATGGGCTTCCCGGTGACTGCATTCTCTTGTCTTACTGCTCCCCCGGGCGTCCCTCCGCGTGCGGCCCTGTTGTGCCCCGTCCCCACTTGTGATGTGTGGCAGGGCTGAGGTTGGGGTCATAAGCCAGCTCATAAATTTCCCTTCACCTGGGCACCCGTGTGCAGGGGTCATTGCTCTGAACTAGAGCGCAGAGCCCCGTCGCCTCCAGCAAGAAAAGCGTGAGAGCCTTCTAGAATGAAAGATGCGCTGTGGTTTTTAATTTTCATTGGTTTATACAGTTTTCTCTTTTTTCGTTTACACTTAAAAGTGAGTTTGTATTAGTTTGTGCAGCAGATTGACAAAGGTCACGAGAGAAAACGGTGTACAGTAAAAGCTTCGTGTCCGGGGAGAGAGCTCACCAACTCTATTTGGCCCCTGAGTGTCCGGTCACGTGCAGGGACAGTTCAGAATCGCAGGGTGCTCCTCTGGAAATGTGTCACAGTCTGTTCAGTCCCAAAGGCCAGATGTCAAGGATTCCGGCAGCGGGGAGCCGCCCGCCCCTGCTGTCTGGGCCCTCCGCGTGGCTTCGTTCCAGATCTTTACCCACACCAGTATTTACCTCCTCATTATCACGATGTCGCTGAGGAGCGAGTCCAGCTCGGCCCCAGTCTAGAGGAGGACAGTACCTCCTCCTCGTGGCCTCTGATGCGAGGCGGGGCAGGTGGCCGGGTGGCCCAGCCCAGTCCCGTATGAAATGCTGGGAGGAAGAGTGATGGCTGCTCAGGAGGCCACATTCACCCTGTGGCTCCTGTACCAAGTCTGTTCTAGTCACGGGGTCGTTGTCAGAACGAATCTACCTGTTCTGTTTTTACATTTCTCGGTGAAAAGTCGTTGACAGCAGAGCCCGGAGTTCGTGGATTAGAGAATGAACCTCTGCGCTCTGACTCTCACAGTGACTGTCCCACAGCTGCTGGCATGAGAGGGACACGGAGAGGGGTGGCTCGTGAGCAAGGGGGCCCGTCCTGCCATGGCGTCTGCACGCGTGCACGTCAGTGGCTCCACTGTCCTGGCTGGGATTTCAGCCTTGGGGACCGATGCTGTTCAGTTTCGTTCAGACATGATCACAGGATTCTGCTGGCTTGTGTGTCTTGTCTAAAGTGTTAAAAACAAGTTTTTTACTCCAACACTCAATTCGGTACGTTTTATTACAAGTATTTTTTATTTGGAAGATGCGAATCTCTAGGCTCAACAACAAAGAAAAGTATTTCCAGCTCCAAAACCTGATAATATTAGGTTAATAACACAGTATCACTTCCCTAAGTCGATAGCGATAAACTTTGTACGAGCGTTCCCTTTTTAACATGCAGTTCTAACGAAAACTCCGTTTCCCGTGCAGAGAGAGCCAGCTGAAGAGGCCTTGAAGAGTAATAATATGAATCTTGATCAGGCCATGAGTAAGTAATGTGACACACTTTTTTAAAGGTAAAGTTCGTGGAGTTCGGGTTTCCAGAAGCGTTTCGTTGTAGTCACAGATTAGCAGTTGAATACGTGCTGGGTGGACAGGACCAGGCCGCAGCGAAGGAGTGACCACGTGGTGTACACGAACCGCGTAGCGAGTCTCCTGGGACTGGTGGGCTCTGGGGACGAATGGCCAAATGCCACATTGAGGCATGTTTGCTTTCTAAGTTTTTTTCCAGAGCTTCGACAAATAGATAAATTCGTTTCCCTCTGTTTCGAGGGGAGATGATAATGACCCTCGTGGGAAAGGCACCAGGCCCTTATGCTCCTGCTACAGACACTCCTCACTCCCGGCCCAAGACGGGCTGGCTCAGGCCAGCGGGGGCGCTGCCATGCTGGCCAGGGGCTTCCCTCGTAGAGACTGCCCGCGAGCAGGCACCCCGGTCCTGGAACCACCTTAAAAACAGCGATATTATGTTAAACATTTGCATGTGAAATAGAGCCGGTCCCCATTACTCATGGAGCCTGTGTTCCGTGAGGTCACTGCAGATGCCCGAGTGGCGGGCAGCTGAGCCGCCACTCCCGGGGCGCGGGCTGGGCGCCTGCCGGTCTCTGGCCGCGCGCGGTTGTCAGCCCGTCCGCACGTTACCTCGTCGTGTGTGTTTCTGTTTACACACTTCGTTCAACACGTGTTTCTCTCGAGTAATCACGTGCCGTCTTTCTTTACAATATGACGCGAGCTGAGAAGGGCTTCACATTTTTCTGGGCCTCGGTCACGGGGCCACAGATTTCTTTGGCTTCTAAACTCACGCCAGTGCCGCTGGCTTTGCTCTTTGTTTTAATCATTCATTTCGCGAATCCACGAGTTAGCCACTTCTCCCTCTTTCCCATAGCTTTGTCACACACTGTGGAGGCCACTTTGGCACTTTCTGCACGGCCTTACACACACGCACACACACGGGTGACTTTTCTCTTTTCCTGGATGTGCCGTGTCATCGACTCACTAACACTGAAGCGTCACAGCACTGTCGCTCACGCCTGAGCCACGGTCCCCTAACACTTGTCTCCACGGGGCATCACGGCTTCTGCCTCCAGGAACACAGCACTGCGCTTGGGGCCTTTTTAAATGGCCAAATCGCCAACCAAAAGCTCAAAATGTGAAAAATGTGACACTAAATAGACCACAGAGAAGACACTGGTTTGCCCCCTGAGAGCCAGAGTAAGAAGCAGAGCATCATCCTGTTTGACTCAAGCTAGGCGTGCGTGTCGAGCCAGATCGCCGTCGCCTGTAGATGACCACACATGGAAATGGTTAGCTGGAGCTGGGACACAGGAGCAGTTTAGACTGGATAACCGGGAAAGGCCCCTCAGAGGAAGTGACGGCTGACGCCAGCGTGAAGGACGGGCACGCGTCCCAGGGAGAGGCCAGCGGCACCCCTGAGTGGCAGTGTGGCCGGGTGGAGCGAGGGCCGCCCGTTGCCCCGGGGGCGAGGGTCTTAGGTCGTCTTTCTCTCGGCGTCACAAGCCGTGGTCCTCAGGCGCTTTATCTCAGGGGCTGCTTCTGTTCTGTGTGCTCCAGGCGCTCTGCTGGAAAAGAAGGTGGACATGGACAAGCGTGGACTGGGGGTGACCGACTACAATGGAATGGTCACCAAAGCCCTTGGCTGCCGCCCACCGACCTCCAAAGAGTCTTCCGTGGACCGCCCCACCTTTCTCGACAAGGTATGGATTGAGGGCGTTCTGCCTGCCTGGTATTGTACCTGTGTCCTTAATGGAAGCCAGACTAGACACTCGCTGGGCTGCAATATTTAAGTGACTTTTACCCCCATTTTTTCCAGTATGTGTAAACGTTTAACTCCAGAGAGGTAGTGTTCTATTTCCTACATAACAAGGAATAAAAAATACTGAAATTGAACATTGATTTTCATTTTATTGGGTGAACTCGCCTGAGTTATCTGCTCCAATTTGTGCACTAGACAAGGGGCACCAAATTTCCATGTCACTGTCATATTTTATATGCACAGTTCTTCCAACCAGAAATGATGTGTCGTATGTTGAATCTCAGAAAAAGGGCCTAGAGGTGGCTGGGCACGGGCGCCACGTCTGGCGGGCCCTGGCTTCGACGGGCCACTTCCTAGAGCCCTCTGGTGTCTGTGGGGATCGTCCCCTCGGATGTTTAACAAGTCCAGTCACCAGTTCGGTCCTTTTAGTATCGTCCTGTAGTAATGTCCCCTCTCCAGATGCGCGTGACTTCAAACTGGGGAGACGACATCACATTAAATTCCAACTGTTCAACCTTGGAGATACAGTTGAAGCGGGAAAGGATAAGTTTTTTAAAAAAAGAAAAAAGAAAGGCCCAAGGAGAAGAGATGGGGCTCCATCTCTGTTCCCAGAGACGCTGGGTCCGTCGCCCCACGCTCCACTGCCGGAAGCTGGAGCGAGGCCCACGCCCCGGCCCCGCCTGCACCAAGGCGGCCGGGTTCAGATCCCAGGCGCCCAGTGACGTTGGAATTTAAGTGTGGGAGCCTGACTGTTTCTTCATCTTTAAAATGTGGCATGACACCACGGGCTCGTCACGAAGTTAGACGAAGTAAATTTGCAAAGGGCCTGGCACATCGCATGACCTCAATAGATGCAAAAAAAAGTAATAGGATTCTGTTTCATCACTTACTGATTATTAGGTTAAACCGTCTGAAGTTGCTGGTTCATGGGCCAAAAACAGTTGAACGTCAGCAGCATCCCGCCTCACATATACTTAGAGCCTTGCTGACAGCTCCTCCCGAGGAACCCGTTGATTTGAAAACGGGTGTGAAGTGTTTTCCAGGCAGACTTGCCGAGTCCCTGTCTCTGTCTCCTGACGCCTACCCCGAGGGAGGGTCGGTAGTGGATGAGGATGTTGTTAGGTGACAGATGTGTTTGTAAAGTGATCATTCAGATGAAAACAGCGTCTTAACCCTGTCTCTCTCTTCCTTTCTCCCCTCTTCCTTTCGCTCATGTTCTCCATCCGTTATTATCTACTTTTTTGCCCTTTTAATTCTTTCTCCATCCATATCCCTCCCACGTCCTTGGGAAACTGCTCTGTGCTCTGTCTGCGGATGGACACTGCACACAGCTCACCCTTTCTTTCTCCAATCAGGACGGCGGCCTCGTGGAAGAGCCCACGACTTCACCATTTTTGCCTTCACCAAGCCTGAAGCCCCCCCTTTCAAACAGCGCACTCCCTAGCCAGGCCCTAGGCGGGATGGCCTCAGGGCTGGGCATGCAAAACTTGAATTCTTCTAGACAGGTAAGGCTGTTGGGAGAGGGCCACTGTGGTCTCCGTGTCACCTGCCCTTTCTTTGAAAAGTGTCTGAGACGTGCCCTTGCTCATTTTAATCAGTACTATTCTAAAACGTGACCGAATGTGCAAAGGTAGTCGAAATACGCTTGGGATGTCTTTTCAAAGGATTCGCTGGTGTCAAGAGTTGGTCCAGTTCTTGAGATTTAACCATGATATAGGAAACGCTTCAAAATTACATTCATTTTTTTATGGAACTAAAACATGATTTGAGTTCCTCAGCCTTGGTACCAGCTCACCGCTCGTTTAAATATGTATAGCACAGTGGCCTTCAGTTGCCAAAATCTTAATACACCGGCCGGCAAGAAAATAGCACGTCACGTCTTCTTCCCCGAAATAGAGGCGACATCTCTTTTCAGGTTCTCGGTGACTTTCAGAGAGTCGCACGAGCATTTTTGCCCTGCCTTTGGCACGTTTGGGGAAGTCAGAGTCATCGTCAGACGTCCCTGGAGGGAGCACCTGAGGGTTTTGAATGATTCATTCTCTGAGTCCCTCCCCTCCCCCCAGATCCTCTAGAAAGAAATGATACGCGAGCAAGTCATGCTTTTCCTGTCAGCAGACTCCCTTCTCGCTGATTTTCTCGTGGACGAGGCTGGTGTGCGTGTGCGCACGGGCGCACACTCACACACACACACACACACTCACTCACACACACACACACACCCTCCGAGACTTCTCTTTACACAGATGTGTTGAGGGGGCGAGCAGTCCCGTGTGTGCCTGTTGTCAGCCGCTTCCACTGTCAGCAGCGCCCCAGTCTTTAGGGTCCCGCAGTCTGACGTCGCTAATCCTGGAGGTGGCGTAGTGGGACGTGGGCACGTCACGTGCTCTGCCATCCGGAAGTCCCCCGCCCGCGCAGAGCGAGCCCCAGGAAGTGCAGTATTCCCGTGCAGGCAGTTAACTACCTGAGCCTGGCGGTTCATTCGGCTTCACGTTCTGTCGTTGAAATAGTAGTTACGTTTCGTGTTTGAAAACGTGGCTGTGCTCTCGGGTTAGGAATCCCCACACGTTATTACGCTTTAAGTCGTGACAAATACCCTTTTGGGAACGTGTCTTGTCCAAACAGCTGTGCGTGTTGCTCTCGTTGGTGGCACTGTATTATTACAGATTCTTTTGATGCGAGAGCCTCGTTTTGGGACACTTTAAACCCAGTGCTGAGGTCTGTGATTTCAAAACACAGGCAGCTTCACAGGCTGAGTCTCCATCGTCCGTGACCAGTTGAAACACATAAAAATTCGCTTCGCTACGAGTTGGCGGTGGTAGGAGGTAGAGGCCGCGTTGCGTTTCCGCTTAGGAAAGCAAATCATTTCACCCCGCTCCAGTGTCCTGTCACCCCGACTCTGACGACGCTGTCCCCGTCCCCTCTCCCTGCAGATACCGAGTGGCAATCTGGGTGTGTTTGGCAGTAGCGGAGCAGCACAAGCCAGGACCATGCCGCAGCCGCCCGTGCAGCCTCTGAACTCCTCCCAGCCCAGTCTCCGTGCTCAAGTGCCTCAGTTTCTATCCCCTCAGGTCAGACGCGCGTCAGGGCGTCACCGAGTGAGGCCACACGCACGCGGGCCTCTGTGGTGGCTTGTGCCGCAGTGACGTCACTTTTAAAGTGAGAGCAAATGAACCTGCACCTCAGAGCAGGCCTCGGGGGTTGTTGATCCGGCATCCGATTGTCCCGGGCCCGGGCCGGAGGGACAATTGTTCTCGGAATTGTTCCCAGGAGTGCCCCAGCCCTGCAGCCAGGGCCAGCCCTGACCACTGACACGGGCCCAGCGAGGTGTCCTGGGGCGGTGGCCGAGGAATGCAGCAAGCAGGACCGTTGCGTAGGGCGGGGGAGAAACTGCTCAGAGCACTCGGGGGCGGACCGTGCTCTAGCGAGAAAATGTGTTAACGTAGAACAGTTTGCGTGTTACAGGCTTTCGAGTACGTTTATTCGCGCTAGGTCAATTTTGCCCATAAGTTCTTTTCGAAAAGATCAAAGAGAATTAAAGAAAAGGATATTGTTGTTCATAGCTCTAAAGCGTAACGTCAGTTTTTCATATTAATACTGTTTATTTTTAGAACATTCCATAATCGTAGACTTCAGACTGAGTTTTCAGTTACACTTGACTCTTGAACAACGTGGGTTTGAACCACGCAAGTTCACTCGTACACGGGTCCCATGCAGTTCAAAGCCATGTCGAACGGTGTTTTTGATCCGTGATTGGGACACGAGTACGCAGAGGGCCAGCTTAAGTTACGTGCAAATTTTGGACTGCAGGGTGCTGGGGCCGTCCCTGCCGTGCTGTTCTAGGTCAGCTGTCTGGCGTTAGTCCTTACTCTTTATAAGGAATACGCGGTGACCTAGTCTAATGATATGTTATAAAATTAGCTGGCAGTGATCATTACTGTATAATTGTTTGAACCCAGATTTCTGCACTGAGTTGAGATGGCCGAAACCTGGGTAAAATAATAGTTAAAGTCACTAGTTAGGATGCAGAGTGAACAGCTGCACCAAAGAGACCCCCAGATCCAGGAGCGTAGACGGGACACCGCGTCCTCGCTGGGCCTGGGCGCGGCCCTGCCACTGCCCGCCCAGCAGCAGGGGCAGCGAGAGTCCGGGCGGCTGCCCACCGCTTCCACTCAGACCCAACCCTGGCGGCACGGCCACTCCAGCGTGAGGGGCGGAGGGGACAGATAGGTCCTACGGGATGGTCGGCGTCTTCTCCAAGCTCGGCCAACCAGCGCGTACATCCCAAACGTCAGTCATCTGTGTGCCACCCACGTGACCGCGCTGTTACAAAACGCGCCTTAATTTAGCTCAATTTATTCTTCAAGAAAACGCAACACATCTACCACTAATGGAAAAACCAACATTTTTCTCATACACATCAGACAACTATTAAAGTGAAAACGCTCGCCCATGTTCTACCCAGAGTCATCCTGCATAAAGGCCGTGACAAAGGGACGTCGTACATGGCGGGAACGTTGAAATGGCCAGTGCCGGGCGCCTGACTGGTTCAGAGCGATGACGTCCAGGTGGAGAGGCACCCAGAATGGGGCCGCGGATTGACGGTCAAGGTCAGGGCTGGCAGAGCCACACGAGGGCATTGCCACGGGCGAGGCTGGGAGCGGCCGTGCCCACCGAGAAGAGTGTCGGCTCCCTTGAGCAGGGGGACCGCTGCCCACTCTGGGACGAGCCCCTCTGGGGTGACGTGGTGCCGTCTACAGAAAAGCACCTGCCTCCTCTGATGAGGCAGGAGCCGAGCGAGAGTAACTGCCTCCCGGGGCCCTCCCCTGCACGTCACCCGGCCTTCAGGGGTGCCATTTACTGTCTCTCTGACAGAAGAGGAAGTCGGCTGCTGGTAAGAGTGACCCAGAGTCACTCCCAGAAAAGAAATTAGGAAGTTCAGTCACATCTAAGTGAATTCATAACTAGAAATGTAATTCATCAGTAAAACATCTGGAGAAAGAGATCTCTCTCCTTCCATCCCCCGCCCGCCCGCTTTCCTTCCCCGGTCTTCATTAAAGCATGTTCACTGATGTTAAAGGGCCTGCAGATTTCATGGCTTTTGAAGTTCAGTCACGAGACGAATACAGCGGTCAGTAATTGGTCAGTTCCGAATCTGGAAACTGCACGGACAGGTGGGTACCCGACTAGCGATTCAGCGCCTAACGGTACATTTTGTGTTCAACAGGTTCAAGCACAGCTTTTGCAGTTCGCAGCAAAAAACATTGGTCTCAACCCTGCACTATTAACCTCGCCGATGAACCCTCAGCACATGACGATGTTGAACCAGCTCTATCAGCTGCAGCTGGTGAGTGGACAGACCCGCGTGAGCTCCGCAGCAGGGAGCGCTCTGCTGACGGCGACACGGGCGACGCGCGCGGGGGAGGCCGGCAGCTCACCCGCTGGCCGAGCGACGTGACCAGTAGAGCACTTCTCCTCGTTGGGGAACGACACTGAGACTTTCGTGACCTTTTTAAACTGTTAAAAGAACTAGGAAGTTTCCCGTTTAGGGCGTTTTCACTAAGCTCTGTAAATCCTGTGGCTCCGTCGTGTTCACAGAGTCGCCCAGATGTGCCGATGAGACACGTCTCAGCTGGAGCTCTCAGCCAGCCTCTCCCATCCAGTCCCTCGTCTCAGCCACAGAACACAAAACTCATTTCAGTGACGTTTTCTGAATTCTGCCGGGGATGGCATACAGATGTCAGCCTACAAGCATAAGACAGAAGTTACTTCATGGCACTCGCAGGTGCCTCAGAAACTAGGACTTAATTCTCTCTCAGAATCCCTGTTGAGAAAGGCTGTGTAACCTAAAGATCCTTGAAAGTTTTAGAATTTAACATATCTTGAACTTCGAATGTTCAACAGTCTTACTGCTTTTACCATAACGCCACGTCATCGTGCCCCCAGATGCACGCTGACTAAACAGGCACCAAAGGACCCAGGGTGTCATTTCTCTTTGATACGTTGACACCTGATTTATTTAGATGTCCAACAACTTCTCTCCTAGAAAATACCAGGAATCATGAAGGAAAAAAAACATCTTCACTAGATAAAACCATTGTCACTAGAGCCCTGGGTGCCCGCGGTCCTGACCCCTTCCTGTTAGACACACATCTAACCAGTTTGGGTGTCCGGTTTCCCAGTAAGTAGGATGGAGGAGGAAAGGGTCCCGGAGACAAGTCATAGCGTTGACGAGGTACACGAAGCTCCGGACGCGGGGGCAGGGCCGAGACTGGACTCTGGGGGCCGTTTCTTCATCCGTGAGAGGGTGACGGGCACTGTGCCATGTGGCGTGAGGCTTCCCCAGGCCTGAGAGCCATCACAGGCGGTTCAGGGGACAGTACTGTTGCTTTTACAGCCGACAGCAGCCGGAAAAGACTTTGACCTCAGGCAGAGAAGGAGCCACCTCAGAGCATGTTATTTACAACTCTGGTCATAGAGGGAAATAGCTTTCTGCTCCTCCATGACGCGGAGAACACCGCTGTTTTCTGACTTGACATGGCCGTTGTCATACTGATGGTCTAGAATCTTCATGCAGTAGTTTTACTGACTCCCTATAGTGTGAAGGACACCACGAAAATAATGAATTATGTTCCATACATTCAGATTTTTAAAACAGTGTATATGGGTTTTATATTTTTTTCCAGAAAAAAATCGGTAAAGTTTCAGTATATTCTAAGGTTATGTTTTAGGGCCTATAACGATTCACTTAAGTGAAATATTTTATTTCTCCACAATTTCCAGATTAATGAGGCATTTCCAATGTTATAATCGCTACCTGTATTTGGATTCTGTTTCAATATATCCCCTTGCCAGAAATGTCCCAGAAAATCTATGTTGGATGAAAAAAATTTATGGTATTCAGTCAACATTTTGAAACAGTCAGATGATCAGACGCTCTGCACCTGTGCACAGAAGAGTCTCACGATCATTTTAGCCAGTTTCGTAGATGGGGTCTGTGTGACAGACGTGTCACAGGTCTGTATATCAGGTGCCGTGTGGGCTGAGATCATCACGTGGCCCCTGAGGTAGCAGTCACCGCTGTTCTGCCACCTTTTCTGAGCCATTCTGGACAAATTTAGTTTGTGTCACTTTAAGAATAAATATTTCTTCATTTTACTCTCATTTCTTTTTTATTTGTTTGTATGAGTCAAGCAGGAGGATTTTGACCTCTTCATTAACTGAAAAACATTTATTGGCAGATCTGATCACCAGCACTCAACAGGGGTACTGGCCGGGTTATTTTGTAAAAAGCAGTCCACTACAGATGTTTTGGAAACATTTTTTCCTTTTAAAAACATTTCTTACATTACTATGGTAAAGGGACCAAGAATTTTGTCCATTTTCTCTATTTTTTTAACAATGCACTGAAATGGAACCGTTGATCGATGGCTTTCTCATAATATTTTGATGCTTTCCTGCCAACAGGCGTACCAACGTTTACAAATCCAGCAGCAGATGTTACAGGCCCAGCGTAATGTTTCCGGACCCATGAGACAACAGGAGCAGCAAGTAGGTGTCGTCCAGACGGAATCTCAGCTCTAGGCCTCGCCGATCTCAGAGGCACTGATCGATGAGCTGTTTTATTGTCGTTGATTGTCCTCTCGCCAAGCTTCTCCTTCTAAAAGTCGCGGGGTCTCCTGGGCTGGGGAGGGGGTTGGCCCAGCCAGTGGCGTCCCAGGCGTAGTAACAGCGGAGCCCGACAAGGGACCGGTGGCGTGTCCACCGTGCTGACGGGCGCGTCTCTGCCGCCAGGTTGCGCGCACAATCACTAACCTGCAGCAGCAGATTCAGCAGCACCAGCGCCAGCTGGCCCAGGCCCTGCTCGTGAAGCCGCCGCCGCCCCCGCCGCACCTGTCTCTGCACCCCTCTGCAGGCAAATCGGCCATGGAGAGCTTCCCCCCTCACCCCCAGGCCCCCGGCCTGCCCGACCTGCAGACCAAAGAGCAGCCGTCTTCACCCAGCACCTTCGCTCCTTACCCTCTCGGTGAGTCTCCGGGTCCGAGCCGCCGCCCCGGCTGTGTGTGTGACAAGCGGGCCTGCGTTCATGGGCCGAACGACTGGCCGGGGCGACACCATCAGAGAGCGGCCGTCTCGAGGCTGCTTAGTGAGCGCGTGACACCAGCTGTCTCTGCTGGGCAGGGCCGGTGCTGTGAACGCTGCAGGGTAAGAACCTTCGGAAGCGGCACGGGCAAAAGCCGCCCGTGACCTCATGTCCTGTGCTGAACCTGCAGCCCGCTCCGTTCCCGGTTCGCTCCCGACTTCCCCCGGCAGCCACTGTCCTCCAGCCCGAGCGGCAGGGGGAGTTTGGAGCGGTTTTGCCAGTAGAGGCGTCCAGACCTCTATGAGTCAGGCCTTAACAAGCAGCCACATCAGCCTGCACGCATTGTCCCTCACTGTAGGGCGCATGCTCAGCACTTGCCACCCCCTGGGCAATGGGACACACAGCACCGCCCTCGAGGGCATACAGTCTGGCCAGGAGAGGGCGCTGGGGCCCTGCAGGCTTGTCTGTCTGTTGGCTGTTAGAGCCTGGAGCCCCGGAGGGAGTCAGGAACCTGGGAAATGCAACCCCCCAGGGGCGAAGGCCAGTGCGTGGGAGCGAATTTGCTGCCCGCCGATAGTGTCCTTTCTCTGCACCCACCAAATCGCCCTGACGGGAGTGGTGTACTCCCGTCACGTGAGCACGCTCCCCGTGGCATGGAACCAGCGTGGGACGTTTCTCCCGTGACACTGGGGATAGGTGCCGACCTGTGATGACTTGTCCTCGTGTTGCTGTCCCCACCCCCACCCCGGCCTTTGTGTTCAGAGCGTCTGGTAGTTAGGACATTACTGAGGGATAGCACTGCCACGCCGAGTCCCCGCGCGCCACCAACCGGCGCTCCACGTACTTGTGCAACTCGTCTCATTGCCCTTGCCTCAGTTTCCCCATCTGTAAAGTGGGAATACTTACCTCAGAAGGTTTTTTAAAGATGTAACAAATTAATACGTAAAGGTCTCAGGATGGTGCCTAGCACTTAGCAAGCACTTTGTGTAATGCTAGCTGTTCACGTAAACACTTCTCTTATTAGGAATAGTTGTCTTAGAAACAGATTCACTTCTATTACCCTAAACTGCTTTACCTTCAGCTTCCTGGTATCCACCTGTCTTCTTAACCTGCATTTGGAGACTAAAGTGCAG
This sequence comes from Pteropus medius, assembly GCF_902729225.1. NCBI lineage: Eukaryota > Metazoa > Chordata > Mammalia > Chiroptera > Pteropodidae > Pteropus > Pteropus medius. The sequence goes on along the minus strand of NW_024355990.1, from coordinate 3,073,125 downwards.
TAATCTTTATTCTTAAAGATTCTTTTTCTGAGTACAAATGAAAGAATTAGTGCAGTGAATCTTCAAAATTAGATGTAAAATAATTTTGATAACATTTTATAATAGTCGCATTAAAGTTATAAAATAAACGTATTAACAATAAACAGCTAATGCAGTGTAAGAAGCCGAGCCGGTAAAATTGCCTACCTGGCTGGTTCTCAGCACCTTTGTTCAACGGCCGTAAGTCTCGTCCACCTTTCCTCCCCCATCAGCCTCTCCTAGTCACGCCGTCACCTGACTTCCGGCGTTTACCATCCACGCAGGGAGATCAGGCACATAAAAACGAAAAATAACCTTCAGGCCCACGCGGTGGGGAAGGGAGCGTCCGTGTCCACCGTGAGCGGCGAAAGGAAAGTCGGCAGGGTCTGAGCTCGGGCCTCGCCCCTCACCTGCCACGCCTCTGTCAGCGGAAGTGAAGGGGGTCGTTAACGCAGGGACCACAGATACGCAGCCCCTTGGTGGCCCCGGCTTGCAAAGGTGTTTTGTTAGGTCTGCAAAGTGTGTGTGTTGCCGACAACAACATTTAAAAATTGGAAAGTTTCAGATCAAAGTGGCCTCTGGCTTCTCCTGAAAATGGCTGATGGGCTCTGCGTCCCACGTGGCACCATGGCACCTGCCCAGTTAGACCGTGGGCGCCATCGGCCTGCCGCAGCCCCACCAGGCCCGCTTCCCCTTCGTTTGCCTGGCCCACTTGGTCCATTTTCAGCCCCTGACTTCAAGTTAAGAACAAAAATGTGGTGCCCCTTGCTCAGGAGTAGAGATTCATCACCTTTACTTATGTTCCGGACCCAGGGTGGGGGCTGCTGCTGGTTGGAGCAATTTATCAATACTGGCTTCCTTCCTGTTGGGTGTTCCGTCCAGCCAAGCAACCTTCTCAGCTCGTACCTGGCTCCCCATCAGGAAGTCTACTTCAGCCTCTTTATTGTCGTCCTCCTCATCTCCCTTCGTTAACCTCGCCGCCTGATGGCACTTGTCAGAAACCCCGGCACCTGCTCTTAGCTGAAATAAACCCGGGATCAGCATGCACCGTGCCGGCCGGGGACAGCTGGCTGCACCCACACTCTCAGATAGTTCATTCAGTGCCTCACAAGTCGTTCGATGTTGAATTCATCAGCTCCTTCCGAGCAGACTTTGTCAAGTCAGTTCCCTGGAGGCGGGACCACATCGTCCTGGCCAGCTTGTTGTGGGCGGGGCCTTAGAACTCCGAGAGCGGCCAGAAAAGCTTTTCCTAATTGTTCAGTTTTCTGTGGACGAGAAGCCTCAAGACTATGCTTAGCCCTGAAACAAGTAAGACGAGGAGAGTCGTTGGTCTTACTAATTCAGGACTATTTATTACCATTTCCACTTCAATCCAGGGATGATATTCCTAGAAATATGTGTTGTTAAAAAGACAAAAAGCGCCTATGGCCGCGCCACCCTGAACACGCCCGATCCCGTCTGATCTCGGAAGCTAAGCAGGATCAGGCCTGGTTAGTACTTGGATGGGAGACCATCTAGGAAGACCAGGTGCTGTAGGCGTAAAATAAATTAAAAAATAAGGGATTGTAAGCTGACAAGGTCCTTGCAATCTGTGAGGTCAACCAAGAGTTGCCTTGCCTTAAAAAAAAAAAAGAAAAAGTTTTTTTTTCCACGAGCATTAAAGGCTGTAGTTAATGTACTTGGCTGTGAATTAAGATGAGATTGATTCTCTAGGAGAGCTTTAGAAAGTGGTCATTTAGAGCAGGGGATCCCCAGACCCAGTTAGNGGGAGGTTGGCATTTCATCGAGATTTCCAATGTGACACACGAAAACGGCCTCTGACAAGGGCCAGGCCTGGCACTCGGCAGCGAGGGCCCCGGGCCCCTGTTCACCCGGCTCTTCGTTCCTTACCGTCCGCGCAGGTGCTATCCCTGGAGGTCTGAGCATCGGGCCTCCAGCCAAGTCCTCCATCGACGACTCCTATGGCCGGTACGATTTAATCCAGAACAGTGAGTCACCAGCCAGCCCTCCGGTAGCTGTTCCCCATAGCTGGTCACGTGCCAAATCTGACAGTGATAAAATCTCAAATGGCTCCAGCATCAACTGGCCCCCAGGTAAGAGCAGGCGACACTTCTGTGCAGCAGCAGATCAGAATGTGTGCCGGGCGGGAGCAGAGCAGTTCGGCCCAAGGGGAACCAGGCAGCACTGGCCCACGGCTCTGGCTGTTTCTCGGGAAGCGCGTTTGTCAGGCCGGCTTTGGGTGTGGGTGGCATTGCACGCTTCCCCCTCCGTTCAGTAAAAGGAGCAGAGCGGGAACGGCGAGGACGAGGGGAAGGGGCCGTGTGTTCCGTTCGGTCAGGTTTCAGGCTCTGTCACCCGTGTGAACCCTGTCCTAATGTGGCGGCTGCAGCGCCTGGTTCTAGTTTTTCCAAAGGATTGGTGATTCCCTGAAAGAGTCTAGAGCGTGCCTGCTGGTTTACTTGGCAAATTATAAAAATCTCCGTAAATTATCACGAAGCGATGTGAAGGTACTCTAATATTCATGTCTTGATGTTCATTTTGTTTGGAATTTCCCAGAATTCCATCCTGGAGTCCCCTGGAAAGGACTTCAGAATATAGATCCTGAGAATGACCCCGATGTCACTCCTGGAAGTGTCCCCACCGGGCCCACCATCAACACCACCATACAGGATGTGAACCGCTACCTCCTCAAGAGCGGAGGTGAGGCGGGCCCCGCGCCTCAGGGGTGGCAGTCTGGGCTCTGAGGCAGGTGTGGCGGACACGTTGGGTGGGCGGCTTCTCTAGCCATCTGAGGCAGCACGAGAAAAGGTCAGGTGGTGCTCATGGTGAAAATGGAGATCGATTCGGGCTAAGTGTTTCTGTCAGATTTATTAACATCATGTTTTATAAGCACCGTGTTGTCAAATCACAATATTAACTCTTAAGCTTTTTAATGAAAAGTTTCCACTGGAACTCTCTGTAAACTAAAAATGAGCTAGCAACCCTTTACTCATCCATCTCAGTCTGTGTTTCCTGAACACCAAAAAAACCTGGTAAAGATAAAAAAGAAATCCTTCCCCAGGACTCCTTTCCCGGTACAAACTCATGGTACTAAGTTTTGGCACTCCTTTCCCGGTACAAACTCATGGTACTAAGTTTTGGCACGCCCGGTGGGAGGCTTCAGGACCCGGTAGAAGGGAGCGATCAGCTGAGCTGTGAAGGCCACAGAACGTAAATACCAATTTCAAATGCAATATTGAGAAGGGCCTGAGTCGCCTTCCCTTAAGGCATGCAAATGAAGATGTTTTATAAGTGCCATTGCTGATAAAGTTTTATCGCCAGCATCGTAATAATGTGAAGGATAGCCAGGTGACCACATACGCTTATCACTAGTGAGAGTGCTCCTCGTTTGGTTCCCAAAACGTTAATTTACGTTTCCTCCTTCAGATATGGCCTGGGGGCGCTGCGTTTTTTTTCGATGGTTCTTTGAAGTGCTAGGTTCTGAGTGTGTCTGGGCTTTGGGTAGGAAGCTGACACAAACCCAGATCCTCCTTCCTTTTTAGGGTCGTGTCTTCCTCACGTTTCCATGCAGCTGCTTCTTAGAGCAGGGGTGTTGCGGGCATCCCTGCGGTCAGGGACAGATGAGTGATACAAGGGACACGAAACGGTGGGAAGCAGAGCCCGTATGAGCAGGCAGGGGAGTGGGGTGAGGCACAAGCCATCCGAAGTAAGACTCAGCCCCACTGACAGACACCTCGCGTGTGGCAGCGGGGCTGCGCCCCGTGTGTGTGGAGCACCGTGGAGGGGTGTGAGCAGCCTTGCTGATCCGGGCAGTATACGGCGTGGGCGAGGCTTCGAGGTTGCTTGCTGTAGCTTCCCGGGGGGTCCAGCGACTCCTTGGTCTCCGGGGTTGGGGGGAGGAGGGCCTCCGCCTTAGCACCAGGGTGCCAGGACATGATAGGCGGCCAGGAGAAGCAGGTGAATTCTGGAGGCAGCGCTAAGCAGCTGTGCTCCGTCCCACAGAGCACCCGAGAGAGGGGACTGAGTTAAGGCAGGAGGCGTCAGAGAAGGGGACAGACCGGGGCTGCCGCTCCACGGTAAAGAGAGCCATCCCACCCCAGTGGCTCGGAGCATCGCGTGGCTCTTACGTGGCGTCACGACGTCCGGGGCTTGATGGTTTAGGGGCAGCTCGTTTCTGGGCTCCAGCGCCTGGCTTGTTACTGGGAGAAGGGGAGCATAATGAGTATAGCTAGACGTACCAAAAACGCCACCGCCACAGAGCAGGAGGAAACGGCAAAGGACAGACCTCGCAGACCGCCCTCTCCCCACACGCTAGGAGCTTCCCGGCACCCCTCTGGCCGACCGAGCTCGGGGACCATGCCACAAAAGGCCGTCGTATTTGTGCGTGACCAGCCTGATCTAAAGCACAGAGAAAATAAAAATAAAAATACGTGCCCTAAAAGAAAAACAGTGAGAAATCGCCACCAAGTTTTTGATACTGCTTTATTTTACGTATTTTCATAATGGAATTTTTTGAGTTTTTTTGACTATGCCAAGTGTGGTTTTTTTAATTTATGGTTTTTGTTTATTGCCACTGGCAGTAAGTTCTGATTTGGTATTAAAAATTAATATTAGCCCAATATTATACCTGTTTCGATGTGATGTGTAGTTTTAACCCTTAGGAAGTGACCGTTCACCAGAATCGTGAAATGCCGTCATGCCATTTCATGACACGTTGGTACTGACACTTCATCTAGAAAGGAAAAGTGCCCAAAATTTTATGAGACAAACTCCATTATTAAAACTGAAAATTTCAGGACGTGGTTCCATAGTGCAGCGGTCAGCACATCTGCCTTACACGCAGAGGGTCCTGGGTTCGCGCCCCAGTGGAGCCACGGTCCATGGTCTACGGCCAGGCCACCCTGAACGAGCCCGATGTCTGATCTCGGAAGCTAAGCAGGCTCAGGCCTGGTTAGTACTTGGATGGGAGACCACCGAGGAAGACCAGGTGCTGGAGGTGTGCATAAATAAATAAATAAATCTGAAAGTTTCAGAACTAGAACACTTAAAATCTACCCTATTATTAATTAGAAAAAAAATAATCAAGCAGGGTTAAATAGTGTGTAATCTTGAGATCTTGGGTTGATCGCACATTGTTGGTAATTGAAAAAGGAGGGTTTAGGAAGCAAGCTCAGGGTGTCGTAGAGCTGACGTCTGTTAAAGGTGAAGACCTGCCGGTCGCCGATCGGTTTGACCACTCGTCAGCTCCAGCGCCCTCGTCCTGAGGAGGCCGATTACGGCAGGGCGGCCGCTCACGCTGGCGGGGCGACTCTCCCAGTCAGAGAGCTCCGGTTCCATGCTGCTTTCACCCAGACCGGCACCGCGGCTTCGCCCGCTGTGCCCCAGCCCCCAGCTCCCCTCAGAGGATGGCACGTGGACACACCAGACTCAGGGGGCTCAGCTTTCTGGAGGAGCGGGGCGTCTCGAGGGGCCTGCACACCTTCAGCCTCCCTCCCACGTGCAGGAACAAGGCCGTGCAAAGCAGGAAGCCGCCTCAGGTTCACAGTCGCTGGCACAGGCTTCTCTCGTCAGGTGGGAGCGAATGGGTTGCCTGTCTTTTTTGGCAAAACGTACAACAGAAAGCACGGAGTGTTGTTTTCCTTTGTTTTTTTAATTTCGTGGATGTTGTTTGAGGGGCGGAAACATGGCAACCACCCTGTATTTGTGTTTCCGTCTTATCTGGAAGGGCAGAGCAGTGCAACCCTTTAGAACTCTGACGGCCTTTCGGACATCGCGGTGACGGTTCTCCTCTGTCGTGCCTTCAAACCCTGTCTCAGAGACGCTGGTGCTGTCTCCTGGTCTTTGCCTCCGCAGCTGTCAGGAAGGTCCCAGGCCTGCGAGTGGCTTGGGGACCCAGAGTGGGAGGCGTGCCCGTGTCTTCCTTCCCTCACCGTGACCTTGACCGTGTCATGCTCTCACTTTGAGCCGTCTGCCAAAAGTCAGCAGCTTCGGAGGAGGCTGGCTCAGTTGTTAGAACCCTGGCGCCCAGTCAGAGGGGCCCGCCCCACGCGCCTGCGCCACCCCCTTTCTTAGTGCCGCGTTTGGTTCTGCAGGGTCCTCCCCACCGTCATCTCAGAGTGCCGCGCTGCCTTCCTCGAGTGCCTGGCCGCTCAGTGCCTCCGGCTATAGTCGCTCATTCAGCAGCATTGCGCCCGCACCCAGTGCTGCAGGTGCGCGCCTGGCCCCGCGGCTTGCAGGTAGCCTTTTCTTTCTTTCCCCAAACAAATCTGACAGGCCTGGCCTTTGCCGGTGGCCTGTTTACGCCGTCCCTGAGCCGGAAGGCCGTGTGCCCTGATCGACAGTGGGCCTGGGCCTTGCCGGAGCAGCTGAGGGGCCCGGGCACGGCTGCTTCCTCTGCGTGGAGTGGGGATGTGACATCTCGCGGGGTCGGCAGAAGGATCACGTGGTCACAGAAAGGGCCACTGCCCAGATGCATCTACGTTCCTCCCTCTGCCCCGCGGCTGCGGGACGGGCGTACGGGGTTTGAAGTCACAGAGGCAGCAGCCGCTTGGGACTTGCTTTCGCTCCCGTTTGCCGTCAGAGATGAAGGCGACGTGGCGAGCCCCATAGTTACCCCCGGCACCCGTGCGACCGCCTCCCGTTGCACGGGTGAACGCAGTGCCAGGTCGTTTCTCTGTGACGTGACGAGTCTTTCACATAAGAATTGAAAATTGTCGCGGAAACGTCAGAGGAAGTCGAGTCTGAAAATGATAAGACCGGATGCGCAGGAACACAGACGCAAAGAACGTGCGGCTGGTTTGTAACTAGGTAACTAGGAAGGTTTACTGTTTACAGATTTCTTCAAATATGCGTCTGTATTCCGTCAACTCTCATCCAGACGTCTCTGAAACCAGGGTTAAGAATGCTGGAGGAATTCACGCAACTGCCCGGGCCTGGGGAGAAGGCAGTTTTGATGTAGCCGAGCGTCTTACTTTAGAGCGAGCGAGCGAGCGAGCACGCTTCTGCGTTACTTTGTCCTGCTGATGTCGATTCTTCCTGGCGTTCCCCGTGGGATGCGCGTGAGCCTCTAACACCGCCGAGGTCGTTTCGCCGAAGAGCAGGCGGCACACGAGGCCTTCCCTGTGCCTGAAGCAGGTTTTCGTGGCATTTTTGTTTTTCTGATCAGTGACACATTTGCTAAGAGTAGCATTTGTTTTGAGGTCACGGTCGACTCCAGTGGCCAGAGTTGGAGAACTGCACTTGGGTTTGTGTTGGCCTGGCCACTGCGGTGCTGTCCAGGGAGTGCGGTGACAGCGACCACTCTGCCACCAGCACCCCCTGCGCTCACTGCGCTGGGCTGGGGAGGCGGGCGTGGCGGGCCTCCAGGTGTCTGCACAGCCAGCCCAGCCCCGGGCGCAGCAGGGGCCGGGCTGATGGTCACTACCGGTTTCCTTTTCTTCTCCCAAAGATCCTGAAGACACGCTTCCCCGCGCAGGTCCCGCGCTGCATGTGCTCAGCCCTCAGTGCGGCACAGAGGGCGCGTCTCAGAGCCGCACAAGGTGGCAGGGCGGCGGGCATGTCGGGGGGCGCGGCTCTGAACAGGGGCTGACCCCCAGATGGCATAAAGGACACGCGTGCACACACACGCACGCACACACGTGCGCGCACATGCGCGAGGCTCTGACCTTGATGAACGTGTCACATTATAAACTGCGTCCTAGCAGAATACGTCGATAGGTTAGTTTTAACACCGAACTACGAAAATGCTGTTTTCTAGGTGGCAAACTGTGTCTGGCACACTTAGCGCAGTAAGCGTCAGAAACAGCAGCCAGGCGGACACTGAATCCGGGCAGACTGCCTCGGGGTGGCGCGGGTCCGCCGGCACTTTGCTGGCTGTTCCGTTTCGCCACGCCGTCGGCTGGCGCCGGGGACCACTTGGTGTGGTTCCCCAAACGCCGGAGTGCCCTTTCTTCCCTGTCTCAGGAATGCCTGTGCCCCGTGTCTCTGCCTTTCCAGGTAAACTGTCAGACATGAAATCGACGTGGTCCTCGGGCCCCGCCTCCCACACGCAAGCCTCTCTGTCTCATGAGCTGTGGAAGGTGCCCAGAAACACTACTGCACCCACGAGGCCACCTCCAGGGCTAACCAATCCCAAGCCTTCCTCCACCTGGGGGGCCAGCCCCCTCGGCTGGACCAGCTCTTACTCCTCCGGTGAGTTCTGTGGGGAAGAGGGGGCGCCCCATGCCGGCTCTGCTCACCCTCTTGGAAGTGCGCCTGTCATTTTGTCCCACAGCCCCATTGTGAGGACCCCTGCCCCCCACACACACCTGGACCCCGGGAGGGCTTAGACGGGGGCCAGGGCACCCTGGACTCTCAGGGCCTCTAGGCCCAGCACCAGCCCCGGGTGGTCAAGCTCACAACAGCTTGCTCTGAGCCAGGAGGTCCCAGCGTCGCCCAGCACGAGGGGCCACGCTGGGTCCTGGCAGAAGTCCCATTCAGCCAGTGTAAGGGTCTCGATTCCACCTGGGCATGTGCTTCCCCACAATGCGTCACAGAGTAGGGGGCGTCCCGGCCCAGAACCAGACAGCCCCCAGTGTGAGACCACCCCCCCTAAAGGTGCGGCTCAGTGGCATCCAGCCAGGGCCCTCTGCCCACTGGCAGGGACGAAAGACAGGCCCCGGGAATTCAAGAAACTGAAGTTGAAACCAGCCGCAGAGAGCGGGGAATAGCCCGCTCAGGCTTCTAAGGCAGCCGGCGCCTCTGTCCGCCTCTGTCTTGTTAACAAGACAAGACGTTTCGAGCTGAGTGGGGGCAGGTGGACGAGGAGGCCCGTCACCATCCCCAGGTGTCTGCGGGAGGGCCGTGTGGTCTTGGTTTAGCAAACAAGGTTAATAAACACTTGGGGCCGAGGTGGTCCAGGCCCCATCCCTGTCGGCAAGCTGGAGACTGTTGGCCAGAGCGGCTCCTGCGGCTCGTGGCACGCTGACCGGACCCCTCTCGGGCCCTTGCAGGTTCTGCTTGGAGCACCGACACCTCAGGAAGGACAAGCAGCTGGCTCGTTCTCCGCAACCTCACGCCCCAGGTACCTTCTCGGGAATGTCACCGAGCCCCAGGGCTTGCTCGTGACCCTGGAGGAGCCCCGCCCAGCCCCAGTGCACACCAGTCCCTGTGCTGGGTGCCCTCGTTCAGGGCCCAGGGGTACGGGGCGGCGGGGAGCGGCCACACCCGGGGGTCTTTTAACCATGTTCCAGTGAATCGTTTACTTTTTACTCTTTTGAGGCTTGAAAACGATGCCTTTATAAACAGAACTGTCCCCCGTTAACCGTACCCACTCACAGCAGTTTGGCCTGTGCTCCACCTTCCTGGGGTCATGGGCCGGGGTGCCAGGAGCCACAGGGGCTGCATCGTGTGCTCTGGTGAGGGGATCAGAAGCTAAATGGGGTTTCCTCCTCCCAGTCAGCAGACTCACCAGATATAGCAGATTTAAAAGGTTCACGTCGTGAAGTCACGTGTATTAAGCCCCTTTAAGGACAGACGTTTTGCCCGTGTTCGGTGCCCCTGGATTTCACGCCCGTTTTCTGTGGAGACTGTAGCGGCAGAAGCCACAGGACGCTCGTGACCGCCCCCCTCTGCTTCCTCCGCCAGATCGACGGTTCCACGCTGCGGACGCTGTGCCTGCAGCACGGGCCTCTCGTTACCTTCCACCTGAACCTGACCCAAGGCAACGCCGTGGTCCGCTACAGCTCCAAGGACGAAGCCGCCAAGGCCCAGAAGTCCCTGCACATGTGCGTCTCCTGTCCACCCCCGCAGCCGCGGTGCCAGCAAGCCGGGTTGGGGGTGTTTGTCGCGGGAGTGCCACAGGGCCCCGGGACCAAGCGCCTCAGGCACAGACGTAGATTGTCTCGTGGCTCTCGGGTTCCTCCCAAAGCCTTTCCCCTTGGCTCATGGACGGCCACCCTCCGCGTGTCCCCACCTGGTTGTCTCTCCATCTGAGTACGTCTTTGTCCCAGCTTCTTACAGGGATATACCAGTCATGGAGTAGGGTCCACCCTGGTGACCTCGTTCTACCTTAACCACCTCTTTAAAGACCCCCTCTCTAAATATACGCACATCCAGAGGTATTGGAGGCTAGGGCTTCAGCGCGTGAATCTGAAGAGACACAGTGCAGCCCATAACAGGGGTCTTGTGAGGTGTCCGTGTCTTCTGCTGAGTTGCCGTGGCCACGCCCTCCCTAGGGAAAGCCACCCCCCCCCAGCCCCCCGAATGCTGTTGTGTCAGATGCTGTTTCGGCATCTGATAAGACGATCGTAGGACTCGTGTCCTCCGTTCTGTTAACGTGGCGTATCACCTCTATTTGCGTGCGGTGAACCGCCCTTGCATCCCAGGGGAAAACCCCCTGGGACGTGGCACACGCTCGTACGAGCCTTTTAACGTGCTCCTGCATTTGGCATGGTGATATTTTGCTGAGAATTTTTGCGCCAGTTTTTGCAGTATCGGTCTGTAGTTTTCTCCCAGTGTCCTCATCTGTCTCCGGTACCAGGGCGATGCTGGCCTCGTAGAACGAGTTTGGCGGTGGCCCCTCCTTTTTTTTTTTCGAAGAGAATGAGAAGGGTTAGTGTTAATGCTCTGTATGTTTGGTAGACCTCGCCGGGGGGACCACGTGGCCCTGGGCTCGTCTGTGTCGGGAGGGTTTCGATCACCCATCCGATCTGCTCACTCATTATCGGTCTGTTTAGATTTGCTGTTTCTTCACGATTCCGTCTCGGTGTGTTTCTACGGACTAGTCCGTCCTTCTAGGTTACCCAGTGTGTCGGCAGGTAATTGTTCGCTGGTCTCTTAGGATCCTCTGTACGGCAGCTGTAGCGTCCTCTCTCTGTTTTTCGGTCTAGCTGAGAGCTGGTCGATTTTGTTCCCCTTCTTCCAAAGCCGGCTTCAGTCTGTCGCTGTTCTCTCCTCTAGGTGCGTTTTGGGAAACACCACCATCTTGGCCGAGTTCGCTGGCGAAGAAGAAGTGAACCGTTTCCTAGCGCAAGGCCAAGCGCTCCCGCCCACCTCCAGCTGGCAGTCCAGCTCCGGGGCCGGCCAGACGAGGCTGGGCGCCTCGGGCAGCTCCCACGGCCTGGCGCGGAGCGACACCGGCCACTGGAACGCCCCGTGCCTGGCAGGCAAAGGCAGCAGCGACCTGCTGTGGGGCGGGGTCCCCCAGTACTCAAGCAGCCTGTGGGGCCCGCCCAGCAGCGATGACGGCAGGGTGATCGGGAGCCCCACCCCGCTGAACACTCTGCTTCCCGGCGACCTTCTCAGTGGGGAGTCCATCTAGGACCGAGAGGACCCCGTGGGTGCCACAGCCGTCAGCACCAGGAAGAGGAAGCTGACCCTTTCCAGTCCGGGCGTCGCTGAGGCCCCGCTTGCCCCGAGCAGCCCGGCAGCCCTTTAAAGTACCTCTGTCCAGTACTGAAGCCGAACCTTCGCCGCGGCCCTTGCGAACTGTTCACGAGACAGTGCGGGCTGCGCTTGGTCAGTGTCACATGCTAATGACAGGATGTTTCTCATAGCTTTTTATTTTGTGTTGTCTTATGTTTGTATGGTGTGTTGTCATTTTGATTTTTTAAGTATAAAAGCTGCTTAGTATAGTTCTATCATGAAGGGCACTTTTCAGATTGTGGGCTGGAAAGGGTTATTTTATCAAGGGGGTGGGGGGGAGGACGGGAAAGCCTATTTAAAACGAGCCTGTGACGATTATGCACATTACCAGAGGCGGCCGAAGCGGAAGCGGGAGCCGGCAGCACCACCAGGGCGCGGGCTGGGCCCCGCTGGCCGGCGGGCGGAGGGGAGGGACGGCCTGCGGTCCGTTCTCGGCTCCCACGGATCCGCCTATGCACATTACCCTTGTCTCATTACTTTTTCATGTCATTTTTTTTTATCCCAAAAAATATTTTTTAAAAGTTAAAAAAAAAGACATATCAAACATGCAAATACTTGAATCCAGCAGGCCAATAATGAAATGTGAACACTTTCTAAGTCTAATTCTACACTTCCAGGTTGTCATCAGTACGCAGAAACAGGCTCTAGGAAAAATTTCTAAGTTCACAGCCTATGTGTGTGTGTGTGTGTGTGTGTGCGATGCGAGTAAGTGCATGCGTGTGCTGAAACAAAACGGTGTGTGCTGGCGTGGGTCATGTGCCGCTTCCGTGTTAGTGTATTAAGTGTGAGGGGATTTAACTGGGTTTTCCCTTTTATTTATACTTTTTTTTTTTTTTGGCGATTGGTCAAACGTTTGTTATTATTAGCTTCTAACTTTGCACTGAGTGTCCCTGCCCTTCCTTTAGCTAATCCTATACATTAAAGAGAATTCATAGGACAGGGCCGGCGACAATTCATGTGTAAATGTTTACTCAAGGACTCTGTTATTGCGTTTAAAAATTACAGTGTATATCTCTGGAGAAATAATATGTATACCTACCTTTAGCGGCTTTTTATTGTGGACTAATGCAAGAAAATTATTACCAGAGTATTGCACCATTTTTCCATTTGGAATATAAAGTTAAAGAGAAAAAAACTGTTGTTGAACTGTGGCCATAGATACTTGTAGAGTGGATGGTTCCGCGGGAGGAACGGAGACAAGCACTTGGACGTGGGTTGTGACTGCTTTCGGCGGAGCCCGTGGTGAGGGCTCCCGCTTGTTTACAGACCTTTTTTTCTCCTTCAGACTTTAAAATAAAAAAGTTTTAAAAAAGGAATTTAAAAAAAAAAAAAAAACTTCCGTCGTAAAGAAACCTATTTTCAGAATGCAGATACGCTACTTCAGAGCTCTGGGATCGAACAGTGTCGTTTCCCCCTCCGGCCATCGTCGTGGACTCTGTCGGTTGTCCCCCTTCGTCGAGGTGACGAGACGTTGTGGTTACTGTCTTGCACATGGATGCGCTCTCAGGAAAGCCAGGGTTCCGAGGGGCAGCTCCACACCATTTCACGTATTTTGTAACCCGACTCCTAGCACTGAAGATGTTATTAAAAAACAAACGAAAAAAAATAAAGAAAAAAAAGAAAAAAGAGGAAAAAAAAACACAAAGAAGAAAAATACCTAATCTCTAATGTGTAGCAGTTACATATTTACCAAATAATGGACTCAAAAGAAATAGATGTTTGAAGAGTGCTTTATATATTAAAAATTGCTTTATGTTTTAAAAATGATCAATGTTTTGATTGTTTTGCAAGAAAGAAAGACAATGGAGTAACATACCCTCAAGTATGTTTTAAAAAATATATGAACATTGTGCTCCCTGCCTGCTTGATCAGGAAACCTGTGCATTACGTTTTTTTTTTTTAATTAGCTTTTTAATGGTTTTATCAAAACAAAACAAAAAAAAAACACAAAAAACCTAAAAAAAAAAACAAAAAACAAAAAGAAGGTCCTGCAAAATTGCAGATCAACAAAAGCTGGTTTTATAGAGGATCATGAACTATGCACAAACTGGGTTCAAGACTTTTTTTCTCAAGTTTCCTAGTGTATTTAGCTAAACAAACCTCCCTCAGAGTGACCGCATCTCCTTGCCATTGCGTGCACTCTCTGCGTTTGACGTGTGACCTGCACGTGCGTATCAAGCGTGCGTGCGTCACGCGCGTGCACCAGGCGTCCAGCTTCCCAGGCTGCCACCGAGCATTGAGTGGTAGAGAAACTCCTGACATTTTTTAATTGGGGATGGAAGTAAACAATCTGTTTGTTTTTGTTTTTTGTTGGGGTGGCTTTTTTTTTGACCTTTTCTTTTGAATTAAAGATGTCTGTAACTCTGCGATTAAGAAACAAGTTTGTGGCTTTTAAATGTTTTTCCTCATAGAATGTGATTGTTGAAGAACATGGCACCGGAAGTTGCTTTCAAAAGTACGACGCTTTGTTGAATCTTAATAAATTGCAATTTTTTTCTTGGCTGTTCAAATAAATGTGTTTTTTTGCTTTTAGAAGACAGATAATCGACTTTCACTCCATGTATCGGGAGAGGGACTTGTCCTGTTGTATTGTAACAGAGTCCTGTCTCTTATGAGTTCGTGTAACTAGATAAACTCCGGGTGTCGGTCGCTTGACTTGTAACTACCGTTTGCTTTGCGGCTCTTCGGTTAACGTCGAGATCCCTTTTGTCATCATCCAGAGGTGCACCAGGGCCTGTGGGCGCTCCTCCAGCCGCTGCCCGCCCGACTTGGCCCCATGCGACAGCCGCTACCGTCTCGGATGGCGGTGGGACACAGTCCTGCCCGGGGACCACCGACGCCTGCCTGGGACCGCATCCGGGCGTCGGGAGCACGCGCAGGGAAGAGAGGGATGGAGGTGTTTCGTGTTTCCTAGACGTTTCGGCCCTTCATTTTCGTCGCATCGCCTCGGCTAACTTTCGCAGAGCACTGCGCGCGAGCAGAGGACTCCGGTGCCGGTAACACAGCTGTGTGGTCACCAGTGTTTCGGGTGGCAGTTAGAAATCAGAACTCGTCAGTGGTTTTCTCGCGTCCACCCCAGGACGCTTCATGACCCTGCATAATAAGCTCAGTGTTGGTGCTTCTGTGTCATCCGGATTATAAAGATAGACCCTTGAAGACAAACCAGAATGTCCTCTGTGGCCCCGAGCTCAGAGACGAGCAGAGCGAGCCTTTTTTTTTTTTTTTGTCTCCACTCCTATGAGTCAGTCCCAAGTTTTATCAAGAATTTGGGACGCGGTCGCCCCTCGGGCAAAGCCGTGAACTCCCGGCTCTGACCGAAGCCCACGAAAGGGAGCGCGGAAGGGGCCGTGGTCCTGAGAAGAGCGGGTAGACCAGAGGAGGCGTGGGCCTCAGGCCCCGGACCGGACCCGCAGCAAGTGTCCCTCAGTGCCTGTGTGTCCAGTCACTCCTGGGAGCAGACTGCCAGCCCTGCCCCCGGAGGACCAGACTCTGCCTCAGGAGTGTCCGGTGGAGGAGGCAGCATCTGCCCTGAGCCCGGGAAGCCGGATTGGACCCGACGGCCTGGGGAAGGCGGGGGACGGGTGGGGGCACACAGGGTAAGCTGAGGCCTGAAGTGACTGCCTCACGTGAGGGGGCGTCCGGGAGGGGTCTCATGACCACGAGTAAAAGGGAAACTTGGCGTCTGGAGTCAAGAAAACGACAG
This sequence comes from Pteropus medius, assembly GCF_902729225.1. Classification (NCBI taxonomy): domain Eukaryota; kingdom Metazoa; phylum Chordata; class Mammalia; order Chiroptera; family Pteropodidae; genus Pteropus; species Pteropus medius. The sequence goes on along the minus strand of NW_024355990.1, from coordinate 3,058,001 downwards.
GTCAGAGCCATACTTTTTAATTGTTCCTGCAGAGGCGGAGGCAGGGCGCTCAGTGGGTAGCAGCGTGACGCACAGAGAAAGGGCCGCGGCACAGAGGCGAGGCCGGCGGGCACCGCATCTGCTGACAGCTGAGCACGCGTTCGCTGAAAAGGGGACAGAGAGAGCAGGGCGTCTCAGGAAGCATCTCACAGGAGTCGTGCACTTGGGATGGAGAAAAACCTGCGGAGCTGTCACGATGCAGACGTGCGAATGACTGATGAGCCCACCCCTGGGGTTTGCTGGTGTGGGACCGTCGCCTGAACGGCACGTGGAGCCAGCCGGGCCGCCGAGTCTGGCTCTCCAGTCGTGAAGACCAGAAGCACTCCCACGCGCCCCTAAGTGGGCCACGCTGCCTCGGGCTTAAGTGACGCTTCAGATGCTAGCTGCGGCACAGAGCAGTGGTTCCCAGCCCCAGGTGCGTGTGACAATTTCCTGGAGATTTGTTAGGCTCCCAGTGCCCGGGCACATCCCAAACCAGTTCAGCAGAATCTTGGGGTGGACCTCAGCCGCGAGTTTTTAAATCTCCCCAGTCAGTTATATTGAGCAGCCAAGGTCAAGCAGTGGCATAGAGGGGCCTTGTCACTGGCCTGAAATAGCACTGTCAACTTGGCGTCTATTGGAATTACAATACCCAAGAGTTCGTTTGGCCATTATGACTAGTTTTTGGTTTTTGTTTTGTTTTTAGCGAAACTGTGTGCCAGGCATGGTGCCGAGCACTGCATAGTTGTGTCATTTGCTCCAACAGCCCCTTGAGGTTACAGAAGATGCTCGAGGCCACCAGCTCACAAGGGTCAGAACCCAGGCCCACGTGAGTCCACAGCTGAGGCTCAGCCTCCCAGGGCCTCCATCATGGAAGGAACGGGGCGAGATGTTCCAGCCGGAGGATCCCGAGGCCACGCATGCATCAGAAGCAGCGCCGACGGGGGCACAGGTGTGTGCTGGGCACAGGACCGACTGGACGGCAGTGGGGCTGGGAGTCCTGTCCGCAGACCGGGCCCGCAGGCTGCAGCCTCAGGCAAGAGGAGGTGCTGCGGTCTGGAGGCAGAATATCTCCTCCAGAAAACCCAGTTTCCATCTTTCGTATGATCGGATGAGGCCGCCCCACATCGTGAGAGATGATCCCCTACAGTCATGAGAGATGACTGTAGGTGTTAAATGCACCTACAGAGTGTCTTCACAGCCATGCCCAGATCAGTGCCCGAGGCAGTGACTGACCGTCGCACGAGAAATCTGCAGCGCGTCCCAGGCAGGCCTGTCACTGCTTGTCATAGTGGCTCTTCCTGCCCTCACAGTTATTGTGAGGCAGGTGAAGTGGGCTGATGGTGAGGCCACATCAAAAGGGAAGAGGTCAGTTAGTGTCCATCCATCCAAAAGCACATCTGTGACCGTTTTGAGGAACGCATCTAGATGGGTCTGGCCCAGAGACCCCCAGGTCAGTTGCGCACTTCCTGGGCTGTCCACTCAACTTCACCCTGCGGCCCTTATGCCCAGAGGCACAGCCCAGAGTGGCCGCCCAGGATCAGTGCCAGCTACTTGCAGAGGTTCCTAAGCACCAGCTGGCTGGGGTCGGCCACAAGCCCAGGGATCCTGATCTGTCGGGCACCAAGTGCCGTCCTCCCTCCTGCAGAAGTCGAGTGGATGCAGATGGGCCTCCAGGGCCATGTTAGTGGACGGCATCTGCCCCTGGACGTCTGCCAGACACAAAGCACCCCCCCGAGCGCTGTCCTCGAAAAGGGGCGGTTTGGGGTGAGCACGGGCCCAGCCTGGGCACTGCCGATGGCAGCGATGTCTCCACTGCAGGTCCGACCTGGCCCTCCGGAGCTTTGCTCTTCCCAGCTCCCCTCTGAGATGAGGGCGGAGCCACCACCACTGTGACCCTCCTTCCCCGACAGAGCCATCAAACACCATCAAACACCGGGGCTTCGACAGCCTCACCCCTCCTCCCTGCACCCTTGGGCAACTCAAACCCGGCCTGTAGGGACCAGGGGTCACTCCCCACTCCCCGGCAGCCACAGGAAGCCGAGCCCGCTCCTGTCCCCACATGGGTGCCAGCTGCCCCTCTGCCTGGCAGGCTCTTCTCCCCGTGGCCCCTTTGCAACTGAAACGCCACTCCCCCCTGCCCCTCTCCCTAATTTTGCCCTCTCCCCTCCACCCTGCCCCAGTGACCACTAAAGCATCACTGCTGCTGACTTTGTCATCCTGGACATGCCCCTAAGTTGTTCCTGCCTGCCTGGGTGGTCCCCAGGGCTCCTGCTAGTCAGGGGCTGTGTTCAGGCTGGGACATGTTTATCCTGCCATCTAGGGCTTGACCAGCAGAGGGCGCCCTGCACTCAACATGGGAGCCCCAGATTGTCAGCACCAAAACAGCTGGGGCACCCAGGGACGCCCACAGAGCATCTCCGGGGTGCTTGGTGAAGATGTGGGGCCCTTCGAGTGGCAAGGAGAGGGCCTTGAAGAGCCAGAAGGAGCTGAAGCAGCTGCACATGCAAGAGGCGGAGGCTCCCACGACCTCGGCCCAGAGGTGGCCCACAGGGCTGCAGGAGGCGGGCCCACTTTGCAAAACATTTAATCAGAATAAATAGAGTCACAGGCAGGCCAGTGTGATCCCAGGTCGGCGTCTGTGCCTGCAGGGCCGTGGGAACCAAGGGTGACACAGGACGAGCTGGTGAGCAGAGGCAGGGCCGCCAGGCCTGTCAGCCCCATCGCTGTCCTACCAGGCGTCTTGATCACCTGTGAGCAGATTCAGGGGCATCGCAGCCTCCTGGGTTCGACCAGCCCTGCCAGAAAGGGAAGTCAGCGAGAGCAGCACGTCGCCCACACGGGAGGCTGAGGACCCCAACGGTCGTCCCTCGATCCGGGCCGAGGCCAGACGCCCAGCAGCCTTCCTCAGGAGCCACAGTCAGGCTTCCAGGAGTCCAGAGAGAAGGCTGGACGGAGGCCGGGAGGAGCCCCGGGCCTCGGGGGGTGTGTTTTTGCCTGTCTGTCTGTCTGTCCAGGGAGCAGAAAGATGTCCGCACTTGCCTTCCTCACCCTGGGCTTAACCGCAGCGACCGAGTTAAGGGGTGAGAAGCGATTCCCCGTGGGCCTGGGGCGGCCACGGCCGAGTGGTATTGTGGAGCTGTTCACCCCTTGGGAAGAAGGGGGAGCATGGAGGTGAGAAGGACCAGCCGGGCTGGTCCCCGACTTATACAGAAAGAAGGGCAGAGAGGCGAGGAGGGAAGGCCATGAGCGGCCATGAGACCCGGCCGGGCCGAAGCCTTTCCATGACTGTTGTGTCCTTCCCCCCCGAATTAGCCATTGTCCTCCTTCAAAGGCCCCACACACCTGAGGGGGGAAGGTGGGAAAGCGGGGCAGGGGCATTCTGAGAGGCTGAGGGCCACCCACCCCCAACTCCACACAAAACCGGGGGGAGGAACCCCAGTGTCCAGCCCCTGTCCTCCTCCATCCACACCTGTCCACGGAGTGACCACGACCCCTCACCTGCCCCTGTCCTTCCTCTCGTAGACAGAGTGAAGCTGGTTGATTAAGAAGATTTTGTCTTCCCCTTCCTAGAAACACCAGAACACACAGGATATGAGCATAGACATTGTCCATCTGTCTGTCCATCCAGAACCGCCCTGTTCCGGAATGCAGTTGGGGGAGCTCACACGTATTCAACATCACGAGCGCAAAAAGTTTAAAGAAGGGGCGAAGAGGTACGGAAGCAAGGACAAGGAAAACCCAGGCGGCGCAGTGGGCATATGTACGCATCTGTGCTCCCCAGTGGCCACGGGGAAAAGGGAAATGCGCCCGCCGGCACGGCCAGGGCCCCAGAGCCAGGCTCGCTCATTTGAACACGGGCCCTGCTGCTTGCTAACTCTGCCTTGGACAAATCACCTGCTCTCTAACCTCAGACTCATCGTGGATAAAAGGAGGATAAAAATCTATCACAGGGCTGGCCAGGCAGCCTCTCGGGGTGGGGCCTCCAGAACCAGCTTCGGACCAGCAGAGATCCGGGGCTCCGGGCCCACCGGCCCCCCTGCCCCTCCCTCATTCACGACAAACTGCAGCACACCTCGGAAAAACGTGTCCAGTCCCCTCCCGCTTTAACCTTCCTCTACCTGTTTGCAAAGTGAGGGCACTGAACGGGGTTCATGTTCTGACCTGGGTGCCCCAGGCAGCCCAAAAGCCGCTTCGTAGCTCAAAAATCCTCACGAGACCTTCCGCACTCACACGGGGCCATGCACCCCAAAATGCCACGTTTCCCCACTGGGGCCCCATCCTACCGGCTTACCACTAACCACGAGAACGAGACATGGTAACTGATGTGACTCGCTCAGCAAACAAACCCTTTCGACAGCCCAGGCGCAAGGGGCGGGAGGAGGTGCGGCGGGCGCTTCGGGGTGAGCCAGCAGGCAGCCCCCGGAGGGCGGAGGCTGCGAGAGGGGCACTCACGTTGCTGATCTGCTCCTTGAGGAGGCAGATGACCTTCCGCTGGCCCTTGACCACCTGGATGTTGAGGTAGATGACTGCCCTGTGGGAGACAGGCGGTCACGGCTGGGCCCTGCAGGAGCGGGGGGAGGGGACGGCGGGCCGGGGGCCGTGCGGGCTGGTCCTCCAGAGCCCCGCCGGATCCACTCACAGCAGCAGGGCCGACACCAGGTAGATGGGGAAAGTATTCTCCACCAGGTATCGGTGGATCCAGGGCAGCCAGGAGACTCTGGGGCCTGCCTTCTCCAGGCGTCGCACCCACACCTTGCCGGCCTCATACATGGTGTCCAGGGTCCGGAAGGGGCCGCAGAGGCTCGAGGGCTTCACCCTGCGGGAAGAGGCAGCCTCCACATTACCCCACACCTCGGCCGCCAGCCTCAGCCCTACCCAGACCCCTCCGGGCAGCCCCTCCCCGAATCCTGGGGCGAATCCCCCCTGCCCCCAGAAGCCAGCGCCCACTCACTGCCAGACGGCGTAGCAGAGGAAGATGGCAGCGCCCAGGAAGGAGGGGAAGCAGAGCAGCGAGATGAAGACGGTGCTCATGTGGCAGGCCAGCCAGGGCCTGCGGGGCGCCTGGCAGTTGGCCATCAGGCTCATCTGGGGACAAAGGCTCTGCTCTGCCACTGCCCTGCCACACCCCACTTCCCAGTCTTGGTGTGGCCCCCATGAGGGAGGAGAGGGGAGGCTGGGCGGGGCCTGAGTGGAGACCCCAGGACAGGATGGGGCTCCCCCACCACAGGACGGGGGCAGACGGGAAGAGGCAGGCAGGCGCTCTTAGTACCTGAGCTCAAAGGTTGGACAGACAGCTAGGCCGAGGCCTGGTTTACAGAGGGGAAACGGAGGCACACGGGGAAGGGTCACTCAGAGGGGTTGGTACTGACAGGGTCTGGGGTCACTCAGAGGGGTTGGTACTAACAGCCACCTCCACTGACAGAGGTCTTTGCTAGGCCAGGCACTGTGCTCAGCGCTTTACAAATGCCATCTCTGGCCATTTCCTCTGGGGCACTGTCCCCATTGTAGAAACGAGGGAATGGAGGGCCAGGGAGATAAGCCTGGTTCTCACCACCGAGCACCCCGACTGAGGACAGAAGACCAAGGGCACTTCCCACGGCCGGAGGGCCTGAGGCCCAGAGTGTCTCCCAGGTCCCCAGCCCCAAGCCCAGCACACGGGCAACCAGGAACGACAACTGACCCAGCGGGATGATCTGGGGTCAGGGGACTGACCCCAGAGGGAGGCCCTGGGCTGCCAGCCTCATGCCACTCGGGCCACGTCCCTGGGCTCCAGGTCTGCCAGCTGAGTGGCCCACCCGGGCTGCCCACGCCCCCCAGGCGCCCAAGGCCCCGCTGCCCTCACGGGGCCCAGCGGGCACTTTACCTTCTTGACGTAGAAAAGCAGCAGCAGCTTGATGATCTGCATGGCGGGGAGCAGGGGCGAGAAGAGAACCCCCAGCCTGGGGGACGGTGGAGAGGGGGGTGCTGCAGTCCAGAGGTGGGGCCATGACCCCCGTGCGGCTCTGCGCCCCGCGGAGGGAGCTGCCCCGCGCCCGCCGCTCTGCACCCAAGGGCCAGGCTGGGTTCGGGTACGGCAAGTGTGGCCGTGGGCTGGGTGCCCCGGGAGAGGAGGGGTCAGGGCCCAGCCGCCCCAGGACCCCAGGGCTGGGCTTCGCTAGGGTCCCACGGCGGGGTGGGGGCAGTGGAAGATGCTCACCAGGTTAGGGTCTGCCCGTAAATCAGTTCCAGAACATTCCGGGCGATGTCAAACTCAGGCTTCCCCCTCTTGAGTTGCTTCTCAGAGATGAGCCTGGGGCAGAGGAGCCTGAGTCACTCAGGAGGGCTGGTCCCGGAGAGCCACCCCGTCCCTAACCCCAGAAGGCAGGCACCCTCCGAGGGCGGCCCGCATGCCAGGCTCACGTCCCTGCCCACCCCACATCGCGCGCCCAGCCGATGTTAAGGGCGGGGGGCCCGTTCTCTAAGCACGCACAGATACACCCAGGTGTAAACACGCTCTGCACTTTAAAAACCTACGTTATTAAATCCACGTCCTCAAAGGAAACAAAAATGAAATAAAAAGCGCCTGCACCGCTGGCACCCAGAGGGGCTGCATGCACCTGTTCCTTTCTCCCGCCCTCCTACCTGCCTTCCCTCCCGCCTAAAAATAGGTTACATCCTGTCCCGTGTTTTCCTCGTGACCTTTTTTGATCTTTTGAACGTAATGATCTTTTGCAAACGCTGGTGTGGGTGGAGATTTACAGCTGAAAAACCTCCCAGGTGGCCTCCCCTGCCACGCGAGTGAGGATGCTCTGAGCCCTTCTGAGGGAGGCGGGGCCCAGGTGCCCCGGAGGTGAGGGCAGGGCAGGGCACGCGCTCCCAGAGGGCCTCACCTCCACACCAGCTCGCCGAAGAGCGTGTCCAGCAGCGTGAAGAGGAAGTCCATCACCATGAGCCGGTACAGCTCCTGGCCCACGAAGTTCTCCCAACACTGACGCAGACCAGGCTTCAGCCCCTGCCCCCCACGCCCCCACCCACCCTGCTCGCCCGGCCCACCCGGGGGCCTCCAATCGGCCTGCAGGCCAGATGAAGTCAGGCGAGGCTGGCATGGGAGACTGCTGTGAGGGTCACCCCACACCCACAGCCCGGGACCAGGACGGCCTCCCCCAGCACCATCCAGGCCTCCCTCACCTGGTCCTTCAGGGTGCCCACCCGGCGGCCCAGCCAGTGGTAGCAAAGAATCCCCAAGATGACCATTTTGAGGATGAGGTTCCTGTGGAAGGCGGGGGCATGGAGGCTGAGAAAGGGGTGCCTTGGGGACAGAGGATGCACTCCAGGAAGCCCCCAGCCAGCCCCGCCCAGCCACACACCTGCAGATGGCCACATACACCTCCAGCACTGGGGACTCATGCCGCTCCAGGGCGGCCAGGCAGCGGTACAGGTAGGGAGCCCCCAGGTTGAGGAGGCAGACCACCAGGGGCAGAGCCAGCTGCGCCCCCTCACGCTCGGCAGACACCGGGCTCTAATGGGGTGGGGGAGGGGCAGCGGTCACCACACACCCCCACGCACAGGGCCAGGGCCAGAGCCACCGCTGGGGCCTGGGGGTGGGAGGGGGCCGTGGGGAGGAGTCCCAGAGCGGAAGGAGGGGGCGGAACTGGCAGGCAGCACCTCCCTCCCCCAAGATACATCCACCCCAGGCTTCAAGTTCAAACCACACAGGAAGGGGGCGGGGTGGGCCACAGGTGTCACAAAACGAAGAGGGAAACAGAGAAAAAAAGAACAGGGGAGAGTGTGAGACAGACGGAGGGGGGACAAAGAACTGGGCTCCCGAGGGGCACTGGGACCCTGGCTCCCAGGCCCGTGCAGTGGGCAGGGCAGCAGCCCACTTCCCCAGGCGGTGCCCGGTCACGGGGTCACTGGGGTCACTGGGGGCCCATTCTAACCAAGCGGGAGTCCGAACCCCCAGGCTGCCCGCCTCAGCCCCTCACCTCGATCGTGAGCTCAGAGAAGGCGTAGACAGCCACCGTGCAGCCGAACGTGATGCCCAGGCACAGCAGCCACACGGCCACCAGCACGGCCACCTGCCGCAGCCGCCCGCACACGCTCCGAGAGCCTTGCCGCAGCTGCCACTCGGCCAGCAGCTCCTGTGGGGACGGTGACCGTCACTGTGCAGCCCGGCCCCACGCAGACGTGCAAACTCACGGACACAGAGCAGACACACAGGGAAGCTTGGCGGGACCGAGGAGTGGCCTCCCACCCGCCCCAGTGCCACTGCCTGTCCCTGTGCCAGCTCTGGAGCCCTGTCTCCAGGCACAGAGCGAGCACAGGACCGGGACCCAAGGCCACGTCCTGCCCTCCATCCCCACCAGCCCGCGGCTGTGTCTACAGCCTGAGTCCAACGCCAGCCTCCCCTACCCGCCCCCTCCCAGCCCAGCCTCCTGACCAGGACCCCCAAGGCTCCCTGGGATCTCCCTGAGGCAGCCTCCCCCGCCACACGAGTCGAACCCGGGGAAGGCAGGGGACTTTGCAGGAGGCCTGGCTCAGCCGCCCGGCCGTCCCGCGGCCTCGGGCGAGCGACCGGGTGTCTGAGCCTCGGCCCTGTCGCTTGCAGCGGGAGTTTAACAGCCACTACCAGGGCAGCCGTGGCCAGCGGGAGGGGGCGCCAGCTGGAGCCCCTGGGGCCTGATACCGCTGGGGACCAGAGGGCACGGGAACTCCCGAACCCAATCCTCTCTGGCTGTTCGGTTCTCGGTGGACCCGGGGCCAGGACGGTGGGGGCCGAGCGGGCCCAGCTGGTGTGCCGGCGACTCAGGCCGGGCCGGCTCACCTTCAGGTGGGTTCTGATGTTGTCGTGCTGTAGGCGGGAGGCCCACTTCTGGGTCACCTTGTGGTCCCAGCAGCAGAAAACGGTGATGGCGTGGGCCCCCAAGGTGCTGCCCACCCGGTAGCTCTCCCCAAAAGAGCGGGACATGCTGTGAGGAACGGAGCCGGGGGGAGTGATGACGTCGGGGGTGAGGCGCAGAGGCCGGGGAGAAGACTCGGGGACACTCTGCAGCCGAAACCCCGTGCCTCCCAGGAGACGCCCTGGCGCTGCTCAGCCCACTACCGTGCCCCATGCCTCTCCTCCGGCCCAGCTCTCGGCCTCCTGGTGTGGACCACTGGCCACTCTAGATCAGCCCTGTCCAATATGGTGCCCGCCAGCCACAAGTGGCTATAAGACTGGCCACCGACATGGCCAGCGGCCTCCCACCCAGACATGGCTGCAGAAGATGCTGGCTCAGCTCAAGGCCTTTGCACTGCCTCTCCTGATAACCAGAGAACCTTCCTCTCCTTCTCTGCCCATCCTCATTTAAGCTCCCACTCTGGGCACGGGCCACCTCTCCTGAAAGGCAGCCTGACTCCACCCCCGTGCTCCGTAATACCTGGGCAACCACCCAGGGCTGCTGGGTCTCCCCAGCCTCCTCACTGTCTGTCTGCTCCCCTAGACAGCCAGCTCCTCAAGGACAGGCATGATGCTCATCTACCTTCCTGCCCTGAGCTGAGCACAGCAAATGTCTGTGGGTGGATGGGAGGACAGAAGGAAGGAAGGAGGAAGGAGGGAAGGAAGGAAGGAAGGAAGGAAGGAAGGAAGGAAGGGAAGGAAGAGGGAGGGAGGGGAGGAGGGAGGGGAGGGAGGGAGGGAGGGAGGAGGGAGGGAGGGAATGAAGCATGTAATGAAGAACATGGCTGAAGAAGGAAGGAAGGAAGGAAGGAAGGAAGGAAGAAGGATCTATGCATGGATGGTTGAATAAATGGTGACAGATGAATGAATAGCCAGCTGATGGATGGATCATAGATGGCAGAGGATATGGATGATGGGATGATGGAGTGATGGATGAATGAATGGATGGATAGATGGATGGATGATGGATCCATGGATGATTTGATTTATGGATGATGGATGGATGGATGGATGGATCCAGTAGGTAGAGTGATGGATGAATGGATGGATGGATGGGTGGGTGGATGGGAGGATGGATGGCGTGATGGGTGGAGTGATGGACAGGCGGATGGATCAGTGGTGCTCAGCGTCAGGGTCACATGGGGGAATGGCCCTTACCTGTACACCAGGGTGATGCAGGTGATAAAGAAAGCTACGCCCACAGTGAAGAGGTAGGCCAGGGGCATGTTATAGGGCAGACCACCCTCCTCGGGGGCGCACTGGCCACCGTCGGGCGGAGGGGCGCACAGCTGGTTCAGCGTGGCGTTGCTATAGTAGCCGTAGTACATGACGGTGTCGGTGAAGCGGCCCTGCGAGGGGAGGCCCAGCCTGGTCAGGGACCCTCCCTCCCACCCCTGAGCCCCCGTCAGGCTGCGGGGGAGGGCCAGGGCGGGGGCAGTGAGGATGACACAGGTAGACAAAGGGCCTTGGCCCTCCCGGGGTCCCACGGACATCAGGAGAGCTGACTGTAGCACAGCACGGGGCACGGACACGGTCTCCCTGGGGAGGCTGGGACAAGAGGGTGCCCGCCCCGCGCGATGCCCCCGCCCCCGGCCGGGCCGCACCCCGCCTGTGAGCAGCTCCAGGCCGGTGAAGGCGCGGACAGAGCCGGGGTGCGCCGGCGGGAAGGCGGCCTGCACGCCCACGATGAAGGCCAGCAGCGGCAGCAGCAGGAGCGCGTTGAAGGCCAGCAGCGTCTTGAGGAAGAGGAAGTAGGACAGCACGCTGGAGCCGAACTGGCCGCCGATGCGCTTCAGGGCGTAGCGCCACGGCGCCAGGGCCTGCAGCCCCGCCAGCAGCCCCAGCCCCAGGTCGCGCCCGGCCTGTGGGGGCAGGGACAGGAAGGTCGTGCGGGTGAGGCCCATGGGGGGTGCCCCGAGCAGACACCCCCGAGCCTAGCATGCAGGTGCAGGGCGCAGTGGCGGGGGCGCGGCTAGGCGAAGGGGGCATTCGCGGCCCCAGATCTAGGCCAAAGGCTAGGGGACCCCACGAGCAGGACAGTAGAGGAAAGAAGGGGGCCACCCCCCACCTCAGCCCAAAGTGGGGCGCCTACCAGGACACAGGCATATCGGAGCCGGCTATAGCAGGAAAGGCGCCCGCGACGGCCGTGCTGGCCCCTCCACTTCCCCCTCAGGGTCAAGGTCTCCTCCCTGCGGGGCGGGGGCAGCGTCAGGGCTGGACCAGGGGGGTGCCCAGCCCCGTGAGACCACCCCACAAGCTCAGGGCCGTTCTCGCCCACCGCCCAGCCCAGGAGGGGATGGGTCTCAGGGCCACCAAGGCTGGCAGGCACTGACCGCAGGCAGCGCTTCTCGGCCAGGTTCAGGGGCATCCCCCGGAGCATGTGGTCCCGCTGGGCCCCCGTCAGGCCCTGCAGCTCCTTCACCAGGAGGACCCGCTTCTCTGCAGAAGGACAAGGCAGCCGTCGGGTCCTTGCAGCCTCCCTCCGCTGCGGTCAGACCCTGGACCCCACTGTGACCCGGCACGGGCCGGCCACTGCCCCACCCCAGCACCGGCCTCCGCCTGCCCTGCCAGGCCCAGGCGGCTCCACTGTGCCCGGGCCACCAAGGCCAGATGCCCTGCCTCACAACCCGGCCAGCTGTCCTCCCGCACCTCCAGCCCCGAACCAGCGCCACTGACGTCCCAACACCCTCCCGACACCCCGCTCCTACACCCACTCTGCTCCTGGGCCCCCCCCACAAGCACCTTGCTCCGACCCCCCTGACCTGAGCCCCGCCCACCCTTGCTCAGCAGAGATGGGGCCTCAGCCTCACCCCGTCCCCACCCCGCTTCCCACCATCCAGCCCTTGTGGGGTGAGTGTGGAAGGGCAGGACATGGGGGAGCTGGGTGAAAACCGAGGTGCTCACTCGCACCTCTTTTCATCTTTATGGCCACCCTGAGGGGGGCGAGCTGCTTCAACCCCAGTTTCGCAGATAAGAAATGACACCCAGAAAGTTGACACCCGGCCCAGCTTATAGAGTAACTCTAGGACATTCACCCTGATCCCAGAGGCCATGCTACCCTGCACTGCTCCGTCCCCCAGCAGCTGAGGGCCTTGGGCAAACTGGGGGTGGGGTAACAGAGGCAGGACCCCAAGAAAGTACACAGACTGGGGAGGCCAGAGTCCAAAGGGCATAGCCAGGAGGGGCGTGTCAGAGACTGCCTAAGCCAACCTATGAGACCAGGCCCTTCTCTCTCCCTCAACCTCTCTCCCTGCTCCCCGGCCCCCCAACACTGGCCTCCGTGTGGCCCAGAAAACCCAGGCATGCTCCCACCTCAGGACCTTTGCCCATACTCCATCGGCTCTAGTGGCACTTCCTCCAGGAAGCCTCCCTGGCTCTCTCTAGGCTAGAGAGTCCCGTGATGCTCTTCCTTAGTCGCCTTAATTTGGTCATTAATCATCCCCTTCTCTGTCTCTTTGGTTCCTGGCTATTTCACTGGGCAGACAATACGCTGCATAAGCGCCCAAATGGGCCTGCCTACCACCACCACGTCCCAAGGCCGAGACCGTGGCATCGTGCAGTGCGTGAACACACACTAATGACCACCTGCGTGCCAGAGCCAAACCCTTTACGGCCCCAAAGGCCCCAGTGGCAGGGACACAAAGCCAGCCCTCCCCCTCGCCGCCCCCCACCAAGGGACCTCCCCGCTGGGGGCCTCAGGCACCGGCTGGGGGCGGGTTCCGTGGGTCTGCTGCACCCCGGCCCCTCGTCCCGGCCAGCCCGACTGCCCCACAGACACTCCGGCGCCCGCCTGCTCACTCACCCTCCTCCTGCAGGGCTGTGGAGTCCAGCTCCAGGTCGTACAGCCGGAGGCTGGGCCGGGCCGAGCGCCCCAGGTCGGCCAGCTGAGGCCGGCTGGCCCCGTGCCGCAGCCTCAGCGTGCGGTTGTAGTACTGGGAGATGATGGCGCCTCGGCTGCGGCCTGCGGAGCGGGAGCCGCCGGTCAGGGTGGCCCAGCCCCGCCTTCCCTGTCACCGGGAGGCAGCGGCTGCACCCCCTTCAGGACCCAGGGATGGTCCTTTCTAAGAGGCCGCAGACAGCACTGGGTCCCAAGAGGCCTATTTTTATCCCTGTGACCTGATGACCCTGGCGTTGTTTTTAGAACCCAGTGAGGCTGCACGGGCCGCACCGGGCCTCCCCTGGCTCAGAGGGACACAGACCACCCCCCCACACCGAAACCCTGGCCCAGCCCACAGCCTGGGGCTGACACCAGGGCCAAGGGCAGAGGGTCCCACTCACCGATGGTGCGACTGGGCATGCTGGCCAAGATGCGGAGCGTGGCCGTGCTGTGCACCACGGCACCCTCGGGCCCCAGCAGGGCCTGGTGGTCACTGCCTGCACAGCACAAAGACTTGTCCAGAGGTCCCAGGGACACGGCTGGCCAGCCATCTCCCCCACCCTGCCCCCATCCCTATCCCAGGCCTGCAGACTGCCGGGAAGGGCCTCCTGAGAGGCCGAGAAGGCTCGGTGCCCTGCCCACAGCAGCCCAGCACCCAGCCTGGGACAGGCAGGCTCACCTGAGGCCGCCAGGGCACCAGCCCCCGGCCCCCTGGGCTGCAGCTCCAGCCCCTCCTCCGCCACGCACTGGCTCTGCTCCTGGATGAGCTCGCGGAAGGAGTGGTGCATTTCACCCTCGTCCCAGGGGCTGGGAGGAACAGGGGCGGGAGTTCGGGCAGCAGCTGATCCAGTCCAGCCCAGCAGCCTGCCCTTCCACGAGGCCATGGCCCCACCATCCTCTCCCGGGGGTGCAAAACATCCCAGTCCTGCAACCCCCCAGCCCCAGAGCACTTACTCTGGGTCCTCCGGGGTCTCAGGGACATTGAGGACAAAGGCCGGTGGCTGGGCCATGTCCACTGCCCACACCCAGCCAGTCTGCAGACCTGGAGCAGCTCAGAGCCGGGGCACAGGCAGCCTCCGAAGCCTCCCGATGCCCATCTGACGAGACAGGGAGCGCTGCACCCCATTAAACCGCCCTCTCCCTGGGGACCGTGGGAGGCGCCACTCACAGCCCAGGCTGCCTGAGCCCCACCCTGCCCCCCATCCATAGCCAAACACGCAGGCAGGTGAATGGCCCCAAATAAACCTCACGCCAGAACGGAGGGACTGGCAGCCCAGTGCCCAGGAAAGGATGATGGAGGGAGAGAAGTTAGGGAGTGGGGTCTGGGCAGTTCCCAAGGTCTGCTCGGTGGCGCCAGTCCCTGGGAAATTGGGAAGGGGTGGGGTACTGTGGACACGGCCCTCCGTCCCCAGGGTTCTGCCCCAGGGACTCCACCCTCTTGGCAAGAAAGGTCAAGGCAGCTCTGAGACCTTCCCTGTGTCCACTCTGTAACCTCAAGGCGGTGCTTCCTCTCACAGGAAATCCTCACCCCCCCAACCAGGCCGGCAGAACGGGACGGCCGCCTCTCGCTGTGTCCCCACCCGGCATCCCAACACGCACACACAAAGCGGTGGCTGCCGCCCGGTGCTGCAAGGTCCGGTTCTCAGCAGACTGAATCCTCTACATTCCACCGAGGCCGGGCAGGGCAGCTGGCTGGGGGGAGGGGCTGGGCACTGAACAGGCTGCCTTTGTCCAGCTTTGTCTGAGCAGAAGGCTCTGCCATTGTCACCCAGAACAACTGGAACGAGGGTGGCCTTGTCTGGTCTCTTCACCCCGTGAGAGTGGGGTGGGGCGGGGGTGCGGGTGACACTCCCCGAGCCACCAGCTGACCCTGCAGAGCCCTGTCCCAGTGCGGCTGGGGCCCAGCCCTTGGTCAGCCCTGTCCCGTCCTCTCTCCCCTCCCCCCAGGGAAGTCAGCACTCAGGAGACTTGGCTCAGCTCAAGGGGGCTTTCTTGGGTGAGGGTGGGGTGCCCAGACAGCAGGTCCTGCTGAGACTATGCCCAGACAGCGTCCTCGCTATGGAGGGTCTGGCTGTCCAGTCTCTGAGCCCAGTCAGCACGCGCTCCAAGACCCTTCCCCTCTCGAGCAGGAGGGCCGCGTGGGAACCGCGGAGAGATGGGGCCGCGGTGCATTCTGCCCTCTGCCTGATCTGGGAAAGTGGCCGGAGGTGGGGCCGATGGCGCGTTCCCCAATCCTGTCCCTAGAGCTGCAGTCCCTTGGGACACTCCCTCCCAAACCTGGAACCACCCCTCTCCAAACGAGGAGGCGGGCAGGAGTGCGGATGGGAGGAGGAGGGCCCAGGAGCTCAGTGGTTACGGCCTGGGCTGCGGGCTGCCTTCCCCGGGGATGGGGGCTCGCCTGGGCCCACCTGGGCGCTGGCACCTGGGCACTGCCCAGGCCTTACTTCCAGCTGCTACCTGGCGCCCTGGCACCCTACTCCAGGCCGGGGCAGGTCGGGTGAGTTTCCTGAGCCCAAAGCCAGGTGGGAAGGGGCAGGGTGGGGCCCTTCCCGGGAACCCCGCCTCGGCCAGTAGCCAGTCTCCTAGGATCGGCTGCTGCCCAGGACAAGCCACGGCCCAGCCTCGTAGCCTAGGGGCTGCGGCAACTCTGGGAGCCCCTGGACCCCTGCCGGCCAGTCTCCCACCACCCCAGTTGCTGTTAGTGGGACCGGCCTGGGAGACCCAGCCTCCCCGCCCCCACCCCTCCCGAGAGGCTCAAACCCCAGGACGTCCTGGAGAACCCAGGGAGGGTACTCACTGCCCAGTGGCACCAGGGGCCCAAAGGAATTCAGAGTGGGTGGAGCTGCCGGGCTGCAGGGAAAGGCTGGGGAGGACATGGCACCGCCCCCGGCCCCAGGCCCCTGCCCCGCCTGGAACAGCACCTAGATCCGGCTGCTTACCTGGGAGGCACTGGGTAGGAGGGGCCCTGCACGCCCTGGAGCAGCTCACTGGTCCCCGGAAAAGGCCATCGGGAACTGTGGTCTGGGCTCCACCACCTGGGGGAGGGACCTCGGGGTCAGGGAGAGGGAGTGACCAAGGGCCCAGGAGGTGACCTGTGAACTTGGCGGGCCAGGCGGGGCCAGAGGGAGGAGCTGCACTGCCCAGCCCGGCCCACACGGTGACGGGCCTCAAGCATCACATGATCTGGCTTGGCCCATGGGCGCACCCCATCCCTGCTCCCAAGCCCTCGGGTGACTGCGCCCTCTCCCTGCCAACTTTGACGCCCTCTCACACCCAAAAGGCCCGAGTGTCTAGGTCTCTTCCAATCCTCCGGTGAGACCCCCAATTTCTATGGGACTCAGTTTCCCCAAGTTTCAAATGGGACAATAATTACAGACCCGTCCGTTTCCCAGGGTGATTATGATAACGGGGTGCTGCCAAAGCCCACTGAAACGGCGCCTTGCAACACCAGATTAGGTAATCCGTTCCTCCAGCTCAGCTGCCCACTGACAAACACGCCCCCAGGCCGGCTGTGCTCCCCCTCCCGATCTGGGCGTGGCTTCTGCGGCCAGCAGGCGGAGCTCTGGCACTTCCTGCGTGCTAGGTGGGGAGGGGAGGGCAAAATGGAAGAGAGTGCCACTTTGTGCCTGTCCCCACTGCAGTTTCCTGCTGTTCCCCACAAGCCAGGGAGGTGGGCACGGAGGTCTCTAGTTCACGGGTGGGAGGAGGCCGTGAGGTCAAGGGGCCTCCAGCTGTCATCTGCCAGGGCGTGAGTCTTGTCTTGTCCACCTGGTGACTGCTGAGAAGCCTGACTTCGAGAAAGCCTGGCAGAAGGCCAGAGGAGAGGCCCCCGTGGATCCTAGAAAGTGGGTCGGGAGAGCTTTCCTGGTTGGGAGGAGCCGTGCGAGGCGGGCAGGCTGAAAGCGAACGGGAAGGCAGGCCAGGAGAGGCCCGCAGGTGGGGAAACGGGTGGGCAAAGCCAGGAGGCCCCAGTGAAGACCCGTGATGCATGTCGCGGGGGGAAAGGGGTCCTGGGACTACGGCTGGACGGAGAGGGAGGGGCCGGAGTGGAGGCTGTTTTGCAGCTGTCAGTGTGGCCCTCAGGTGAGTGGTCTCAGGCTGGCTCATGGCACCAGGCACCTCGGCATGGACATGGAGGCCCAGGCCCTGCCTCTCCTCCCACCGTTCATGGCCTCCAGGCATACCCATGCTCCAGCCTCCTCAGACTTGCATGACCCCAGGCCCAAATTGAAGGTCACCTCTTCCGGGGAGCCTTCCTGGATTGAGCCCCGTTGGAGCACTTACCATGTACACTTGCCCGCCTGTCCCCACTCCCCCAACTCTGAGCCCACGGAGTGCTCAGCAGCAGCCCCCAGCTCGGGGCCTGGCATAGAGGGCCCTGGAAACCAGACGCCAGGCCAGGAAGGGAGGGAGGAAAGCCACTGGAGCTCAGCCATTAGGTGACGCTGACCTGAGGAGAAAGGCAGGCCCTGGCGGCCTCCCGGGGGGGTCCCAGGAGAAATGGCGGAGATGACTGACTCCTAAACGTCTTAACTGGGCCGGCGTGGATGGAGTCCACCCCTCAGCGCTCACCATGGCCCAGGCGCTATGCCTGGGCCTTTGTCACCGGCCAAGGCGGGAAGTTAAGAAATAACTCAGCCCGATGGGATGGCACCCACCCATTAAGTTACTATCGCGCCCTCCCAGCAGAGCCAGGGCCACCGGCAACCGGCAGATAAAGGGCCAGGGCCAGGGCCCCGCGGCCCCGCGGCCCCGCGGGGTCAGGCTCCCCCCTGGGGAAGGGGGCGGGCCCAGGCGAGCGCGCGCTCGCAGCCCCGACTCGGGGCACCGAACTGCCACCGCGCGGCCCCTGGGGGCTGCAAAGCAGCAGCAGGAGCCGGCCCGAGCCCCGCGCGGCCCACCGGGGTCCCACACGGGGAGGGGAAGGGCCGACCCCCGCCCGGCGCGCAGCGGGGAGGCTGAGCTGCGCGCACCTCACCTGCCCGCCTTCGCCCCACGCTCCACGCTCGCAGGAAGTGCGGGCTCGGTGGAGGGAGAGCGGAGGAAGCTGCCAGAGGTGGGGGCAGAGGAGTGGAACCGGAGGAGACCGCGGGGCGGGGGAAGCTGGGGTTCCTGTCATGTGACCCCTCCTCTCTGCTCCCTCACAGCCCTGCCTGGAGTAAGGGAGCGGATTGCAGAGGGTCTCCTCCCGGCGCTTGTTCCCTTGTCCCCAGGTGAGCGGGGTGCAGAGTCGGGGGAAGAGGCAGAGCGTGAGGGGATAGGAGACAGACTTGAGGCCGAGGGGTCCCTTTGTCCACTTCCCAGGGCCTGGGCTGTAGCCGCGCCTCTTGGTCTGGGGTCCCCTGGCCGGGCGCCGCGAACCCAATGCTGAGGGCCAGACCACAAGATAGGAAACAGAAGGGGGTCCCAGCACGCCCAGACGCGGGGCGCTGCGGGAGGCCAGAGCCTAGGAACTGTGGGTTCCGGACAGGGAGCCCTCCGAAGGGAGAATCGGCCGCAGAAAAGAGCGAGAACTGTCTGTGGCGGAAGGGTGACTGGAAGGCCTGGGCCACAGGTGGCAGGTGGGGGTGGGACGAAGCAAGCCTTGGGCCCTGGGTGCCTCGGCTTTGGCTGTGAGGGAGGGACCCATCTTTCCGCGACCTCTGGACTCCACCCCCATTTTACAGATGGGGAGGCTGAGGCCCCTGGCCACGTGTTACTTTGGGAGATAGATGCGGACTGAGGTCAGATCTTTCTCTTCGCTTCCGGGCGTGCCAGGGCCAAGACCTTGAGGCTCGAGCAGCAGGCGCCCCGCAGCCCCCCGCCCCCCAGCAGAGATGCTGCGGCAGTGGTCCGTGCAGTCCGGGCAGGCCCCGGGGGAGCCGGGGGAGCCGGCGGGCGAGGAGCTGTGGGAGTCGGAGATGGAGCGGCTGTGCTCCTCCCAGGCGCCGGTGCGCACGCTGCCCTACGCCATGGTGGACAGGCGCTTCCTCCGGTGGGTGCCCGGGCGCCGGCCCCGGCCCAGGCCGCGGTGGGGATGGGGGAGCGCTGCAAGGGTGCGCCAGTTGGATGGGGGGCGGAAGACCCTGCCTGGCGGGTGGGCATGGTGGGTGACTCAGGGGCGCCCCCATCGCCACCCCATACCAGGCAGCTGCGGGAGCCCGAGGGGGTGAAGACCCCATACTGGCGGCGGTGGCGGCGCAGGGGGCGGACTGCAAAACGGAGCCTGGAGGAGACGGCGCAGCAGCTAGCCCAGGGCTTTGGGCTCTGGGAGGGGGCGCTCTACGAGATCGGGGGTAGGACCTGCACCCCAGCTCCCACCTCCCCTCTCTGGGCTCTCAATGTCCTGTTTAGAATAAAGAGGAGGGCATCATCCCGCTTGCCATTGCCCCGCTGCATTCCCGCCAGCCCCCACCCCCCTTCCCCGCACACAGCCCTCCTTCCTCCCCATAGTCCCGGCACAAACTGTGGTGGGTGACAGCACCCTCTGGTGGCTGTCAAAGGTACTGTTAGGCCTCTAGGACACGACCCTGAAACCAGTCCCATGAGCCTGGTCACACACACCCCATTGGGTTGGTCAGTCGACCCTGAAACCCGTCCCATGGGACTGGTCGCCCACAGGCCACTGGGCGGGTCAGCCCTGAGTCTCCGCAGGGTGGCTCATAGCTGCCCTAACCCGCCCGCGGTTGCCCCGCAGGCCTCTTCGGCACTGGGATCCAGTCCTACTTCACCTTCCTTCGCTTCCTGTTACTGCTCAACCTGCTGACCCTGCTTCTGACCTCCGGCTCCGTCCTGCTGCCCTTGGTCTGGCTCCGGCCCCCTGACCCAGGCCCTGCCCTTAACTTCAGTGAGTGCCTGGCCTGCCCGCACCCTGCCCCGATCCAGAGCTCGGAGTGCAGTCACAGCCCTGAGCCTCTGTGTCCTGCCTGGGCCTCCTGCCTGGGTCCGGCCGGGGACTCAACCCGCCCAAGCCCTTTGCACGGTACGCCCGGTGGCCCAGCCCCAGGGCCGTGCTCGGGCCTCTGTGGGGTCGAGGGCCAGCAGTGGGTAGGGGCAGAGCCTCACCCAGGCCTGGGGGTCTTTCCTTACTGGCCCTCTCTCCCTCCCAATAGCCCTCTGGTGCCCTGGTGGCACCCAGCCCCAGACTGGTGTTCCCAGTTTCCACAACCAACTTTGGAATGTCTTAACTGGCAGGGTGAGTGGGCTCTGTCCCAGCTGTGGGCCAGGAGGGCTGGGGACCCAGTCTAAGAGGACCCCACCTCTCCAAGAACATTTCGGCTTCTAGGGAGACAGTCTTACACAGATAAGCTGGCCAGGCCAGTGATGGGGTCAGAAAGAAGGTGAGGCCACTGCACAGCCCAGGCCCATGGACAGGTGCCCACAACCTTCAGGGCCCAGTGGGGTGGGGATACCACGGACAAGAGGGCACAAGGGTCCAGGCCTCCAGGATATCACCTCACCCTCATCCTGGGAAGCAACTTAGCGGTTACCGTGCAGACTCCGTGTTCCAGTCCTGTCTCCCTCAAAACTGTGGCCTTGGGCAAGTCGCCAAAACCCTTGGTGCCTCTGTGAAATAGGGGTACTCGTACCCCTTCCCGATGGTGTTATTGTGGGAGTTCATGCGTTGATACGTGGAGAGCTCTCGGCACACAGCCTGGCAGGGACTCGCACTCAGTTGTCACCATCCACGTCCCCAGGCCTTCAGCAACACCTACCTCTTTTACGGAGCGTACCGGGCCGGGCCGGAGGACGGCTCGGCATACAGCATCCGCCTGGCCTACCTCCTGAGCCCGCTGGCCTGCCTGCTCCTCTGCTTCTGTGGGACTCTGCAGCGGTGAGAGCGCGGCCCATGTTTCCACATGCGTCCGGGGGGTCTTCCCTCTCACCCCTCCGTTGGCATGGTACCTCCATACGGTGGCAAGAGGGCCCTGGCCCCTACTCGTTAAGGCTCATGGGTGCTTCCAGGGTCCAAATTTTGTGTCACCAACTGCAGACCTCAGGGACAAGGGCCACTGCCCCTGTTTCCCCACCCCCCACTGAGGCCGTGGCCAAAGCCTGCCCCTGGGACTGCCAGGGGCTTCCCGCCCCAGACCCAGGGCCCAGCCACGGCTGAGGCTGGCAAGCGGGAGGTGCCCCGCCCCCACAGGCCCTGGCCTCCCACCCCTCCAGGATGGTGAAGGGGCTGCCCCAGAAGCTGTTCCTGGGCCAGCACTACAGGACGCCTCTCAGTGCCAAGGTCTTCTCCTCCTGGGACTTCTGTATCCAGGGGAAAGAAGCGAGCAGCATCAAAAAGCACGAGATCAGCAATGAGTTCAAGGTGCGTGCGAGGGCCTACGTGAGTATGTGTGCGTAAATGTGCCGAGTGTAACCGTATATGAGGGTATACGGTGTGTGTGCACGTGCATGTGAGTGTGAGTGTGTGCACACATGCATGCACACCAGGTACTACAGCTGGAGGCAGCGGCTGTAGATGTGAGCGCTCACCTGCACAGTGCGAGGAGAGCGTGGTCTGTAGGACACCACCGGCCACTCCCGGGCCTGTCCCTGCCCCGTGTCATCCAAACCCTGTCTAAGTGCTGGCAGCCTGTCTCCCGCACCCACTGACCAGGGTCTCGACCTGTTGGACAGCACCCCCTTCCGTGCACCACCCAGCCTGGCCCAGCCCTAACCCGCCTCTGCCTCCACTCCCACGACAGGTGGAGCTGGAGGAGGGGCGTCGCTTCCTGCGGGTGCAGCAGCAGACCCGGGCCCAGAGAGCGTGCCACCTGCTCACCTACCTGCGGGTCAACTTCCTCATTGGGGTCCTGGTGGTTGGGGCCATCAGCGCCATCTTCTGGGCCACCAAGTACTCACAGGACAACAAGGAGGTGCCAGGCAACTGACACTCATTCATTTAATTCCAGCCTGAGGTTTAGAGAGGTTAAAGCAATTTGCCCACGGTCACAGCCAGATCGAGCTGGCCTTACCTGTGGACATTGCCCACTGCAATGCTGCCATAGTCCATGGCCTTCCAGATGCAGGGCCCACCTAGAGTTGGATTTTAGGGGGTGCACAGGATTTTAGGGGGTGCTTCTGAGGGCCTTCCAGCCCACGGACACCCCTGCTCATCCCTGCAGGAGGCCCTGTTCGTGCTGCTCCAGTACCTCCCCCCCGGAGTCATCTCTCTGGTCAACTTTCTGGGTCCTCTGCTGTTCACGTTCCTGGTCCAGCTGGAGAACTACTCTCCCAACACTGAAGTCAACCTCACCCTTATGTGGTGAGCGCCACCTCCTGGGTGACAGGCGGGAGGGAGGGGAAGGCAGGGAGGACTCAGAGGCACGTGAGGAGCTGTCCGGCTGCCCGTCTTGGTTGTCTCCTGGCACCAGGGGTGCCAAGCAAGGGAGGGCAGGTTGGCCCTGTTGGGGGCACTCCAGGCCCCTCCGGCCAAAGAAAGTTAGCAGTCTGGACCAAGTGCTGGCCACTGAGGGGGGCCAGTGACGGTTTTGCCAGAGGGTGTGGGGAACCAGCTTCACACCCTCAGGGGAACCAGGAGCGTGGGATGCACACAGTTCCCACATGCCTGAGGGCTTACACTCGTTACCCTGACAACCCTCACATGACCTGTGAAGCGGGACCATCCTCACTTCCCCATTGGACATATGAGGAAACTGAGGTTCTCAGGGACCAATCCCTCAGCCAAGGTCAAGCTCGCCACACCTGCTGCATGGAGGCTCACACGCAAGCCCTCCTCTGCCCCGCGCTCTGCTCCGTGTCCCCTCTCCAAGCCAGGGTCCTGTCTCGGACCCACAGACCCTCTGCGCCCCCTGAGCTCCAGCCCAGCTTTGCTCTCCATCTGCTGCCCCCTGCACCCCTGCCTCCCAGCCTCCTTCGACTGACAGCCCCTGTCAACAGCCTGCTAGGCGTCAGCATTGAAAAGCATGCACTTAGATGCCACGTGTGTGCCATGGTGTCGGGTTGGCCGCCTGCTCGTGTGATGCGGGCGTGCGCGTGCACGCGTCGGTGGTTTCCGAGGCAGCGCAAGTACCAGGCGGTAGGAGACAGGAAGAGCTCACCCGCCAGAGGACATTAAAGGTCCATCGGGTATACGGGGAGGACACCTGGACTGTGCAGTGTTTCGCAGACTGATTTAAAAACAGAACCCTTCTCCCATGAGTCATCTGGAGACCAAGATTCTGGGGAACATTGTCGTGGATGGAACAGGTTGGAAGGAGCTGGGCTGTGGATTCAGAGGGGCTGGGCCTGGGCAAGACACGATCTTGCTCAGGTATCAGCCACACCTGTATCCCGGGTAGAGCAAGCCCACGTGCCTGGGGCCTCGGCCCTGACACAGCCTCTGCCCCCAGGTGCGTGGTGCTGAAGCTGGCCAGCCTGGGGATGTTCTCCTTCTCGCTGGGCCAGACCATACTGTGCATCGGCAGAAACACCACCAGCTGTGAGTCCTACGGCTACAACGCCTGTGACTACCAGGTGGCTCATGGCTCCATCAGAGTCTGTCCCTTCTGTGCCCCTCCCTGCCCCTTTGAACCCCTTGTCCCTCCCCAGGTCTCACCGCAGGGAGAGGCCATGGGCAGAGCTGCCACACCGCAGCCCACCACCAGGGGCGCCATCCACACCACACTGCGCCCTGGAGGGTGGTGCTCCCAGCTGTGGGGTTTTCCTGCTCAGATCTTACCCTCGAAACCTGGGTTTTAGCTTAGCAATCATCCCAAACTCCGGGCAAGGCTCCTGTGCCACAGAGACCCCCCCAGCGGGTGGGCGAGGGGCGGCTGGGACTGTGGACAGTGACAGGCCCCTCTGCACCAGTGCTGGGAGAACGCAGTCGGGGAGGAGCTGTACCGGCTGAGCATCTTCAACTTCCTGCTCACCGTGGCCTTCGCCTTCTTCGTCAGCCTGCCTAGGAAGTGAGCCACGTGGGGACACCATGGGGGGAGCCTGGGCATGTCTGGGGATGGCCAGTGGCCACAGCCGAGGGTGAGCAGTTCCCATGCGGGTCCGTGTGAGAGTGGGAGGGCCTATGACCGTGATGGGTGTGGTCCACACGTCCTCCCGGATGGTGGTCCCTGGACACTTCTTGCCCCTAGGCTGCTGGTGGAGCGATTCTCAGGCCGGTTCTGGGCCTGGTTGGACCGGGAGGAGTTCCTGGTGCCCAAGAACGTGCTGGACATAGTGGCGGGGCAGACCATCACCTGGATGGGTCTCTTCTACTGCCCCCTGCTGCCCCTGCTCAACAGCATCTTCATCTTCCTCACCTTCTACATCAAGAAGGTGCAGGCTCCCGGGCTGGGGTGGGGAGCAGGGCTGTACCTGGGTGGGGCTCACGTCCTGCCCCTGCCGCCTCCCCTGCTCAGCGCCACCTCCCTGGGCCTCGGACTCCTTGGCATCTGCATGCGGGGCTGACACCCCCACTGTTGTTGCTCCCCAGTACACTCTCCTCAAGAACTCCAAGGTGTCCCCCAGACGATTCCGTGCCTCCAGCTCCACCTTCTTCTTCCAGCTGGTGCTCATCCTGGGCCTGCTTCTGGCCACCGTGCCTCTGGGCTACGTGGTCAGCAGGTGAGGGCAGTGGAGGGGCTGGAGGCTGGCGGGCGGGCAGCTCCTCACTGGGTCCCTGATGCCAGCACACGCCGGCCCTTTCTCCACAGCATCCACTCCTCCTGGGACTGTGGCCTCTTCGCCAACTACTCGGCCCCCTGGCAGGTGGTCCCAGAGCTGGTGGCCCTCCGGCTGCCACCCTCTGGCCAGCGCGCCCTCCACTACCTGGGCTCCCGTGCCTTCAGCTTTCCCCTCCTCATCCTGCTCAGGTTCTTCTAGGACAGCAGGGGCCAAGGGAGGGGCAGCTTGGGGGGAGGGGTCCTTCCTTCCATGGGCACCCCACCTCATGGGATCTGGGAGCCAGACAAGGGGAGCCCAGGGAGGCAGGGGCGCCAAGGCAGGTGGCCTGGGGGTTCCCCCCGTGGCCCTGGGCAGCCCCCTCAGGGCCTCACCCGCAAAGCCGGCCCCTGACCTGACCGCTGGGGAAGCACAGTGCCTGGTGCAGATGCTCTGCGAACCTGCAGCGTTATCTTTGTTGCCATTGAGAGGAGGGGAGGCTGAGCGTCCACGGGAAGAAGGACGGAGAGAAAGCAGTGTCTGCGAACGCAGGCAGAGAGAGACCCCAGGAGGCGTTTTTAAAAGACTTGGTGGGGAGGGAGGAAGTAGTGGGGTGACTGACCTTGGGTTCCCATCTGTCCAAAGCCTCGTCCTGACCGTGTGCGTCTCGCAGTCCCAGGCCAACGCGAGGGCCATCCAGGGACTCCGGAAGCAGCTGGTGTGGGTGAGTGTCATCTGAGCTGGAAGGAGTCGCCCACTGCGGGCGAGACGCTGTCCGGGAGTGTGGTCTCGGCCGGGGGTAAAAGCGGGGATGGTGGAGACACAGGATGGGCTCTAGGCGTGGCCTCGGGCCGGGAACCATACGCAGGAATAGCGCCTTAGACTTGGCGACAAGGGTTTCGCAGGAGTATGGCCTTGGTCTGAGGGCGTGGACGGGACCTTGCTGGATCCTCCTGGGGGTGGACTGGCCCTTGCGGGGCGTGGCCTCCCTGAGGGCCTCGGACCTGGCGCGGGACCTGGAGGGGGCATGGCCTCTGGTTTAGCGGGAGAACCCGGTGGGCGTGGCCTCTGGCGGGGGCGGGGCCTTGCGTGGGGGCGGGGCCTGGGGCAGGGGGCGAGCCGCGGGCCGCGGGCCGCTGAGCTGCAGCTGGGGAGCTGACCGCTTCACCGCGGCCGGCTCGTGGGAGGAGGCGCCTCTGTTAACCAGCCGCTCGCTCTGCTGCAGCAAGTCCAGGAGAAGTGGCACCTGGTGGAACACCTGTCGCGGCTGCTACCAGAGTCGCCTCACGCTCTTTCTCCGCGCCCGCGATCCTTCTGCCCGGGATCCCCATGCCCGGGCTCCCCGGCCTCCCGGCCCCCCAGGCCGGGGCGCCCCCTCGCGGATCCCGCCTGTAGATTCCGCTTCCCCAGCGGTGCGGATCAGTAGCACCGACTCCGCCTCTGCCCAGGGCAGCCCCCACGCTCCTGCGCCCTGGTGACCCCCGCTACTCTCAGTGGGCGCCCCAAAGCGGGGTTCACACACCCAAGGGCAGCAGGAAGAAAAGGTGGGAACTTGTGTTTACACTTTTATCTCA
Source organism: Pteropus medius (assembly GCF_902729225.1). Classification (NCBI taxonomy): domain Eukaryota; kingdom Metazoa; phylum Chordata; class Mammalia; order Chiroptera; family Pteropodidae; genus Pteropus; species Pteropus medius. The sequence continues at coordinate 3,032,044 of NW_024355990.1, read as the reverse complement.
TTCCTTGAAAATTTGTTTCTGTTGAATGTTTTATAATGTATATAATTTATTAGTATAGTAACCCCTGAATACAATTTATAAATATATATCCATTGGGAGTGCTCAGAAATCATTTACTGTGAGTGGTGCCATCATAAGATCTGGAGGCCGCCCCACCTGGCCACAGAGCAAACCTGCACTGGGGGCTTGCTGTGTGCTACCTGTGCCGTGCCCCACAAACCTCCTGGTATGTCTTCCAAACACGTGAGACAGCGGAGACCCACAGAGGGGCAGTCTTCAAGCGGCAGAGCCCGCATCTGAACCCCAGGCCCTTGGTTCCAGAGCCACACTGCTCAGCAGCGATCCCCCAGCTTGACTTCAGGGGCTTATGGGGCTCACCTGAATCTGGGTAAGGGCGGATCCAGCTGGCCTCTCAGCAAGATTCCTCACAGCCTTGCGCTCTAAGCCAGCAACCCCGCATCAAAAAGGGACTGGTCTCGGGAGAGCAGAAAGAGGCCCCTCACCATGCCTTCCGCAGGAACGGTCCTTCCACCCTCTCTGTACCCCTCGCCGAGCCAGCCTTGAGGAAGAGTGGGGGTGAAGATGTTCCACCAGGAGGTGGGCGAGGCTGGGGTGCCATCTAAGACTGGGTCCAAGGTTCCTAAGCCTGTGGAAGCTTCCTTTTTGAAGCCTCTGGCCCAAAGCTGCAGTGATTAAATCCATGGAACTCAGCATTGGAGAACACCCGAGAAGCTGTCAGAAGCTGGCCCCGGGCCAGTGACTCTGATAGACTGACCTAGGCGCAGTCAGCAGCCAAGCATCGGGGCTTTCTGCAGCCCCAGGTGACTTACCTGCAGCCGGGATTGAGAACTGGTCTAAAGAATTATCAGGAGGGAGGGTCAGGAGGAGCCTCCGGACGTCTCTACCAGGGGCCCAGCGCCTGGCTGGGTTTCAGGCCCAGACGCAGTGTCTGGGCAGCTCTGGCCCACCGCCCTCGGGCCGGAGGCTTCCTATGGTCATTAAAGGCTTGGTTCTCTCGCTCGCCCAGCGCCCAGCATCACAAGACCCATCAGGCTGTCAACACGTGGGGGCCCTATTCTGGGGCTGGCATTGAGCCTACAAGGGGAAGAGAGCTCGGTGCTCCGTCTGGGCAGGGCAGCCAGCCTGGCCGACAGGAAGGGGATGCGTGGTGATAATTAGCAACTTAGGGCCAAAGTGTGGTCCCCGACCAGCAGCGTCAGCATCACCTGGGAGCTTGTTAGAGATGCAGATTCTCAGGCCCCAGCCTGGACTGGATCAGAAACTCTAAGGGGAGGGCCAGCAGCTGAGCCCCTGGGGGGATGCTGAAGGGCGCCGCCGTGGGAGAACCACTGCCCAGCACCATCTAGGTCCTCTTCCGACCGCCTCGTGTCCTTCTGGGGGATGTTTACTGAGAACCAGCCAGGTGCGAGGCCAGGCGCCCTCCCGGGGAGCTGTGAGGGAGCAAACAAGCTTGGAGGCTGTGGGGAAGGCGGCGAACTCGCATTCTGGGCACAGCCTTGGCGTGGGGCTGGCACCACCCTCCTGAGTGGCTGTGAAGACTAAGTCAGCCATTATTTAAAGTGTCCCAGTGGGCGTCCTTACTTGCATTGTGGGCATGGCCCACTGCAATCTGGTCGTCGGTCTAAGAGAGCCAGGTGGGAGAGACCTGAGGCCCCCATGATCACGACTGCCCGGCAAGACGACCTGGGGGCAGGAGGCTCAGAGGCTGGACCACCCCTTCCAGCAGGAGGTGTCATGGAGCACGTGACTAGCAGGGAAGAAGGGAGGATTCGGACGGGAGGAGGAGGCAGAAGGAACAGCCTGAGCAAAGGTGTGGGGATGGGCCGAGCGGGGCTGGGCTGGGAGACTGGGGCCTGCGGCCCCTGGCCTGGGCTGTGGGTGCGTGGGGACAGTCAGAGCGAGGGTGGACCAGCTCACCTATGGGGTGTGCCATGGGCTTGGATGACCTTTTGTAGGCGATGGGGACCCGGGGCACATGACATGATGTACCTACTCTGCCAGTAGCAAAGAATGCACATGGGGGCAGGGAGAGACCTGTGGGGGGGCTGCAGTAGGTGGGGGTCTCCCAGGTGCAAGAGCAGGTGGAGGAGAGCAGCGGACCCAGTGCCCCCACCTTGAGGGGGCCTGGATTCGCCCCACCCAGCCTGAGAGGGCTCCCAGCTACGTGACCTGCAGCTAGGTCTGCTGAGGCAGCCCGGGAAAGACTGCCACCCGACGGGACCCTCCCAGAGCGCGACAGAGGGAAATCAGATGCTGGCAAGGCCACTCATCACAGAGGAGTCGGGCCCTAGGAGGGCAAAACTCACAAACCGTCAGTCTGCGGTGGGTGACTGGAGAGCTTTGGGGACACCCCAAAGGCCACTCAGTCAAGGTGGCCTGTTTTCCCTGCAGCCTGTGGAGAGAAGAGACCGGACAGCCCAGAGAACCAGCCCCCTGGGGCTGACAAGCTCACAGCCCACCGCTGTCGGATCCCCCGAGCACACGCGGCAGAAACACGCAAGCTTCGGGGCCTCAGCAACAGACTGCCAGCGGCGAGAGGACCCCTCTGGCCCCTCTCAGCTCTCGACTTCTTGATTTCTTTCCCCCAACCCCCTTCAGCAGAAGCCAGACGGGAGAAACTAAAGGTGGAAAGGGAGGTGGCACGTCCCCACAGGCGTGAATCAGGACTGTGGGGCGCAAGTGACAGAAGCTGGGGAGAGAGGGGACCACCAAGGTGGCTGAGCAAGCTAGTCCCCACGTGAGCCCTGGGACTCCCAGGCAGGAAGCGCCACCCTGTCAGACCAGCTTCCCCACACACCCCCTGAGATGAGGGGACCTGGGGCAGAGCTGTAAGTGGCCTTCCTTGGGTCAGGTGTTCACTCCTGGACCGGCCAGCTGTGCTAGGGCGTGGGAGTGGGCTGACCTGGGGGCTCTGTGGGAGAGAACAGACGTGGCATTTCCCTGGGCACGGGACACCTTCCCCGAGGAAGGCGTCCAAGTGGGGTTCCCCGCACAGCCCCAGGCCTGGCCGGGGAGGAGCCCCGTAGCCGGGAACAGACGGGGGTGCCTGTGGCCCCTGTGGGGTTGGCTGGGTCCCAGCCCCCACCTCACGCGCCCCCACCTCTGTTCTCTCGGCCCCAGGCTGCCCCGAGCCCTGAGCCCTGAGGGGTCCAGCCCTGCCCTGGCCTCCCCAAGGTGTCCTGGCTCCGGGAGGCTCTGCTCGCTCCCACCCCTCCCTCCAGATCCGTGAGCTCTGCTGCTGGCCACTGACAGAGACATGCCCCCGTCTCTCAAGCATGAGGACGGGCCCTGCCCCCTCGGAGCTCAAGGGCAGTGCATGAGCATGGCACCCGCTAGACCACACTCCTGGGCTGACCGGGGCCTCACCCGGTTGGAGATTTAATTTGGGGGCTGCTGAGCCTGGCACTGGCCACCTAGCAGGCACCCAAAAGGTGGTCACGAATGAAGCAGCACGAGATGGGTGACAGTTGCTCTCCTACCTGCTTCTCTAACAGGTTCAGCCCACCGGTTCTCTGCCCGTGTGTCAGACCACCACCCCCTACGGAGCTTCAGAAGGACCCTGTGCTTACACCAGGCCCATCCCAATAATCTAGGATGATGTCCCCACCTCAAACTCTGCAGGTCAGCAAACTCAATCCCCCTTGCAGCTATCAGACGCAGGCCAGAAGTCAGGATGTGGACATGTTCTGTCCAGCAAGGCCAGGGGCCAGCAGCTCAGCAGTGGCGGCTCCAAGGCCCAGACTTGCTCCAGCTCCCTCTGGGCTGTGGGGGCATCCTCTGCTCTGGGTCCAGCCCTGGTCGTTGAGGCCACGGGCACAGGGGCCATGTTATCCCCCAGCTGCAGGCACCTCCCCGGAGCATCCCAGGGGGCCCCAGAGGGGAGGTAATCCTCTCTGAGGGAGCTTCTTGAGTCTGGGCAGAGGGCCCCACGCCGGCAGAAGCATGGGGCTCCTGCTGCTGTCCTGTTTGGCCACACTGGGTGAGCCCACCGGGGACACAGGAGAGGCAGGACCTGAGAGCACAGACACCTCTGGAAGCACAGGACAGAGAGGAAAAAGCTCGGGCTTCGGGCTCAGACCAGGCACTCAGGGCATATGTGACCCAGTTGCTACTTCTCTGTTCTGGGCCACTGTTTATCCATCTGCAAAATGGGCCGGTGATATGAAATGGAGACTTGAAGAGCTTTCGTGAGCAAAGGTGCTTGGTGGTTCCCGGGCCCCCATGTGGCCTCAGTGGGAGGCTCTCTGGCTCCCCCCACGCTGGGCTCACCCTCCCCTCTCTCCTAGCCACCAGCATCTTCTCCATGGAGCAGGAGGTAGGTGAGTAGCCCAACACCCTGGGGGGAAAAAGACCCCCAGCTGGGGACCCTGCCATCAGAGCGCCATCCTCATGACCTTGGCTGCTGGCGAGGGGGTGTCTGCTGGTGGACCCGTCCCCAAGCCCTGCATGACCCTGTGGGAAGTGGAGAAGACAAGGCTGGGGAAGGG
>NW_024355990.1:3017758-3026892 GCF_902729225.1 Pteropus medius | reverse complement strand
AAAAAAAAAAAAAAGAGAGAGAGAGAGCGAGAGAGCAGAGCGCCAGGCAGGCCGCCGGGCGCCAGGGAAGGACCCGGGCAGGGCAGGCCTCCTCGCTCTGCTCTCAGGCCCCTCCTCGCTCAGGCTCTTGCCGAGGGAGTCCTGCTAACGAAAATCCTGAGACCGGCTGGCAAAGCGTTCATTCATTCATTCATTCATTCGCTCGCTCGCTCAGCAAGCTGGCTGGAGCTGCTGGGTGCAGGCCCTGCTCTTGGGTCCCAGGACTATATGCAAGGTGCATATAGACAAAGACAAAGACGCCTGTCCTCGCGTCGCTGACCTCCCAGGGGGCGGGGGGTGGGGACAGGTGATGGTGAAATCGAGTGCCCTCTACGGTTCGCTGGCATGCGAAAGCGAGCAGAGAGCGGGGACACGGACATGGGTGGGGGTGCGGACGGAGGGCCGCGTTTACTGGGGAGTCGTCACTGAGAAAGGGACACCCAAGCAAAGACACGTAGCGCAGGCCGTGCCTGGACGGGGACCCGAAGCAAGGGCGGGGGGCGTTGGGGGAGGCCCGAGGGGCGGGGAGGGCCCGGCCCGTGGGCGTAGCTGTGGGAGGGCTTACACCGAAGACAGGATCTGATTTAGCCTTTGTGGGGTCCTTTGGGAGCTGCGTTGGGAGGAGACACCAGGGGGTCAAGCATAGAAGCCCAGAGAGCCTCAGGGGATTCCGAGATCTAGAGGAGAGACGGCCACCAGGCAGAGAGGTGGCAGGGACACGGTCCGCAGGTCAGGCCAGCTGCACCTGCTGACGGCCGGCAGTGGGCAGGGCAGATGGAGGCGTGGGAGGTGCCCCCGAGGTTGTGGCCTGACCCCCTGGGATCCAGTGCAGTGGGATCCAGTGCAGCGGAACCGACTTCAGTGGGAGCGAGAAGTCGGGTGAACGATGCTGAAGATCGAGAGAGTGAAGAGCCCCCCACGCGGGAGCGATCACTGGTGTCGTCTGAGATCCCCAAGAACCGCGGCAGCTGCCGCACGGGGAGGACTTAACGACGGGGAAGCGTTCTGAGAAACGCCTCACGAGGCGATTTTGTCGTGTGCGCGTCGTAGGGGCATATGCACGAACCGGCATGGTGCGGCCCGCTGCACACCTGGGCTGCCCGGTGCCGCCCGCTGCTCCTGAGCTGCACACCTGCACGGCCCGCGACCACACAAAACAGCACGCGACACGAGCGAGCGCAAGAGAAAACGAGGCCGGCACGGGGTGTACGAGGCCGCAGACGGCGAACGCGGCTACTGTTCCGCAGCGAACGCTTTCTTTTTAGAAGTAGAAAGAGTGCACCCGAAAATAACGATCAATAGCCCAGTGTCGTAAATCCGTAAGCCGGCAACACGGCGACTTACCGTCGCCATCGAATATCACGTACTGCCCCTCACTTCCACACGGCCGGCAGGGCAGGGGGCCTGCCACACCTGCGTCACCGTGACGGGATGGCAGCTGCGACGTCACCGGGCGATGGGAGTCTTTCCGCTGTTATAACCTCGTGGGACCTTGCCATACACGCTGTCTGTCGTCGACCTAAAGGTCCTTAGCAGCACACGACTGCGGTGGAAGCCGGGGGCGAGACTCTCCCAGAAGCGATGGCGTTTCTCGGAGATTGTGACCCGGCCGGGGAGGCGGGGAGGTGTCTGAAGACATGAGGTTCAGGGCTGGTGTTTAGGGACTTAGGGACGGAGTACGGAGGACGTTCCAGGAACATCGAGAGGACACGCACACCCATCGTCCCAGACCACTGCCAGGGAGGATGGGGTGCCTGCACCCCGAGACAGCCAGCGCCCTGGGCAGGGGGCCCGTCTCCACTGTGGGCGGTAGGCGAGATGCTGAGGGTTACGGGGACTTGGGGGCCCACTGAGCCTCTGTCCCAGAGGGCGTGGTGGGAGGGTGTCAGGACTGGACAGGCTGGCAGGTGACGCATAAAGGGGGACGCATAGGAGGGGCGTGACAAGGGGATGGGGTGACCTGGGAGCCAGAGTGTCCCGTGGGGCTGCCGTGAGCATCTGACGGCGTTTCTCATTCAGAGTGGGGGGACCTGGTTGAAAGACGGCTTAAACTAGTGTGCGCCCCTGAGAGCAAGCCAAGGAACCTGACAGGCCGTCCTCCGTTTGTTCCCACAGCCCCTTTGGGATTTCCCAGTGAGGTCCTGGACCATTTCGCAAGACGCCTTTGGGGGATGCTGCGTTCACGTGCTGTGGCTGCCTCAGCGAAGCACTGCGCACCACACCGCAAACCAGTTGAAACAACTGACAGTTAGTTATTCTCCCTTTGTCCTTGAGGCCGGAAGTCCGTCAGCAGAGTGGCTCCCTCAGGAGGCCCCGAGGGAGAAGGTGTCCCACCTTCCCACCCAGCTCTCTGTCTCCACCCCGCCGTCTCCACGCGGTCTGCATGTGTGTGCATGTCTCTTCTTGTTCGGGCCCACCCTGACCCAGTGTGGGGTGTTGGGGCACATCTGCCAAGACCGTGTCTCCAAATAAGGTCCCATTCACAGGACCTGGGGGTTTGGGCTTGAACATATCTTTTCGGAGGACGCGACTCAGCCCTTGACAGGTGGGTTGCTTGTTCAGCATCAGGTCCCTGGGTCCCCCCTCAGGTGGGATATTCTGGACCTCTGGGCTTGGGACTCGAACCTCCAGGCTGCCAGGTATCGCAGAGGCTGAGCGTGGAGACGGGGCCTCTAAGCTGTGCCAGGCAGCAGCCCCGCCGTCCCGGGCCGGGCACGAGCCGTAAGCGGCTTCCTCCCTTTAGTGACAGAAGGAGGCTCTGCATCGCAGCCCGGCCTCAGCTTGGCTCAGCTTCCAGTCCCAAGGGTGGCCTTGTTGTCACGTCATCGAATGCCGAGTGTGCCATCTCATCATTCAGACGTCCTGAAACACTTGAGGAACTTTAAATTGAGTGATAGACCACTCGTTATTGGCAGGCTAGGTGCACACACTAAATAATCAAAAAGGAAAACCATGCTGGTCTTGTTAGAAGAAAAAGCGAATGCCCCACAGCACAGAGCACGAAAAAACCCCGGCTCCTGTCTGTGAGCTGACGTAAACCGAGCTTCTATTAATGGCCATCGAGTGCAGATGGAGGCAGTCCAGCTTTTTCCTTCCACTTTTGTAAGTCAAGGTCACGTCCCTCCATGAAGGGAGCAAAGGGAGGAGCATCATCTTGCTTCCGCCCCAGACCCCTGCTTCCCTTGTAGAGGATTCTGGCCCCGAGAGTGGCTTTGGGGAGTGAGTCTGCCCTTCCGGGGCTGCCCAGGTGAGATTATGGGAGGTGGTTTGCAGAATGCGCCCCAGAGAGCAGCCTCAGTCAAGGTATTCTGCATGAAAACTCGTTTGGGGGGGGAAAAAAAAAGTATTAAAAAAATGGCGGTTCTCATGAAGCTTAGAAATAAGCACAGATGAGAAAATATTTGCGGGTGACCGTGCAGCCCCGGGCGGAGGAGGACATCCTGCTTCCGCGAGGCAGGTGCAGGTCGTCTGGGCCGCAGGCTCTCAGGCGTGACGCTGCTGGACGGTTCTGTGGTGGGGCCGTCCCGATCACTGTAGGAATCGTAGCGACATCCTGGCCTCTCCCCCACTAGATAGGAGCACCCCTGACCTGTGACGGCCAAAAACGTCTCCAGACACAACGGTCTCCTGGAGGCAAAGTCGCCTCTGGTCAAGAACCGCTGGTCTAAAACGGCTATGAAGACGGGACGCTAGTGTGTTCCGGTTCTCTGCTCGGCGAGCAGTTTTCTGACAGAAGTGTGGTTTGCAGAGCCAACCATGCCCAGCAGGCCACAGACAGTGCATGAGGTCTGCGACATTTAGGTGTCTCAGCCACACCCCACCCCACTCCACCCCAGCGCAGCTGAGCAAGCCTTGCGAATGCACCTTTAATGAGGCGCCCCTCTCTCCCTAACCCTCCCGGTGGAGGACGGGAAGACCTCAGAGATCTCTCCCGTGTCAAGACCAACTCCTTCTGCCTGCAGAACAGAAAGTCGCTTGCAAGCAGAGATGGGGTGTAGATGGTTGGGCCCCTGTTGAGGGCGGCTGGGGAGTGGGTTTTGATCCTGGCTCTGGGGAGGACAGACTTCTGGGTGCTGTGAGCATATGATCTCCTCCAAGGGCCTCCCCGTTCTTCTGAGGTCCCGCTCCCCGAAATGGCCTCTTTCTCTCTGGTTCAGCCTGGCTCCCCCAAGCCTAGGTTCCCTCTGGTGGGTCTAGGCCATGCCCTCTGCCTTTGGACTGTCCCTTTAAACCAGATACCGACACCCCTGGGTGCTGGGTCCCGGCCACCGGCCCTGTATCCCGGGTTCCATGGTGAGTCTGACCTGAGGAGACCTCGGACACGTTAGTGGACAGCCATTCGCGATCTTCCAGGCCACTGCCCAGGCTCAGGCCTGCACACAGCGCCAGCCCGTCGGATGCCTGGTCCACTGGTACCTCACGTGTCCCCAGCCCTGTGCAGAAACCCTCAGCCCGGTGCCTCCTCAAGGACACTTGAACCGCTCGGTGCAAAGTGCCGCTTTCATACAGAGAGACCCCTGGAACGAGCACGTAGGCCACACTTTAGCGTGTCCCCGGACAGTAACTGCCTGGTCATTGAAGCGAGTCGTGCCAGCGACCAACAGTGAATTTCTGGTCTCCCGCCACGGGCCAGGGGCACAGCGACAAGCCGGAATGACACCGCTGTGTCCCCAGCTTCTCCACGCTGCCTACTCAGGTCCTAACTTCATTTTATGTTTCCAGTAAATCCTGAGGGTGGAAAGAGTCTAAACCCAGGAGGTGGACTTCTTTCCGGCAGTTTCTTCTTTCTTTCTTTCCTTCCTTTTTTTAAATTGGGGGGTGATCGTCACATGACAAAAGGGACCATTTTAAAGTGATAATTCAGTGGCATTTGGCGCATTCACAATGTAATACGACCAACGTGTCTATCTAGTTCAAGAACATTTTCATCACCCCAAAAGGAAATCCTGTCTCCCATTAAGCAGTCCCCCCCACACGCCAGCCCCTACTGACCCCCAATCTGCTCTCTTTTCTGTGGGTTGCATGTTTCCCAAGCTTCGTCTGTGTCGTAGCACTTGTCGGTAACCCGCACTCTTTTTTATGGCGAAATACTGTTCCGTCCTGGGGCTGGGCCATGTTTTATTTATCCGTTCGTCTTGGTGGACGCAGGAGCCATTCCCGCTTTTTGGCCGTTGTGACTGGTGCGGCTGTGTGTGCTTGCGCATCTGTGGGAGTCCCTCTTTTTAATACTTCTGGTGCCTGTCTAAGAGTGGGGTTGTGGGGTCACATGGTAACTCGTTGTTTGACCTTTTGAGGAACCGCCAAGTCAGCGTTTTCTCACGGTGCTTGATAAAGGTTGGTTTCCTTCTTCCTCCACTGGCTGTCTCGCCCCCCTGAGTCACCCCTGAGATCGGCATCGCCTACAAAGTCCTGGAGGGCTTCCCAAGAGGCCACCTCGTTCTCCTAACTTGTCACCGGCCTGAGGTGCCCCCGCCCATCGCCTGCTCCCTCTGGGGGAGCAGGGACATCGAGGTTGCCAAGAAGGTGGTGAAGACCCAAGACCTAGCCTTCTTCAGCATCCACGTCACGCTCAAGTCCAGGCCAGACCTGCTCACCCACTCCTGCCCGGCGGCCACCACTGGGGCACGCACACGGCCAGCGCCAAGCTGTAGAGGCACTGGGAGCTGTGGACCAGTGAGTGCATGGGGTGTGGTGGGGGGGACCGTGTGGGGTGCAGGGTCTAGAAAGTAAACAAAGCTCCTTGGAGCAGGAATTATGGGGGCTGGGCTAGAGGGGAGAAGGCAGGAGGGTTGGGCGAGGACAAGTGACCTGCCTCCAGGGTCCACTCTCGGTCCCTGAGGGCCTGGTTACAGGCTGCTGCAGCACCTAGCTGGCCCCCTGGGGCTGAAGGGACAGGTGAAAAAGAGCCTGAGGCTCTTTTCTTTTAACCTTTCTTACCTCCAGCTGACAAAATAGTTTGATCTCCTTTAATCTTCACAGCAGCTGAGGATGGGGGCGTGGGCCCAGCCTACAGAGGAGGAAGCTAAAGTTTTAGAACTTAAAAACAGGCCCCTGGCCACCCAGCTTGCAAATGACAAAGAGCGGTTTCAAGCTCCACTCCGTCGATTTCCAAAACCTGTGTCCTTCTCATTTCTGTCCTGCTCTTAACTCAGGTGTCCCTCCTGGTAGGAGGCATGGGGGTGTGGGCAGGAGGGAGGGAGGGAGGGCACTGGTGGGATTGGGACCCCCTGGACCCGCACCTGGGAAGAGACAGCCTGGAAGAGCAGAGCCCAGAGTCTAGAGCATTACGGGTCAGGGTTCAAATGTTGACACTTATAGGCTGTGGGTTCTTGGGCAAGTCACTCAACCTCTCTGACCCTGGGTTGCTTCATCTACAAAACAGAGATAATGGTATGACCCCAGGAGGGTGGAACAGCTTCAGTGTGAACTCTTAGGTGGTAGAGTCTTGGACCAGGGGTGGTGGCTGTAACTCAGCGGTAAGGCTGCCTAGAGCATTAGCCTGAAGGCCCTGAGGGGTTCTAAATCTAGAATCTTCGAAGGGATCGTTCTCGTCCTGAAGGAGCATGTATTCCAGGAAGAGAGTCCAGACTGAAAGAATGTAAACAGGATTGCCAGATAAATTTTGCATAGGAAATACTCATGCTGAAATATTATTCATTGTTTACATGAAATTCAAATTTACCTAGGCATCCGATATTTTTATTCACTAAGTCTGGCAACCCCCCATGTAGTACACGTGAGAAAAATCCAACGAGAAGTTGTGTGGTACACACTGCAAGTAGGGTAGAAGCCAAGAAATGGGGCAGAGGGAGTAGGCAATCCGGAAGGCTGCCTGGAAGAGATGGCAATCACGGCTGGGTCTCCGGGTTTATTGGTCTGTAACAAGGGGACTTGCCGGGGAGAGGGTGTTAGCTCCCGGCCATGCCTGTGCTACCCCGTCCCACCCTGCCAGAGCCCATGTCACCGCTTGCAAGCTGACTTCACCCTGCTGGACAGAGGGTCAGGCCCCACAGTTGAGATGTCCTCCCAGGCACCTGTGGGCAGCCCCTCCCATCACCTACAGCCTGGTCAGGAAGGACGGGCACGTCCACGTGCAGCAGAGACCACACCACGGGCAGCCTGCCAGCTTCTCCTTCCCCCTGACCCAGACGTCGGACTGGTTCCAGTGCCGGGCTGACAATGGCGTCAGTGTCCAGAGCAGCCCCTTCACGCTCGTGCCCCCAGGTGAGAGGGGCCCTTGGTTTCCGGAGGGGCAGCCGGCACTCCAGGGCAGGTGGGCGGGAGGTAGAAGAGCCCCACCTGGCCACTGCCAAGAACAGGGAAGGGCATCCTGAAGCGGCCATGCCCACTCGGGCCTTACCTCAGGGAAGTGAAGGCCAGACATGCCCTCATCCCTCCGCCTCCATGCTGGCCCACAGCCTTTACCGCCATCACAGCTGTCACCTTTGGGCCACCGGGCCAGACGGCACAGACCGGGTGGGAAACCGGTGCTGGAGGCGGGGGAGGGGCGAGTTCTGTGGGGGGCCAGTGTGGACCGACGGAGGCCCTGGCTGCAAGCAGTGGGCCGTGGGTTTGTAGGGCAGGGCTGCCAGCAGGGCAGTTACACGCGACTTGCAGAAGTTGAAGGGCCTACTGTGTGCCAAGTGCCTGCTGAGGGCTTGCTGAGTCATGGCTTTATGGGCCCCTGTTCGTTGCTGCAGCCATCCAGCCCGCAGCGGTCAGCTGGGTGGGGCATGCTCCTGCGTTCCTTATGGGACTAAGGAGGGATACCGGGGTGGGGGACGATGCCTCTGGGGACCAGCGCGAATCAGGGGCTTCTGCCCTCCATAGGAACCACATAGGCTGGTGTTTCCCAGCTGGCGGCAGGAAGCAGGGGCCAGATCTCCCGGGGTCTCCTCCCCGAGGCCACCACTTCACTGACTTGTAAAGTGACCAGAGCCTTTGTGTTGTCCGACCGCAGGCAGGCAGCGCAGGCCTCTGTGCTCCACCTGCCCGGCCCGCGGAGGTGGTGCAGTCACCTGGGCCCCACAGACTCCCTCCCTCGGTTCCTAAGACTCTGCCATCTCCTGGTGCAGCCTCTTCAGTGGGCATCGGTGGGGAATGTGCCCTTGGCACTCTCCACATCTCACCTCGGGGGCCCTTCCCCTAAAGTCTCTGTCCTTCCCGAGGGCCAGACTCATGGACGAGCCATGTCACCTCTCTGAGCCTGTTTTCCCTTCTATAAAATGGGGTACATGACCTGGTTCCCACTTGCAATGTGACCAGGGGCCAGCGCTTGCCTACTCGGTGATTCAGTGCCCCTCTTCATTTAGTGGGGTGACTAAGCCCCACGCCCCTCCTCTGGCCCGGGGCATGGATGACCTTGGCACCATAAAAGTCCTGGAAGCCTTGGGAAGCGTGCTTGCCTAACCTGGAGTCTCACCTCCTTCGTCATGAAGGTTGTGACAAGATACAAGCTCAGCAGAGACCCCCTCACCCCCCTACAGGAGCCCCAGTCCTTGCCTGCCACAGAAGGACCCACCACTGGAAAGAGGAATGAAGCCGCCAGCCTGAGCTCCCCCGGGTTCTGCAATTTAGTGATGCACGGGGTGGGGGGTGGGGGTGTCTAGAGGTCGGAGGGGCCTCTGTGCAGGCCCTGTCCTCGCCCCTCAGTGGCTTGTCACCATCCATGTGAGTCTGGGAAGAAGCTGAAGGGTAGACTGTGAAGAGACCGGCTGCACCCCTACCCAGGAACCCCCCATCTGCTCCCCGCTTCCCCGGAGTGGTACCCCATCCCCTGGTGTCCCCGTTTTCTGGCTCCAGCCGCCGCCTCACATGACCGCTCACCGGAAGGGACTCCCACCCCAGCTGGCCAGCACCCCTCATTAACCTTACTTCCCCAGAAAAGGGTGTCTGGAATTCCCCCCTCAGCCGATGGTCCCGGAGAAGGCGCCCCCACGTCTCCACAGAGCCTTCCCTGTTCAGACGCTCGGAACCTGTTGGAGGAAAGAACTGGATTAAACTGTGCCCTGTCACCCCGGAACTTCGTCTCAGTCTGCGCACCATTTTGGAGCCTGGAAGTCTGAAGTCACACAGCCCCTCACGGCCTTGGGACC
>NW_024355990.1:2938186-3017747 GCF_902729225.1 Pteropus medius | reverse complement strand
GTTCTGCAATTTAGTGATGCACGGGGTGGGGGGTGGGGGTGTCTAGAGGTCGGAGGGGCCTCTGTGCAGGCCCTGTCCTCGCCCCTCAGTGGCTTGTCACCATCCATGTGAGTCTGGGAAGAAGCTGAAGGGTAGACTGTGAAGAGACCGGCTGCACCCCTACCCAGGAACCCCCCATCTGCTCCCCGCTTCCCCGGAGTGGTACCCCATCCCCTGGTGTCCCCGTTTTCTGGCTCCAGCCGTCAGGCCCGCCATTATGATCCTCGCCCACCGAAGGACTCCACCTCAGCTCACAAAGCACTTCATTAACCTTGGCATACTTCCCCAGAAAAGGGTGTCTGGAATTCCCCCCTCAGCCGATGGTCCCGGAGAAGGCGCCCCCACGTCTCCACAGAGCCTTCCCTGTTCAGACGCTCGGAACCTGTTGGAGGAAAGAACTGGATTAAACTGTGCCCTGTCACCCCGGAACTTCGTCTCAGTCTGCGCACCATTTTGGAGCCTGGAAGTCTGAAGTCACACAGCCCCTCACGGCCTTGGGACCCGACCCAGCTCGGGAAGAACTCGGGATGGGGCGGCGGTCTCAACCCCACCCCAGGCTTAGCTCGGGGGAGGAGGAAAGAGCGACAGGCCAGGCAGGGAGGGTGTCCAGGCTGCGGCCTGGGGTTTGGAGTGGAATGGGGAGGCGGAGTGGGCTGCATCTGAGGCTGGGTCCCGAACGGGGCGTCTTGGAAGGGCTTCCTGGAGGAGGAGGCGGGAGTGCGAGGGAAAAGGGCGCGTGGGGCCGCTGCGTCTCTCTCTCCCCGAGGACCCCCTGGCCCCTTCGGGGTTGCGCCGCGCCAGCACAGCGACCGACGAGACTCCCGCCGAGAGGGGGCTGGACAGCGAGCGCTCGCCGGCTGGACCGGTGTCCGCGGCGGGAAACGCAGGCGCCGCCGTCGGGGCGTCCCGCCTCGCGCCCGCACTTTGCTCTCGGTCCCTAGAGCCGCGCTGGCCACGCCCCGGGGGCGGGGCCAGGGGCGGGCCGCCCGGCTGGCTCCTAGGCGGTCCGCGGCGGCGGCGGCGGCGGCGGCGGCGACGGCGACGGCGACATGGAGAGCGGGGCCTACGGCGCGGCCAAGGCGGGCGGCTCCTTCGACCTGCGGCGCTTCCTGGCGCAGCCGCAGGTGCTGGCGCGCGCCGTGTGCTTGGTGAGTCGACGGGGGCGCCGGGGCCGCGGGGCCCCGACTCCGCCCCGGGCCCCGCGGGGGCCGCCGCGGGCCAGCCAGCCAGCGCGACAGGTGGCGGCGGCCGAGGGCCGGGGAGTGGGGCGGCGCGCGTAGGGCCGGCACGCGGGGTCGGGCCCCGCCGGCCCCCGCCCCACCCCGGGCTCCGGCGCCCCCACCCCCGCCTCCCGGCCCGGGCGGGGGGCGGCCGGGAGGTGCCGCGAGGCGCAGGCCCGTCTCCCTGCTGGTAGTGGGGGTAGCTTGCGGAAGCTCCCGGACAGGTGGCCGGCACGCCGCGACGCCAGCGTGGGGAATTCACTGGGTGGGGGCTTTCCGAAGCCATGTGGGGTGCGGGGGGAGCGGCGGCCTGGCGCCCTGAAACGGGGTCTTCTTTTCACCCGGAGCAGCCCGCGGCTCTGCTTCCCCTCCAGAGACTGGGTGACCCTGGGATGCACCTCTCCCCATGAGCCGGGTGATCCCTCCAGCACTGGATTATTGGGGTGGAAAGGTCGGGGGGCGCCCCGTGTTCTTGGACAGCTGGCATCCAGAGCTGGACAAGGTGGGGAGGCTGCAGGCCAGGCCTGCAGTGCCCATACCACACCTGCCTGGGACTGGAGCCTTCTGAGGTACCCTGGTGGCACCCATCCCCTCCCTGCCTGATGTGGGTCCCACCCCAGTAGCAGATGTCCCGTGCGTCGGGATGGCAGTGCCAGGAGTCGGGCCTGGCACACTGCTCCCGGCATCCCCGAGTTCCGGCTTCATCTCCGGGGGGGTGGGGCTTGTGGCCGCCAGCTCCAGAGCCTGTTGAGAGGGCCGGTGCAGGCAGGCTGGACCGGCAGGGGAGAGGCCTGGGCCTGTCCCAGATGAAGCCAGGTGTCCAGAAAGGCCTATACCTGCTGACTTGGGGCATGGATGGGTGGTGGCCTTCAAGTTTGTAGGGGGAGACCAGGTGACAGGAGGCTCTTCCCAATGGCTCGGCATCCCTCCTGGAGTTCTGGCTGGTACACCTCCCTCCACCCCCTCCCTGGGACCAGGACAAGGCGGGGAGGAGTTGTGCCCACGGGCCTGCTTGCTGGTCAGACTAGCCTGGAGCATCCTGTGTGGGCGGGCAGGGGGGAGGATGGAGGGGGGGAGTAGACTGGGGTTTCTCAGAGGGGAGGCCAGTCCTTGTAGGAAAAAAACTAGCCAAACTGGGGAGGCCGACCTTAAGAAGAGTCGGAGGGGTTGGAGAGATGGGGATCTTTCCACTGAGGTGGTGGTGGGGTCTCCCATCCCCGGGGTGTCAGACAGGGGTTGTGTGCTATCGAGGTGTCCCAGCAAAAGGTGATCAGAGTGAGACTCCAAGCCCGAGTTTCTGTGCGTTGTGTTTGAAGCTCACTGACAGTGGGGACGGGCAGGTTGCCTTTGACCGCATCACAAACATCACCCCTCCAGGCAGGCAGCTGGGGCAGGGCAGTCCCCGCCCAGGAGATTCCCCAGTGTTTCTCCGCAGCCTCAGTTCAGGAATCCCCCGCCACAGCCCCTCGTGACGGAGGCCGGCCTGGAGGAGGGGGAAGTGAGGATGCAGAGGCCAGCTCACGCCCCCGGCTCGGAAGGGCCTTCGATGCCGGCCTCCGCCAGGGGCACGGGGGCAGTGGGAGGGGCCAGGGCCCCCCAGCTCGTGGGCTGCCATGGGGTTTGGCCGCGCTCAGCCCCTGCCCGTCTGCCGCCAGGTCTTCGCCTTGATAGTGTTCTCCTGCATCTTCGGCGAGGGCTACAGCAACACGCACGACTCCGGGCAGAGGTACTGCGTGTTCAACCGCAACGAGGACGCCTGCCGCTTCGGCAGCGCCATCGGGGTGCTGGCCTTCATGGCCTGCGCCGCCTTCTTCGTGGTCGACGTCTACTTCCCCCAGATCAGCAATGCCACTGACCGCAAGTACCTGGTCATCGGAGACCTGCTCTTCTCAGGTATCTGCCGGTGGCAGCTTCCTTCGAGCTCAGGAGCAGGGGGTCTTCCCAGAAGCTCTAGGGTTCTGTGATCTGGGGGCCTTGGCACCCTGGGGAGCGGCCGGGGGCCGTGCAGGGTCGCAGCCCCGCCTGGGTTCTGACGGCGTGAAACCCACTGGTGTCGAGTGACAAGTGCAGGGCTTTGGAGCCAGGCCTCCCTTGGTGGCATCCAGCCCCCACCCAGGCTTCTCATCAGTGCCCTTTACTCTCCCGGAGGCTTCTGGGAGGTCCCGCCCTCCTCCTCTGGGGAGCCAACCCTGCGCTCCCGGTCCTCTCCCCAGCTCTCTGGACCTTCCTGTGGTTCGTGGGTTTCTGCTTCCTCACCAACCAGTGGGTGGCCACCAACCCTCAGGACGTGCTGGTGGGAGCCGACTCGGCCCGCGCGGCCATCACCTTCAGCTTCTTTTCCATCTTCTCCTGGGTAGGTGGGCCCAGTGGCCAGGGGCTGGTGTCTTTGGGGAAGGTGGGGGGGCTCTGGTGAAGGGTGGTGAAGGAACCCAGCCTCGGGGCTCCCCGCAGGGCGTGCTGGCCTCACTGGCCTACAAGCGCTACAAGGCTGGGGTGGACGACTTCATCCAGAACTACGCAGACCCCACCCCGGACCCCAGCACAGCCTACACGTCCTACCCCGGCCCGCCTGTGGATACCTACCAACAGCCGCCTTTCACCCAGAACGCCGATCCCGCCGAGGGCTACCAGCCGCCCCCCGTGTACTAAGCTGCCGTGGGGATGGTGAGGGGCGCAGGGAGGGTGCCTGGGGGACAGCCCTCGGTCCTGGGGTCCTGGACTCCTCCCCTGAGGCTTGCCTCCCGGAGCTCATGCACAGCCCGGAGCTCTCCTGCTCCCCGTGCCCCAACCCGCCCACCCTCCTTGGGGCACGTTCTAGGAGAGGGTTTTTAGCCAAACGTTTGTCGTTGCTTGTAATGATCCCCAGCCCTGCCCAGAGTGGCTCGAAGTGCCTGACTGTGCTGTTCTGACAAGTGCCTTAGCTTCTCCCCAGCCCGAAGGAGCCGGGCTCAGTCCAGGCCGTAGGGCTGCAGTGACTTGGGGTTCTCTGCCAAAGATGAGCTGGGGGCCTTCCACCAGCCCTGCTGCCAGCACAAGGCTGGGGCTCCCCTCCTCCTCACTCAGGTTTGTTTCCGACCCCCCGCCCTCCCCCCAACCCCCCCAGAGCAGCAGCTCACGCTCACGCTGGTGTCTGCTAGCTTTGGGATCTGGGGCCACTACCCTGTGCCAGTGCCTCTGGGCCACCATCCTCATAGCCATGGGACAGGGCTGGTGCCCGCCGCAGGGGACACTGGGCAGCACTTAATGCTCAGCGCTCCCGCCCCTGGCTGCAGGGAGGGTCTCGGCCTGATGACACCCAGCTTTATGTAAATAAATATTCTGCCACTGTTAGGAGGTGTGGGGTGCACCCACAGCCCCGGGCTGTTCTGAATGTATGAAAAAGCTTTGGGGGAGACACACAGCCCCCCTGGATTCTGTTAGACTGGTTTGGAGATGGAATAAATTTTTCTCACTCGTGAATCTCCGCTGTCATTGGTTGGGCCTCAGCCTGGTATAGGAGGAGGGGACACTACTCTGGGGGACGCCCTCGGAGTGGCATTAGGGAACCGCATTTCGAAGTGTGGTAGCGGGCTGCCTCCCCGCCCAGGGGCCCGCTCCTACGGTGCCTTCCATCAGCATCTTAAAATAGCAGCCGAGCTCAGCTCATAAACAAGCTGGGTTTTCTGTGCCTGCTCCGGTTTTGGTGGGGGCACCTGGGAGCCGACCTCTGAATGCCCCTTCCTGTTACCCTTCCCACCCCCGTCAAAGGCCCCCCCCGGGAGGGGCCGGGGCCCTCTACTTCCTGTAGACGGGGCTCAGCACCTCTGGAACTTGTCCTGGGACAGGGCCAGGAGCAGGCTGGGCCACCCGGCCCCCAAGGGAGCGAGCGTGTCCCCTCAGGAGGCCGGGGCCCCCGAAGCAGGCCCCAGCTTCCCCTTTTGAGCAACAACAGGGCGCTATCAAACATGGGCCCTAATTGTTTCAAAATCCTGAGTGAAAATGAATAGCATTCTGTGAATGACAACCTCAGCGCTGTGCCACACCCGGGACCTGTGTGCACGGGGTACACCCTCAGCCCAGGCCCACCCCCACCCCGGGGGTTCTTGCCTCCACGTGAGCTGCCTGAGGCAGAGCTGAGCTAGTTTTCTTGGCTCCTGAACTGTCAAGTGTCCGTTTCACAAACAAAACCTGACCTCACAGCCCCAGCTGGCAGCACTGACCACGACCTCCTCGTCTTTCCAGTTCGGGGCCCAGGCTCTTCAGGACGCCCGTTTCGTCCTGACGTCCGCCCAGACTGAAGAGCTAACGTGCGTCTCACAATCTTTTCTCAGTCAAAAAGCCTGGTGCTGAGAGAGCAGTGGTGTAAACAAGGATCCAGGAAGACGTCCCCACCGAGTCACGTCGGTGCCTGCGGTGTGGCCCGAGGATTCCAGGCGCTTAGAGAGAAATACGCTCCTGCCAACTAGTGCATTTTAATGTCACGTATTAATTTCACTCTCTACCACAAGAATCAGGAACCCTGCCCCCAGTTCCCCATAAAAGACTAGCAAACCCCTGGGGTCTGAGCCCCAGCAGGTGTCACCCACATGAATGAAGCTGTGAGCCTCAAGAAAGTCATCACCAGAGCAGGAAGAGCTTTCAGCCCACAGGGAAGCGAAAGGGCACAAGTCTAGCCACCCTCCGGCTGGGAGCCTGTCCCAGGCCAAGGGACAGAATCCTTTGTGTGGAATGAGGCTCCGCGCTGAGCCAGAGGTGCTGCCGCCTGAACTTCCCAGTGAGAACCGAAACTCAACAGTGAAAGCCACAGAGGGGGAAGAAGCCGGCCGGGCTGATGTCACAGCAGCGTGCGGCCTGCCCCACAGCTCAAAGGAGAAGGAGCGGTGCGGGCAGTGGCCGGCTCCAGCCCGGGGTGGTCCTGCGCGGATCGGCAGCTGGGAAGGGAACTGAGAGGCGGTGGGCAGGCAGAGGGAGAAATGGGCCGCATACCGCCAGCAGGGCAGGGCCCCGTGATGGCAGAAAGTTCCAGGTGCCCAGGAAGCCTCACCCACCTGGGACTTCCTCCTCTGACAGGCCGCCGGGCGTGCAGGGGGCAGGCATCACCGGGCCTCAGTTGGGGGGGCTGTGCTGCAGGATCTGATGCTCAGCGAGGGGCTTCCGGGCCCCCGTGGCCGCCCTGGCCTCCGCGGCTTCCCCCAGCTTCCCCGGCACCAGCCAGTTCTCCTTGTCCTCGTTGCTGTCCAGCCCGTCGGGCTGACCCGAGGCCTTTCGGAAGTAGCAGAGGCGGCACACAGCATGGTATTTGTCAGCTCCTCCGATCACCTCAACCTAGCCCGGGGGACACGAAGGGCCTGGGCTGAGCGGGCACAGCACCTCCAGGCCGCCCCCACCCTGGGAGAAGTTGGGTGGCAGCTACCTCCTTCTCCATGCCCAGCCTCTTGGTGTAGGCGGCTTCGCGGAAGCACTCCATGCACACGGCCGTCAGCTTCACCACGCTCTCGGCCAGGGGCACCAGGTTCAGGATGGTCCCGAAAGCCTGCAGTCCCGGGAAATACAGCAGGTGCGCACTCAGCTGGCCAGGCAGGTCTGTGGAACACTTGCTGTCCCCCCGCCAGTCACACCCTGTGCTGCCGGGGGCACCCAGTCTGGGATAGACTCACTCCTGGGCAAACTGGGAGGCCGGGTCATCCGGGGACACGGCACTGGGATGGAGAAGAGGCTCCAGCACGGCCCCGTGCCTGCCCAGGCCCTTCCTCCCTCCCGATCCCATCCCAAGACCTGGGCCAGACGCCTCACCTTCCTCTGGAAGGTTCCATCCAGTGCAGCCACAATCACAGTCTTCCCGGCGTTGGCCATGGCCTCGCTGAACTCCACAATGTCAGGGAACTGGGAAAGGTGAGCGGAAAGAGCGTCCGCCCTGAGCAGCAGCTCCCAGGAGCCACCGAGATGCTGCCGGGCAGGGAACTCCAGCCACCCGGATCGGCCTAGAGCACAAACAGGGACCCTAACCCTCCCCGCCAGCCCCCCAGCTGGAGACCAGTGTTTCTGAACTCATCCCCCACCGCAGTCATGGGTGCTCAGGCCAGAGAGCTGCCTGGGGTTGGAACCCATCAGCTGTGTGGCCCTGGCAATGACTTCCTGTTCTTGAGCCTAAGTGGCCAGAAAGGCCTCGGTGTTGCTTGAGGATTAAGGGCACTGAGTTTATTACACACGCCACTCGGCTGATAGGCGGGGGCGCTCTCTGAGCGTTCGCCGTCTTACTGTTTAGCATAAAGTGCGCTGCCAGGATGACGGCACGCCCTTCCAGACACGGCCCACTGCGGTCACTACTCGGTAAACCGACCTTCATTTTACGTGGCCCAGGGCAAGGGTACTACTCAAATGAACCATTTGGTGCATGTTTATTGGTCAGTCATGTTGCTTCCGTCAGTGGCGTTTCTCTCTCTAGATGTTGGTCTCTGGGTTGACTGAAGTGACTTTGGGCAAAGGGCCTTTCTCCAAGCCGCCATCAGGGATGAGGACAGAGCCACCCAGGTCCCTGTAGCATTCCCAAACGTCCACTGGTAACCACGTTAGTTTTTCAGGCTGTGTTACAGGTTGAACTGTGTCCCCTCCCACCCCCCAAATTCATGTTGAAACCCTAGCCCCCAATATCTCAGAATGTGACATATGGAGATAGGGTCTTTGCAGAGGTCATTCAGCTGAAGCGAGGCCCGTGAGGTGGGTCCCAATCCAGTGACTGGGGTCCTTATAAGATGCGACATTTAGACAGAGACACACAGGGAAGATGTGAAGACACAGAGCCGTCGGCATCTACAAGCCAAGGACAGAGGCCTGTACCTGGTCCTCAGTCACGGCCTTGGCCTGCACCTGCCCACCTTAAAACGGCTGACATTTCAAATGGAACTTTGAAGTCCCTAGTGGATTCCGGGCTTTCTTGGTAGTTGAGGAGAGGTTAGAGGCCTCCAGGTAGGCCTCCGCCTCCGTCATCACCTTGCCAAGAGCTGGCTGGTTCAGGACGTGCAGCGAAGGACGCGGGCTCCGCTTCTGGGCACACATGCCGGTGCAGAAGGCACGAGTCCACCAAGGACCGGAAGGGAGGACGCGACAGAGAAAATCACTCGAGCACGAGTGGTAACAGACTCGATGAAACGCCAGACAAAACTCAAAGGCAAAAGAACAGGGGACAGATATTTGCGGCACGTGGCCGAGTGGCCCCGTCGGTCAAACCAAGGAGAAGGTGGGTGCGAGCAGTAAAAAGAGCGACTTACGAAAGGAGAAATGGATGCGAGCGGCTAACAAACACGGGAAAAGATGTCAGCCAGAGTAGCGACGAACCAGAAACGCAGTGAGGCGCGGGATGTGTGTGCCCCTGCCCCGCCCCTGACCCTGCCACCGCCCGCGCCACCCGACTCTCCCGGGGGTTTCCGCAGAGGCCAAGCTGTCCCACCGCCTTCCTCCGCCCCCCGCCGGCCACCCTCCGTGCCTTCGCCCAGCTCAGATGGCGCCTCCCTCCAGCGGCTTCCTGGCTCTCCTGGGGTTAACTCCTCGGCCAAAGCCGACTGGCCGCCTTTATTGTCCCGAGACGCCCGGCCGGCACAGGCCAGCCTCGGGCTTCACCCCTGCCGCCCGCTCTCCTCAGGCAGCCCCGGAAAGCGTCACCCCCACTGTGGGTCTGTCCCCCTCCACGCAGCCTTCCTCCTCCAGCCGTCACCTATGACACGCTTCTCCCCGCTAACGGGAGCGTAAGCGCAAGGGCGGAGGCTCTGGCTGTACCCCTAACACCTAGGACATCGCCACCATGTGGCACCAGTTCGGAAATTACCGAGAGAATGAGACTGGCTGGCTGACCAGCACCCCACTTAGTAGGAGTCCCAGCACACCGGGCGGCAGCCCGAGATGTCCGTCACTGCCTTCGAATGCTGCACGGGGTCAGCTGAAGGAGGAGGTGGCACATGCATAAGGGCGGGCGTTTGCTGATGTGGACAAATGGCCACATCGTGTGACACAAGCCCAATCTATAGCCAAACACGAGTCTGTAAAGACTAGAAGGACACCGATCGCGTTACGTGTTGTCTGTTGTTCTGGGCAGGGAAAAGTCGCTCCGGTGACAGGAAGGACCTGGCCGGGCACCCACGGCCCGGCCTCGGTGCTGTCCCGCTGAACACACAAGGCCGCTCTGTGACTGTGAGTGGTCAAGACAAAAACAAGACCGCTCCCCGGTCACACGTCTGAGCAGAGAGAGACCGTGAACGAAGGACCGACCCCCCCTCCCCCGGCCACCAGAAGTGCGGGGCTAGTGTCCTCCTGACCCACTCTCCCTAGCGAAAAGGCCAAAGACCACTTCCCTTCCCGAGGGCACTGAATCGAGGTAAACCGGCCCCTTAAAGCCCCCCCAAGAATGACCCCACACAGGCCCCAATCCTAACACTAAGTCCTCTCCAGCCCCTTACGGGACACCCCTGGGTCCCACGGTGTGTTCAGACCGGACCTGGTCGGCTCTGGGGCCGTTCTTGGTGGTCTCGAGCTAGAGGACATGGACAGTGGTCACCTACGGACTTTCGTGTGTAGTCTTAACTTCTAGGTCACACATGTTACTATTTGTGTAGTAAAACAGATAAGACATAAAAAGGTTTTTAAATCACGACTTCCATGACCGCCTAGCCATTAAGCCACAGGCGGGGGTGACCGCTGCGAGGCTCACACGCCAGCACCCTCGGCTTGCATCTGGGGTCTTCAGGGGCCGTCTCCCCAGATGCCAATGACATCCGCAAAGCAACATGAGCGCCTCGCCCACAGTCACGAAGCACAGGCGTTCCGACTCCAGGAAGGCATGTCTGGGACCCCAAAGGGTCCGCCCCTGGGGGGTGGGAGACCTGCCAGCCTCGCCACGTGAGAACACAGCATGTGGCTGTGACAGAACACCCTGTAGGACGTTACGAACCCAGCACCTGGTTCTGCCCTGGGAACCTAGGAGGTGGGGTGGGCAGAGACCGCTAACCGAATAAACAAAAAAAATTCTCTAACTTCCAATTTCCTCTTCCTCCAGGGCAGAGCTAGACTAACTGCAGCCAATACACTTCTAGCCCGGCTCACAAAATCCCCACACGAGGGGACCCGCCCCGGTTTCCCATTTCCGCCACTGGATGCGGCCACGCAGGACTGCCTCAGAAGCCACGTGTGCGGACGGGGACCTCGTCGGCAGGCCTCCCCCCGCCACCTTGGAATAAGCGCCTGTCCCGTTCAGCTGCTGGGACCAGGGGTCTATGGCAGCTTCGCGGACCCACCTCCACGGTGCGGGGCGGGGGCTGTTTCATTCATTCAGATGCACTTGGCAGAAACAAAAAGTTCCGAAGCACAGGAGAGAAACGGAGGCCACAGAAACGGCCCGCCTGGTCTGCAGAGCTGGAAACAGCGAGCTGGAAAGACTGTGAAACGAGATTTCGGAATGACAACGGGAGGGCGGTGAACCGTCGAGTGCAAACCGGGTGACGCGGATCGGATCAGAGGAGATGCAGAGAGAACTAGCTGGAAACCCCAGAAACGGACACCAGTCATCGAAACCAAGCACGCATCGGGACCCCTCGCGAGAGAGGTGGGGTGACAAGGGCTTCCTTCTCCCTGCCAGAAAGGAAGGCACGAGCGCTCGCATCTGGAAGCCACACCGAACACACACGGGATAAACTTAAATGAAACCTCTCGGGACACGCTGTTCCGAGACAGAAGGGACCGCTGACCTGGGCGGGCGGGACCAGCAGCACGACAGTGGCCCTCCGGTGCGGCCAGGAGTGCCGAGGCTTTCCCAAAGCAAAGGAAAAATGACGGCCCCCCTACCATTTGCTACCCAGCTTGACCCAGAGAACAGAATAAAGACGAGCTAGGGGGACAGTCAGGGGAGCTCATGGGAAGAACAACGCCAGGACAAACCAACTCACAAACTGCCCTTCGTCGATGCCTATGACAGTCACGCCCAGGGCCTCCTGGGCCACGTCGCGGAGCAGGCAGGCCGGCAGCGCCTCCATGGTGTTCCTGCGGGGAAAGCCAGCAGGTGAGCAAGGGACAGCAGCCACCAGGATGCAGGGGCCCGAGCAGCTCTCCTGAGCACCCCCCTACTGGCGACGCAGGTTGCCCTGAGTGCTCAGGGCTTTGAGGAGCTGGCACCCTGGGAAGGCCTTTGAGGGGGACACCGGCCCTCTGGACCAGATGTCAGTGGGGCCACTATAAAGTTCTCCTCTGCTGTTCAACGGTGGGCCGGGATGGACAGGGTGACCTCATCAGGCACAGCAGCCAGGGCTTACGGTCCTTTTAGGAGCTGACAAAATATTCTAATTTCAATTAAAAATCAGGAGAGTAAGTATAATACAGCCTGCATCGTATCTGTCTTCATATCGATGTAATCATAAAATACAATGTTTTTCTTTTCGTGGAGGGAGGGGCCCACGAAGGCAAAGTGCCAACATGGTCCTGGGCAGAGCTAAGCTTGGAACCACAACAGCCACGCAGTGACCAGAAGAACTTCCTCCACTCAGCACCCCCGGCCGATTAAAGATTTCTCCAAGATCACAGAGTTATTTGCTGGCACAGCCAGATTCCAAGTCCGCTGTCACACTGCTATCTCGTGTCCTACCCAGCGGTTTGAAAGCGAAAGGCCATGTGTGGGAACATCCCAGTGCATTAAATGACACGCTGGACTCTGTCCTGCCCCCCGCGGGCCAAGGCCTTTTGGAAGAGGAAGGCTGCTTTGTCCTCTGTCTTTTTAAACAGTTTCTATGTTTTTCTACAATGTTTTCTTCTGTTTCTATTTTTGCTTGCTCCTCTGAGCTGGCCTTCGAGGAGTTGGTAGTTTCCTGAACGCTCAGCAGTTTGCAACTGTATTTATAAAAAATTAAATACTTTACAAGTACAGCTGAGTTATTATCTTGCCATCGCCCTACTATTTCATGCATTCTAAACTCCCTCTCCCCTCCCAAAACAGAGAAAAGCAGAGGGCGGGCAGGAAGCAAGCCGGTTACAGCTTCAGCAAGGGCAGCGTCTCGGGAGTTTATTGCTCCTGCTGAGTACTCGGTCACGGTCACTGGCCCCACAGCTCCCCACAGCTCGTGTTAGACGGGATTTGTGGCACCTGGCCAGAACCCGGGTTTAACCCTGCTCTGACCAACTCCAGACACGGAACTTCTAATCCCTGCACCGTGTTGCCTCCTCTGCCCTCACTGTCCTCCCAGGGTGTCCCCGTCCTGTGCAGTGGACACCACGTGTCAGCGGTGAGGAAGCACACTGGGAGGCGTAAGTAGACCTGCATCAGACAGCACAGCCTGGAACGTGACTCTAATTCCCGACACCTGGCCGCAAGACCCCGGCATCATCCACCCCACCACCCGCCCAGCTTCAGGAACCCCACACCCCCACCCCGAAGCCGTGAGCCCTGCATGCGACATGGCACAGCTTCGCTGCGGGCGGCGCAGGTGGACAAGCCCGGAGGACTAAGAGAGCCAGTTCGCGACCTCTGCATAGCCGTAAACGCCGGAGCGGGGCTGCTCAGCAGCATCCCTGGCCCCCATCTGCCGGATGCCAGAAGCATGCACCCCCGCCTCCAGGTGGGAAAACCACAAACTCCAGACGTTGCCAAATGGACTGTGGGGGGCAAAATCGCGCCGGCGAAGATCCACCGGGCTGGAGTCCAGCAGAAGGCCACGTGCTAGGCAAGCGTGCCACGCAGCTCGTAAGGTCTGCTGAGCCGAAAGTTCAGTACTGGGCATCCGCCTGATTGCCCCACCCCACGAAAGGGCTGACGGCATGTTCCGGGTGGGCTCCTCGGAAGAGGTGACAGGACAGGAGGGGCAGGGACTGACCGGTCATGCGTGCAGAAGCTGTTGCTGTACCGCGTGTCTTTGGCGTGTTTGATCATCAAGCACCTGTACTGGGCAATCTGGAAACGTCGGAGCCGTCTCATGAGCTCCGTGCTGCAAGGGCAGAGCAGCCGGTGAGAGGGGGTGGGCGCACCCATCGGCCGGAGCCAGGGCACGCGGAGACCCCACCAGCGGACGGACAGACGGAAGAGCAGGGTATGGAAAAGGCCAGTGAGGACGAGGGGGCCACCCTGAAGTCAGTCGAGATCTGAGAGGGGCTTAAACAAGAGCCCTGTGTCACTGGGGGCCTGGTGGCAGAGAAGGCGCTCAGGTGGTTTGGGGAAGGACTGGAGGGGTTTCTCCGGGACATGGGGGGCTGGGCAGAGGCAAAGTCCTCAAGCAAAGGAGAGGGCTCCAAAGTAATCTCCCAGAGTTCTTTTCTTCACAGACTGAAGTGACGTCACAAAACCTTTTTGAGCAGCTAAAGCACTTTGTCTCTAGGTCTAAGAGCCCCACCCTGGGCCTCACCCTTGTAGGCCAAGGGAGTTACGGAGGGGCTCACTGGCGCCACCTCGTGGAGAGTGGTTCTATGACATAGGGGAGTAAAGACGCCTGGCCTGACTCTTCCGTGTGGAATGAAATTTTCCCGGCCGACTAAGGAAAGTCGCACAGGAAGGAGGCACATAGACACAGCGAGAAGCAAAGGGCCTGGCCCACAGGGGACACAATTTTTAAAAGACTGGGACGCCACCTACCGAGCGAGGGGCTAAACTGTAAGCAGCTGTGACCAGCTCGGGACGGAGCGTTCCTCGAGTGACACTAACAGGAGCAGCGTTAGACCTGGGCAGGCGGGGGAAGAGTGCCTCCTCCAGGACCGGACTGCAGGGAGGGGTGGCATGCAGGGCGGGAACGCAAGGTCTGGCAGTGGGGGCTGTCCTGAAGGGGGGCTCTGAGAGGGGCGGCAGGAGAGGAGGGCAAGGTCGCGGTGGGAGTGGTGGAGAAAGTGGTCCCAGATCATCCTCCCCGCCCGGCGAGGCCATTACCTTTTTCCTGAGAACATGGGTCCGAGGATCACCTAGGAAAGAAGAAGAGGTCACTTCGGGGCCCGCTCCGCACGAACGCTGGGGCACGAGCCACGACCCCGACCCGGATCCCGCATGCAGGGACCCGGCCCCGGCGCCCGCACCTGGATCTGCCCCCGGGTCTTGCTGGGGGAGCCAGGCAGCACCGTGGGCAGGTTGACGCAGCTCATGGCACCTCCAGGAACCTCTCCGGACAGAAACCTCGCTCGCACCCGCAGCTCCGAAAGCTCGCGCCGGTTCCCGCGCGCCCACTTTTACCCTCCGCGCGCTGGCCAATCGGGAGCCGGCGCCGCCGGCGCCGCCGGCGCCACCGTCCCTCCGTCAATCACCGCGCAGCCGTGCAGCTGGCGGGAGATCTCGCTCTCGCCCCGCCCCCTGGCGCGCGCACTCGGCTCAAGGCGCCAGAGCCGCCGGCGGTGGGCGGGGCTTCCGGGGCGGGGCCTGGCCCGAGCCTCGCCCCGCCCCATCGCCCACTATAAGTACGCGGGGGCTGTTGCACGTCTGGTTGTAGACCGCGGGATGGCGGGACCCCGTGAGTGCGGCAAGGGCGAGGCTCCCTGGAAGAAGATGTCTAAAGAGGTAGGAGGATTGCGGAGAGTGGCTGGGGCTGAGGACTATAGCTTAGAGATAAGGTGGAATTTCTAAGAACGAAGCTTAGAAACGCTCTACTGTGGTAGTCTTTGAGCGCCTACTGTGTGCCGGTCCCCGAAGGCTTTAGCACCGCGTTGTCATCGCAGGCAGTCTTTTGTGAGCCTGATCGTAAGGGTAGAGAAAATCGAAGCCCTGGCTATGTTAATCTCCATAAACCCACAGGAGTTGGGGCTGAAGTCCCCACCTGCGTCTGAAGTTATGCAGTGTGTATGGAGGACGTGCCAGACGCTGAAGGTTGCGGAAAGGCCGGTGTTTACCTAGGGGTGGTTATGAGGGTTAGAAACAACATAGGGCAAGCACTTATTATGATTATCATTCAGTTATAATTTATAGTTCTCCTGCATTGTAGGCAGTGGTTCTTTTTCTGGTCATGGACACATCTGAGAATCTGTTGGAGGTTATAGATACTGGCCCCTAAGAAATCTCATTTTCTGTCTGTCTCTGTCACACACACATACACCCCTAGCAATATCAGAGGACTCTCAGAAATCTATTGCAATATCGTTATCAAAAATAATAGCAATAAATATTATAGCAGTCACACAGTGTGCCATACTACAAGTAATAACGTTTACAGGTACAGACTGCACAGATCCAAAGATCCCTGTTCAACAGGAAGAGGAGATAACCCTCGTTTGAATGGTTAGCTTTACTTCATTTACATGCCTTATTGTCTTTGACCCTTGTGAGGCTGTTATGCCCATTGTATAGATGAGGGAACTGAGCCCCAGAGACTGTAAGTAAGCTTCCAACAGTAAAACAGCCTTTAAGTGAAGGAGCTTGGATGGCACTCAGCCCATCTGACTCCAGAGCCCGACGGCTCGCCATGAGGCCTGTCTTTAAATTCCCCACTCCCACCTTTGAGCCCTTTCTTGCTAACTCAGTTTCTTGTTACTTTCTGCATTAAGTTTGAACTGAACATCTTTGCCTGACAGCCAAGATCCCCCGTCCTCCAGTCCCAGCTCCCCAGCTCCCCAGCTCGTCAACATTTCCAAACTGACCTTCCAGTCCTTCCTCGTCACCTCTGTGCCTTCAATTGTGCTGTGTCTTCCTGCAGTCAGAACCCTCTCAGGGAAGATCAGCTCCACGTCACTCTCTGCGGCGGCCGCCCCAGCTCCCTGGCCTCCCGTGATCTTAGCTGCTGTAGGAGTGATGCTCATGGTGTCATTAATCGAGACACACTTACAGGACCTCGTCTCCCCTTTATGGCTGTCCACTAAAGGCATGGCTGTCACTCTAGACCCTAGATCTGAGAGCGTCTGCGATGTTATAGCGGAAGCACCTAATTAATTGGCTGGAGGGGGCGGGGCGAGAGGGGTGAGTGGGGATGGATTGTCAGGCTGGAGACTGGAGGGGCTTGAAGGAAGCTGAGGGCATCTGTAAGAGCCTGAGAGATCGAGGAGGGAGCTTCTCAAGGCAGAGAGGAGCCTCCAGGCATGTAGAGGGGAGGGACCACACTCCACAGAGGACAAAGGTCTGAAGGAGCATGTGTCTGTCCCACAGGAGCTGGAGACTCAGTACCTGCCCAGCAAATGGATCCTCAGGCTGGGAGCAGAGGAAGCCCTGAGGACCTACTCACAGATGGGAGACGACGGTATTGGGGACCTCTCCGTGACCTCTTTTAGTGGACTTCAGCATGTGGCGGTGGTTTCAGAATGCCGGGGGAGGGGCGGAGTGCACAGTCCCAGTTCAAGGCCATTACCGTAGCCCAGGCATTGCGTAAGGGTGGGCTCATGTTGTAGCCGCCAGCCCCCGATAGATACACGGACCACCAGAAATCAGTGAGTTATAGGAAATACACTCTTTATTCAGCCAGCTGGGTCTGCCCGGGGTACACAGACCCCAAATTAAGCAGCCCCGAAATGCAGAGGTACAGGGTTTTTAAGCCCTAAACCCCATTCTTCATCCTGTTTGAACACGCAAGTCTATTTTTCTTCTTTTTACTGCCAACCCACAGGTCGGTTGTGCAAGCGGGGACACAGAAGCAGAAAGTTTATTGTTAGAATGTTACGTTCCCATGGCGATGACCTACGTCCCCATGGGCGATAGCCAAGCAGTAATTTTCCAGCCAGCACACTCAGGTGCAGGCGCCAGGGAGTCCTCGCTGCAGAACTGTAGAAGGCAGGAGGGCCCGGGTCAACCATGCTCCCCTCCCTTCCTGCTCTGCCAAGCGTGTCCTTAAGACCACATGCCCCAGCGGTACAGGGAGGCGGAGTGAAGAAACACCGCCCACGTGGGGTATCGCTGCTATTTATACAAAGCAGTGAAGGCTTTTTTTCTTTAAAGAAATCAGGGCCTGGGATCCTGTAAGCTAGTGAAGTGTCCATCTCTGCCCTGTGTCTCCAGATTGCATTTCAAAGAGATGGCTCCCAGGTCCTTGAGAAAAACACCCCTAGGTTATAAAACCGGCTGGAGATTTGTTTAGCTTTTAAAAATATCTACATGCATCTCCAAGGGGTAGAGGAAGGATTTACCGATTGCACAGTCCCCTAAGATAACTGCTCTGAGGGAGGGAGGCAAGCTCTCTTTTCCTTTGGCACCAGGGGGAATTAAATTATTTCTCTTATTTTTGACTCGTATTCACTCTTACAGCATCGACCTTGCCGCGCGGGTGGTGGTTTCTTCTAATGAGTAGATCACGTTTAAGGGCTGGCCTCCTTCAGGCAGGGCGCACAGGGCCTGCTGGGTGAGCATGGGCAGAGAGCTGAGGGAGGTTTTAAAACTGTTTCCTCCATTAATGGTTTTTAAACTTATGTTACCAAGACTCTCAGTAAAAACACTTACACTGAACTGCAGTCCGACCGCTCCGCCTCTGCGAGCTTCATCCGCTCACCTGAGTTCCCAACTCCCAGCCCCCAGGCCACGCCTCTCCCCCCGGAGGACCAATCGCCAGTGAGATGGGTGTGGCCTCATGATTGACAGCCTCTGCGACTGACGCAGGTCTCCCACGGCCCCTCTTGCTTTTCACGAGCTTTCATGGGCTATGGGCTACCAGATTGCACCAGAAAAGAGAGAGGAAGAAAACAAAGGCACATAAAATATAAGACCCACTTTCGTTTTATCGTGGCAAATACGCATAACATAAAATTTACCATTTTAATCATTTTAACACTTCAGTCGCGTTTAGGGCATTCACAGTGTTGCGCAACCATCATCCCTAGTTCCAAAACATCTTCGTCATTCGCTAAGGAAACCCCCTCTACCCATTAAGTCGTCACTCCCCCTACCCCCAGCCCCTGGCACCTAAGCCCTGGCCGTCTCTGCGGATGTGCCTGTTCTGGACATTTCGTAGAAATGGGATCCCACACACGTGGCCTTTTGTATCTGGCTCCTTGCCCTTGGCGTGCTGTTTTGGAGGTCCATCCAGGTCCTAGCCCATGTCAGCACTCCGTCCCTTTTTATGTCCGAATGATATTCCATCGTACGGACATCCCATATTTTGTTTATCCATTCATTCGTTGATAGGCATTGGGGCTGGTTCCACATTTTGACAATTGTGAATAGTGCCACGATGAACATTCGTGTACAAGTTTTTGCTCAGGAGTTCTTACTATGACATTCAACAGACAAAGTCGTTCTACCAAACTGCACGTATTCTAAATGCTTGGTGTCACCTTAGGTACTTAGCTCATGGTGGACCCACGGCAGACAGTGCAGAGCTTCCAGTGTCTACGAACCGTGCCACTGGGCACCATCTGTGGTTGGCTATTTTAGGGAACCGTTGTTTTCTTAGTATACAAGGAGCACAGGCTTACCCAAAAGGGTTTTAAAAATAAAGTCATCGATGACTCCGCCCCCCGTCGTTTGCCAGCTGGGGGCTGACGGGATGGCTGCCGCTGCAGGAATCAGCCCTCTGTCTTTAGCCCTCCATGGCTGCGGCAGGTCTCCTGGCCCCATGCTTGCATTGGTCTCTAGGAGTTCCGGCCCCATTTCCCCCAGTCCCTCCAGCCCAGGGCTCAGCTGGGTCCGTGGACCTGGTTTCTAGGGCCTGGAGCTTCTGTCTGTAGGGGTTTTAACACTTGGTTGTAAATGATAGTTGCCCAGTTTTTGCTTTCTCATAAAAGGAAGGTTGTGATGAGGTCTATTCATTGAAGCCCTCCCGTCTTCCGACCCTTGGGGACTCATGCTCTGGGGCGAGGCCGCGCGTCACCTCATTCTCTGTCCCTGCATCCACTGCTGGGCCACCTCCTGGAGAGAGGCCATCTCCTTCTCAGGGTCGGGTTGAGTTTTGTGATCCCCGTGGGAGCGACTCGTTGCAGGCTAACGAATGCCTGCTCCTGCTTGGTCTTAATCCCAATTCAGTTTAGGCCTTGTCTGTTTGGGCACAACAGAAGCCCCGTCGCTCACTTGAGGAACCCCTGTATTGATTATACTGCTGTCTTTGGACAAACCTCGATGACTGATGACCGATGACCTTGTTGAAACTTTCATACCGTGCTGGTGGGAGGGGAAAGCCCCGCGGACAGGCAGTGGCCTCAGAATAACAAATGCATACACTTTCGACTCAGAAATTCCACTGAGCGCGCTTCCTAGAGAACCTTGCACGCCGGTGTAATAATGTGTGTGCAAGGCTATTCACAGCAGAGTTGTCTGTGACGGCCCAGCCCAGGTGACTCTCAGCAGAGGATCGTCAGTTCATGAGGTCTTAATCCATTCTGCAAGTATTCACTGGATGCCTGACACGTGCTGGTAACTCACATAGGTGCACAGGTCACCAGTAAGCCAAATAGACAACCCCTCGCCCATGCATCGTGATTCAAAGTGGGGGAGGGGTGACAGACAGTGACCATAAGGAGTGAGTGAGTGTCTAATAGAAGGGCAGTGCTGTGAAGAAGGATAGGGAGCCGGTGGGGGGCGTGGCAGAGGAGGGGTGTCAGGACGGTCAAGGCCAGCCCCCTGGAGAAGGCCAGCAGACAGAGGTGATTTTGCAGGGCCCCAGGGCCATTGAGGGAGTGTGGGAGCCCGGTCCCCTATGTGGCTGTATTTGCAGATGGGGCCTCTAAGGCAGTTATCAAGGCTACATAAGGTCATAGGGTGGGACCCTGGCCCTGGGGTGGGGGGTGGATTATGAGAAGAGACATCAGAGAGCTCACCTCCCCACAAAGGGACAGAGCTCCACATGCACAAAGAATAGGCCACATGAGCACACAGGGAGAAAGCGCCACCTGCAACCAAAGACAGGGTCCCCACCAGACACCTGTTAGGCCTTGGCCTTCCCGTCTCCAGAACTGTGAGACAGAAATGTCTGTCATCTGAGCCTCCCACTCTGGTGTTCGCGAAGGCTGCCGCGGCTAAGACAGGAATCCAGCGGATCTGAACCCAGGATCTATGGGTGGTGTGCAAGGTGTAACAGGCTCACGCCTGGGCCGTAGGGCATCTGGCGGAAGCCGGAGAGCTGTGAGGAGCTGTCGCCGCTTCCAGGGGAGAAGCGAAGGGGATCCACAGAGGCCTCAGTGGCGGTGGGGAAGAAACTCAGGATTCGGGGGGAAGGAGAGCCAGGAGAACTTCCCGATGGTCGGGATGTGGTTTGTTTGTCCCAAGCAACTGCTGTGACTAGTTAAATAGATCAATGCACAGTCATAGGATGGAATGTAAGTAACTGTTTTTTAAGAGAGAAAAGAATGAGGAAGTTCTGTGTGCTGATTTGGAAGGCTCTCCAAGAAATCTTAAGTGAAATGGGTAGGGCAGAAATGTATTGAATATGCTGTCATTTGGATAAAGGCAGGGGGATTCTGTGTTGATGGCAGCGGCCACCTCTGCAGGGGACCAGGGGATGAGAGGGGAGGGAACATTTGCTGAAAAGCCTCTTGTGTATTTTTTTTAACCATATAAACGTATTATTTCTTCATAGGAAGAATTAATGTCTTTCAGTTATTTTTTAAACTGATGCTCAGTTAACTTGTAACCTTCACAGATTAAGTTCCTTTAAACATTTGAACACAGTGTACAAAGTGTGATTAAATTCTTGAGAAACACTTCAGCTTAGAATCATAAATGCAACATATTTGATTCACTTAACAAAGTCTCCTGGGGTTCTAATGAATTGAAACTTATCTATTTGCTAATAGATCGATTCCATTAAGCGTGTCCTGTAGAGCGGTCTATGCTCAGTGTGACGTGTGGACACATGGAGCCTACTGTGTTCTGGTGGTTAGACCCTTGCAGAAGTCACATGTCAGGCTCTCTGGACAGTTGGTCACTTGAAGATTTAGGAGATGAGACATCTCCCTCCACCCCACCATGGGAGCGGGGCTGGGGACCCACAAAACGCAGCCTCCCCTGGCCTTGTCCCCTTATTCCAAGGACAGGGGTCAGTGATAGCAAACTTGATTATGCAACTGCTTCACTTGGCTTTGGCACATGGGAAATTTGGCATCTACCATCATTTTTTGTTCCTCTTGGCTTTAAGCAGCCCAGCTGGAATGCAGACAGCCCCTTCTAACAGTTTTATGTGCACCGAGGAAACACAGTTTATACAAACTATCTTCTCCTACCCAGTCTGCCCCTGCTGGAGGTGCAGAGTCACCCAGCCCAGGATAGCACGGCTTTCTTTGGGGGCCCACTGCGCCCACGAGGTGGGGTCCTGGGGGCCTCCAGGAGCACGTGTCCAATTGCAGGTCTCTTCCCAAGGGTCCTCAGTATCAGCAAGATCGACCCGACCGCGCCGTATGGTAACGGTTTTCACTCTTTTACATCGCGATATGCTTTTCAGTTTTTCCTTTTCCGTTAGAGCATTTGGGGTCCTTTTTACGCCCTCTTTGCCTAGTTTAAGGTCATGGAGACCTCCGATTTTCTTTTCTAAAAGCTTAGTTGTCTTGTTTGTCACATGTAAAACTGTTGTCCGTCTGGAATTGACCTGGTACGGCGTGAGATAAGGATCAAGACACTTTTTTCCCTTCATTTGGATATTCCATTGACCCGGTGCTGCTTATTGAAATATTTATTTACACAATTCTTTTTTTCTTTTTCATAGAATTTTCTTTTAAGTGATTACCATGTATCAGGTCCTGGGTATACAGAGGTGGGCCAAGCCAAGCCCTTGTGACGGACAGACAGTAAGGAAGATGAAAAATATATCGGGGTTGAGGAATGCTGGGATACACAGTGAAGCAGAGGTGTGGGATAAACCGTAGTGTATTCAGCCAGTCTTCTATTACAGGTCGCTGAGGCTAGGACCAATGTTTTGCTATTATAAATAGCATTACTATGGGCATCTTTTATTTATTCTTTTAATTTTAATTAGTGTCAAGTGTACAGTACATCGGTTAGACATCTGTATAGTTCATAGAACGATTCCCCCAATCGCTCCCTCCCTCCCCTGGCCCTCCACCCAGCCATCATATTAATGCTGACTGCTTTCCCTCTGCCGTGCTCCCCATCCCCGTGACCCCATCAGCTACTCATTTGTACTTCTTTAACCCTTCGCCCCATTCTCCCAGCCCCCAAACTCCCCTTCCCTCTGCCCGTCACCAAATTGTCCACTATATTTGTGCATCTGTTTTTGATTAGTTTGTTCTTTTTATTCCTTAGATTCCGCACGTAAGTGAAATCATATAGTGTTTATTTTTCTCTGTCTGACTTAAACACCTTCTAGGTCCACCCAAGCAATATCTTTTCCCATCCCCTTCCTTTTAGTCTGTGTGTGTCTTAATCTGAAGTGAGTCTCTTAAAGACACCACGTAGGGGTCTTGTTTTCCTTTCTATTCATCCGCTCTATCTTTTTTATTTGGAGCATTAACTCTTTGCCATTTGAAGTACTTATTGGTAGGAATGTAGTTGTTACTGTGCGCATCTTTAAAACAAGTCCTTGGGAATATTTCTGATTATTTTTATAATAAATATGTGGATTATGCATCGAAGAATATGATCTTCTTGGCCTTTGATACGTATTTCCAAGTTGCCCTCCAGAAGAGCTTACCAGTTTACACTCTCTCCAGCACCCGGTGTTGCGGGGAGCTAAGCTGCTTGGAGTTCAGAATTGTTGGCAGAGACTTCGGTGGGCATTCTTTACTGCCACATGGACATACGGGGTCCCCTCCGACCCCCACACCTTGCGTATGGTTTTTTTATACACAGTATTTACAATACCTTTCAATACCCTTCCTCCTTTCTTCCAGCTCAAGTCTTAGCCAATTTTCTCTCCCATCATGGCACTCGATTACAAATTTATATTGTTTTCTTATCTATTTATTTCAAGCGAGTTTATATCTTGTTTCCCTAGAAGGTTGTTTTTCCAAATGCCTGGAAAAGTTTCTACTTTCCAGAACACGTAGCGCAATGTAACACAAAAGTCACCATCAAAACGAGCTCCCTTACAGGCAGGAGTCGGCAGGTAGCGTTGGGCCCACTGGATCGGCCAGCCTGGCCTCTGTAATCACACGCATGTGGAGCATTTCAGAACCCAGAACCCAGGGCTCGGGGAAGCCCTGACAGCTGGAGCTGAGCCCTCAACCCGAAGGGGCTTTTAGCAAAAAGGCGCCTTCCGAAATAACACGGGGATTGCTGTGCCCGAGGTTGCACTGACAGGGACTTGTTCGTTTCCGAAACAGCCACCAAGACGGCCCGGGCCACCACGAGGAGCCTGCTGGATGTCC
This sequence comes from Pteropus medius, assembly GCF_902729225.1. Taxonomy (NCBI): domain Eukaryota; kingdom Metazoa; phylum Chordata; class Mammalia; order Chiroptera; family Pteropodidae; genus Pteropus; species Pteropus medius. Next base: position 2,994,339 of record NW_024355990.1, on the reverse strand, counting down.
CCTACGGAGACGGCGAAGGGGACAAACTGGACATTTACTTTCCCAAGGACGCATCTGGAGGTGCGCGGAGGGGGCTGGCAGCCCCACGGCCGGGCTCGGCTGGGGGCTCGGCTGGGAGCTCGGCTGGGAGCTCGGCCTCAGCCCTCATGCCCTGTGCTCTTAACAGCGCTGCCTTTCTTCACGTTCATTCACGGCGGGTACTGGCAGAACGGAAGGTGAGTGGGGACCTCTGGCGGACTGGAGAGAAATTCGGTTGACTTTCCCCGGGGCTGCTGCAGCAAATCGCCAAAAACGGGGACAACGACAGCAGGAATCGATGCTCTCACTGTTGTTCCGAGGCTGAAAGGCTGAAATTGAGGTGCCGGCAGGGCCACGCCCCTCCGAAGGCCACGCCCCCTCCGAAGGCTTGAGGGCTCTGGCTCTTGCCTCTCCAGCTGCGGGTGCTTCTGCGTCTTCCTTGGTTTGCGGCCGCATCACTCAAAACTCAGCATTCATCTTCACGTGGCCTCGTGTGTCTGTGTCTCCAATCTCCCTCTGCTTTCTCTTATTCTGTCCCCAGTTGTTGGATTTAGGGCCCGTCCTAAATCCAGGATGATCTCAAGAGTCTTAATCACACAGGCATACCCCTATTTCAAAATAAGGTCGCATTCGAAGGTACTGGGGATCAGGATGTGGACATAGATTCCGGGGGGACACTATGCGACCCATGTACCTGGCGAGAAGCGTGTTCAGTCCTCTCTCGAGTTAGGGAAAGCCGCGGTGACAGCGTCTCAGGTTGCTGGGATGGGCCTTTTGGTAGTAAAAAGAAGGAAAGGCCTGGGAAAATGGAGACAGATGGTCACTCCAAGATAAGCAGAGGGGCATTTGGGACCTTCGGGGACACTGTGCTCCCTGGGATCTTACTGAGGGGGTGACCAATGTGAGAGGGGACAGCTCCCACCCTCGAGCTGTCATGAGAATGATAGATTTGTTGCACCTTTATGCTCTGCCGGTGACACTCTCTACATGTCTGATCTGCTTCAGTTCTCGAAAGCCAGTGCCCTTAGAGAAAGCATAATCGTCTCTGTTTTACAGACGAGGGAACCAGGCTTAGAAAGTCTCCAGGGCCCCATAGCTGGCATGTAACGTGGCGAGGACAGAGCCTATGATCTGCTCCGTACCACGTGCGGCAGAGGGAGGGGGTGTGCTGGGTGGACAGGACACAAAAGCCCTGTGCCGGCCACATCGTGACCTTTGTCTCTGTCTGCAGTAAAGACACATCGGCCTTCATGGTCGACCAGCTCACAGCACAGGGAGTAGCCGTGGTGATACTGGCTTATGACATTGCCCCCAAAGGTAAGTACGGCGTTACTGCGGGTTTGGGGGCCAGCGGGCTCTAGACGGGGGAGAGCCCCTGACGGAGCCTTACGCCCCCTGTGCAGGCACCCTGGACCACATGGTAGACCAGGTGACCCGTAGCATCGCGTCTGTCCAGAGGCGGTATCCGTGCAACGAGTGGGCACTCCCTCGGTGTTGCCTTCCGTCACACGGTGCTGGGTGGGAGGGCAGCGGGTCTAGCCCCTCGTGTAGACGAGCTGCCCTTCTGGCCTATGGAGCAGAGGGCAAACTGGGTCTCCTTGATACAGGCCCGACGCTGTGGGCAAACAGTACAAATCTGGCTCTCTGCTCTGACCCATCCCAGGGGGATTTACCTGTGCGGACACTCAGCGGGGGCCCACCTGGCCGCCATGATGCTCCTGGCCAACTGGACTGAACACGGAGTCACACCCAACCTCAGAGGTTTCCACAGGGACCACAGCCTGGCTGGCAGCCTTCCCCCTCCCCCACTGGGCCTTAGGATCCACACTAGTTGCTAGACGTCCCAACAGCCGTCAGTGGCTCGAGCTGGGGGCTTTGAGCCCTGTGAACAGGGCGTGCCCTGCTTGTTTTCTGTTCCCTCCCCTGGTCTCGTCCCTCTGGCCCTGGGGCCTGGGCTGACCCCATCTCGTCCACCTGGCACGTGTGTGGGGCCTGGTCCGGCCGGACGTTAGGACGTCGGCCCCACTTGCCACCTGGCCCTCTGTTCTTCACCTTCATAGGCTTTTTCCTGGTCAGTGGGATCTACGACCCGGAGCCCATTGTGCACACTCCTTTGAATGCCCCGCTCCTCATGACCCCGTGAGTCACTCTCGCCTCCCCCCGCCTGCTGGCCTGGACCCTTCGAGGAGGGCCGGGGTGAGGCAGAGGCTTCTCTCTGTCCTGACCCAGCCCCACCCCGTGCCAGGGAGGATGCTCAGAGAAACAGCCCGCAGCGGCGCCTGGAGGTGGCCCCGAAGCAGCCTGTGGATGCGGCCTACCCCATACTGGTGATTGTGGGCCAACACGACGCCCCCGAATTCCACCGGCAGTCCAGAGAGTTTTATCAGGTACCTCGAGCACCCTGATTTTGGCTGGAGGTTGAGCATCGTGTGACCCCATTATGTCCCCCTTTATGTCACCAAAATGGATCCCAGGACCATCAGTCATTTATTCAACATTTAGTGAACACCTGCTCCATGCCAGACACAGTCCAAGACACAGTCCCTCCCCACTGTCGCACCCAGACACTGCTCCGAGGAGGGTGGAAAGCCTCGTTCGAAGAACTCCACGACGTGGATCACTTTGAAATCATTTGGAAACTAACTCAGAAGGACTACGTGCTCACTCAGGTGAGGCGCGTCCCTTCGCCTTGGAGGATGGGTGTCACTGCAGCGCCTACATCTAAGGAGAGCTGGGCAGGCAGGGGCCATGGAGCAACCACCTTGCTGTTTTTTCCGGCATCCAGGAGGTTGGGGACGTGACAGCGGAAACAGAGGGCCACGCTTGCTTCCTGTAGTTCAGGTCCCTCCCAAATAGCCCCGGGTGGTCTGCAGAGACTAGTTTTGGACACACGAGTGGGATCTACATGGGGCCGTGGATGGGGAGAGGCAGGTATGGGAAAGTATTAACCTGTCTGTGTCTCAGCATAAAAGCAAAGCCAACTCCGTATGGGAAAGGGTGGATGGATTCTATTACAATCTTAATCTGGAAAATCCTTTTAACAGCCAAAGGATAGACTGGGAAAAATATGTGCCACAGACCCGGCAGATGTAGTTACTACTTTTTTTCTTTTTCTTTCTGGGCAAGGGGGGATTGGATTAGCTTGACTTTCTAATCAGCTGCCACCTCAGCAGGGGTTGAATTCACGTCGTTAATACCCTTATGACATAAAGAGCCCTTTCACGTCAGTAATAACAGTTTTTATTTCTCTTTAAGAACTGCAGTAAGTAGGAAAAATGGACAAAGGATAAGAGACCATTTTCGGAGAAATAGAAATAGCCAGCGCTTAATTAATGTTCGAAACTTGGAAATAGCCTGAATGTCCAATGAGGTTGAATCACCGTATAATCTGACAACGACGTGAAGTGTGTGAAAATTAGTTAGGACGTGTCAAGTTGATTCAGATGCGAGAACAAAGATGGAAGAGACAGCTGAGTCAGCCTATCCAAGTTTTAAACGCTTGGCTGGCTAGCCCCTCAGAGGCACATGTGCGCATATGAAAAAAACCACGACCTGTGGTATTACAGGTGCATTTTGGGAATCCAGTTCTGCTTTTTCTACAGGGAACATGTATTATTTTTTTTAACTCGAGGAAAAACAAACCACCATCAATGACATCTCTTGAAAAACCTAGGAAATAACTATTGTGGCTTTTGGGGGCCTTTCGGTCTCTGACACAACTAACTACTCAACTCAGCCATCCTCACTCAAAGCCACCACAGACAATTCGTAAATGAATGGACGTGGCCGGGCTCCAATAAACCTTCATTTACGAATGCTGAAATCTGAATTTTATATAATTTTTATATGTCGCAAAATAATATTCTTTTTGGAATTTTTTTCCACCATTGAAAAACGCAAGGCCTGTCATGGCTCACAGGTCATACACAAACGGGCAGCAGGTGGGAGGTACATCCGGCGAAGTTGGAGCTTTTTTAGAACATTTCCGGCGGGCCGTGGGAAGGGACTTGTAAGTTACACTTCCATGCGCACTGATGCAGCCTGCTGCTTTAATCAGATTCCCTGAGAGATCCTTACAAGAGCCTCTCCAATTCTGGGTCTTTCCTGTCTTTTCATTCTGCTGCAGATTATTTTGAAAACGATCTTCCAGAAGTACTGACGGCCCCTGAATCCCAGCTGGCGTGCACCCGACTTGTGAAGCTTCTCCAGGGAGCCTGACTGCTCCTTCCCCCTCCCGCCAGCCGCTGCTTCCTTGGTGGCCGGTTGCGCCTCGGTTTGTCCACCCGCCCTGGCAAGGGTCCACTCTTCCAATCGCTCTGGGCTCCACAACCGTGCCCTGGCTTGGATCGAGTGGCTTCGATCAAAAAATGACAGCTCCTAACCGTACATACATTTCCCTCCGGCTTGCTGCCCGCAAGCCTTTTAAAACAGTTGAGCACGAACTGGAAAGAAATATTATTTTATGACATGGAAAACCTATATAAAATTCAAATTTCAGCATCCATATTAAAGTTTGATTGGAGTTCAGCCATGTTCATTCATTTACGAATCACCTGTGGTGGCTTTTGAGCTACAACGGCAGAATTAGGAAGTCGTATCGGAGATTAAGCTAAAATATTTACTATCTGATTCTTTTCAGAAAAGTTTGCAGACCCTTTTGTTAGAGAATCCTAAACTCGTTTTTGTTCTATCTTTTGCTTCATTCCGTTGTCCATTCTGTTGTGGGCGACACCTGATATTTGGGTCTGTCTCTGAAAGCCTGGGGTGTTAGGCTCAGGCTAACACCTTGACTGTGACGGGACAACGACATGCACAGGAGGCAAGCTTCCTCTGTCCCTCCCCGCCAGGGGTGTATACAATTCCCAAGGAGCCATCCACCACCCACTACCCCCCCCGCCGACCCCCCACACTCCGAATAGCTAGCAGTTCAAGAATGATTGCTTATAGCAAAACAGGAACTAGCCTAAATATTCATCAGTAAAGAATAAGTACATCTGACCACTATGTGGCCATTGGAAAGAGATCTATTTCACCACTTGGGAAATCTCCAAGACATAGAATTACCCGACAAAAGCAAGATGCCCAATGATACAGTACCATCTCGGTGACGTTAGCTAATATACACTCACCAAACTCCGTGTTTCTGAGCATGCTCACGCATGTGTGAACAGACAAGGTCAGGGAGGACCCACACCTAACGCCTTGGGTGGGGAAGTGGAGCTGGGAACCCGGGAGCGGAGTATTGGCTTCTTCTGGATTCTTCGAATCTTTTAGGATACGAATGTAATGAGTATTTAGCTGTAGCCTGTAATTTGAAACATTAAAATATTCAAAAAGCCTTTAGGATGCAGGCAAATGAGAATGATAGTATGGATGTAATTTGAATCCGTTCTAGATTTTTAAGGGACACACATGGCTCACAAACTGTAGGACTTCATTTAATATTGTGACATTCCTGTGGGACAACTTGGGCTGCTGGCAGGAACCCCTGGTCACCAAAGCTGGGTTGAGAATTGCTCCCTTAGGTTATGGCCTTTTAAGGCAAAATGCCTTAAGGTAAGCAAGGGACGGAATGAAAGTGTGTCATTGCTGCGTGACTCTTCATTTAAGGATATATATAGACACGGAGATACGGGCCTATGACGTTCTACGCATAATGTCTAGATAGGAAAAAGATGGATACGAGTTAACAGCAGTTAACCTACAGGGTGAAACTGTGGGTAATTTTAATTTTCTTCCTTTTACCTAATATAAATTTTTATATTACTATAAATATTTTAATTGACTATGAAAGTCTCCTTAAAAATAGGCTGTGAATTAGATAACCGATCAATGTGAATTTTCCTCATTTTGACACTTGTTCTGTGATAAGGTGAGAGAATGAAATATTTAGAGGTAAAGAAGCAGGATGCGTTCAACTAACACTTAGATGGGTCAGGTAAAAATATACATACATGTACGTGTATGTGACACACACGCACGTATGGAGAGAGAGAGAAAAGGAGAATGACAAACAGGCCAAATGTAAACCAGTTAGAAAATCTGGGCAAAGGGTATTCCTTGTACTGTTCTTGCGACTTTAATTTAAAATGGTAAAATAAAGTTATCCAGTAACTGTGATATTGAAAGAACAGACACCCGCAGGCCCGCGTGAGGCTGGAGGGCTGCTGAGGCCTCGCGTTCTGCCATCTGCCCAGTCCCGTGGCTCGGGAAGTGACCGGAACACCCTGTTCTGCCACAGGCTCAGGACGCATAGTTTTTTCCCCCCAATAGGCTGCAGGATTTACTCCTGCTGGGGCACCTTCTTTGCCCTGGTCGTTCCCTGCTCTCCTGTAGGTTTGCCATCATGGTAGCCCTGCTCTGCCCGTGCCCCTTCCCCAGAAGGCAGTTGTCCAGAACACCCAGGTCCGGCGGTCAGCCTTATCCTTAGGCCTGGGACTTAGAGCTCCTTCCTTCCTCCTTTTCCCTGTCCCCTTGCTTTTCGAGCTCATCTGGAGTCTTCCGCATGGCACCAAAGGCCTATAAAGCACTATTTCCTGACTTTGTGAGCAGGGCAGGGTGCCAACCTTCTTTGATCTCCTAGCAATCACGACCTGCACACACATCTGATCCTGGAGCCTGGGTCTCCATCCCTGACTCCCTGTCTTTTCCAGACCTCGGCTCTGGGTCTCCATTTACTCATCCATGAGAGCATCTGGCTGGAGCAGGAACAGGCAGACAGATCCACGAACAGAACGGGGCTGCAGAGCTCGGTCCCGGCAAATAGGGGAGCTTAGTATGTGAGAAAGGTGCTGATTCCAACCCAGTGTGCACAGCCGCTTATGACACAAACCGCGGGGGCACCCGGCCCGATCTTGGAAAATGGATCGGAACCCTTTCCACCTACCTTCCATCAATCTATTTCTGGAGGGTCAAGTCTTCAACATAAAAGCCAAAATCAGAACAAATCATCAATGAATATCTTTATAAATCATCTTAGAGTAGAACAAGGCTTTCTCTGGATAGCAAAATTAACAAAACAACAGACGCTGACAGGAAACAGAAAACAAAAGCCAGAAAGTAGATGAGTGATAAATAGGACTGCATAAAAAATTTAGATGTGACAAATGTATACGAACTCTCACTGGCCAATAGGAAAAATCTCAGGAACCCACCAGAAAAGTGGGCAAGGCATGAATGGGCAGTTCACGGAAAATAAATCTAAGTGACCAGTAAACCTGAGAAGAGGTGCTCAGCCTTCCTTTTAAATAGATTCAACTTCAAACTGGCACATGCTGCTTCGTATTCTCAAATGGGCAAAGATCAGAATGTTGGACATGACGGCGGTGCTGTGGGACGATTCGCAGGCATCAGAGAAAGTGGTCCTGACCTCCTCATGCTTATCAGGGAGACCTTTGACCCCGAGGATTTAGCAACCAACAGAACCAACACAGCCTCCCCCTCTGCGTGGGTCTCTTTGTTAGTCTCTGTGTGTTTTCCTCTCCCTCATTTTCTCTCCCCATTCTGTTTCACAAAATTGCTTTTCACGATTCTCTCTTGAATTAAGCTGAGAAATAAATCCAAGCTACCAGCTTCTTATCCAATTCATAATGACTATTACCGGTAGAAACGAACAAAACAAAATTTGACAATGGTTGAAATTGCTCATGGTAAATGTCTTATTTAAACAGATATAAGTTTCAAGGTTTTTTTCAGCTACTAAATTTAGAGGTTAAAAATTGGGCCCAAGACAACACAAACTTGGCAGAAATAATGTAGAAAGTTCAAAACGACAGAAGCTGTTACTGGTAAAATTTGATATAGCTGGTAAAATTTGATATAGCTGAAGGCTAATCTAGGAATTAAATATTATTTACACAATATAATGGAAAATGGGGAGTTAGTGTTTTGTGAGTAGAGTTTCAGTTTGGGAAAATGAAAACGTTCTGGAGATGCACGGTGGTGATGGTCGCACAAAACTGGTCTTAATGTCGCCGAACTACACACTTATAAGTGGTTAAAATGGCACATTTTATGCTATGTATATTTTGCCACATACAATTGCTCATATATGTAAAATTTAATAAAAAGAATGATCTAGAAAAAATGCAGACATTCCAAATACCACAGAAACGGAAAGTAACCAAAGCCTCAAATGCTGAGATTTCTCTGCATATACAATGTTATAAAATATGCTAACTTTATAATAAATCTTATCAATGTTATATGTTGCTCTTGTATGTGATAAATATACAAGTAAGAATAACTTTTTAAAATCTTATGGAAAAGACCTAAGCATCTGAAGTTTCCAGTAAAATAAACATTTAAATGGAAAAAAAGCTGAAATTTATTTGTGCCAAATAGGAAATGAAAAACAGAAATGCGTTTGCTTCTTGGAGTTTGTTCCAGAAGATATATTTTTTCAATGAATATCATATTGGCAAAAATCTGATTAAAATAGCCTGGATTAAAGAATCAGGGTCACATCCACTGGAGAAGATGGCAGAGCAAACCCTTTATGCTTTGATGATTGAGAGGGTGGGTTGGTTGTACAGCAACCCTTCTTTCAGATGTTTATCTTACCAGCATGATTGCACACATGTGTGTCAGCCAGGAGGGTCAGCTGGAAGTATCACGGCTCTTAGTGATCAAGTTCCCATTTACATCTGAGGAAACTGAGGCTCACAGAGGCCAGGTAACTTGACCTACTGGAAGAAACGGAAGGAAAATGCCAGTCAGATCATCACTCCCGTCTGTGGCCCACGGGCACAGACTTAGGACTCTGACTCTCTACATAAGCAGTAAAATGATTTCCTGCATGTGATGTGCTACTACCATGGTGCCTGAGGTGTCACGCAAGGGGACCTCGCCTGACTTATTTTCTGCTGGGTCATTTGGACTTGGAACAGTAGTGGTTTTATGTTCATCGATAAATCAATAAGTACTCACTGAATGAATGAATACAAAGTAAGGGCTCAGTAAACACAGACTTTGTCACCATACGAGCCAGCTGGAGTGCTGGAGACCTTGGGTGGGTGATGGACAAGCCAGGTTTTAGATCTGCTCAGTGAAAAATTAATAAGGAAACCTCAAGTAAAGTTGGAGTCAGGAAGGCCTGCTGAGGGAGCTCTCACTCTCTAGCACTTGTCAATCACCCCAAGCAGAAAAGACTAATCTTGCATCTCCGCAGGGAGGGAAGATTTTCTTCTTGCCTAGCAACAAGGCCGGCCAAAGGAAAACACTGCAGCTCAGTGTTTTCCAATGAGAAGCTGTCATCACCCCGGACTCTCCAATGAACTTTCATTTCCCTTTTGCTAAGGACTTCCTCCCGCCCCCTCCTTTCTAGAAAAGCCTTCCATTTTGTATAACACTGCTGGGAGTATCTCTTTGTTTCTTAGATGAGATGATGTCAGGTTCATGAATTGTTTAATAAAGCCAATTAGATCTTCAAATTTATTCAGTTGAATTTGTGTCTTAACCACACTGTGGCCGGTGTGATCTCCGTGGACATCATTTGTACTGCACAGACCTCAGTTTTCCCATCTGGGAAATGGCAAGTTCATAACAGCTACAAGCTAATATCATATACCTATGAACTAAAAACTGATAAGAAAAAGAGAAACGACTCAATAGATAAGTGTACCAAAAATGTGTTAGCAAAAATTTAAATATATAGTGCTGGCAAGGAAACGTGCATGGCATATGGGAATGAGCACAGCTACAGCTTTTCAGAAAAAAATCTGCACTGGGTATCAACATTTTAAATGCACGTTTGACCTAGAAATCTAGCTCATGGAAGCAAAAATACCAGAAACCAAGGATATTCGTACAAAGTATTTATTGTAGTATTATTCGTAATGGCACAAAATCGGAAAACTAAGGGCCCAACAAATGGTCGGGATTGAATAAATATCTGGATGCTGCTGCATAGTCAAAGGTCTAGCTATTGACCCGAAGGAATATCCATTTCCAGAGGAATTCCGGAGGAAAGGGAAGAATAAAGCTCCAAAGGGCAACGTCTGAACTTCCAAGAAGCTTCAGTGAAGACTTGACAGGCCAGTTAATAGCTCGCTAGAGCGAGGATGGAGTTTAGCTGTGGATTTCATTTACGTGGTTATCTTTTCCCCGGCAGACGCGCGGCCTCAGGATGAACACGCCTCCGCATACCTTCTAACCGCCCCCGCTCCTCGCACAAGGGCAGGGCAAGCTGGCGTTAGGGCGTTCCAGCAGTGGAGCCCCCTGCCCCCCCATCCCCGAAAACAAACGAGAGTGTGCAGGCTGAAAGGGCTTAACACATATGTACTGGACGGGGGCCACTCCCTGAATTCATTAGGGGGACTTCCGCTCATCAGTTCCTCTTCCCACCACTGGTTACAAGAGCTAAGCGCGGGAAAGGGCGACCACGGGACCGAGATCGCCAGCTGCTCAGCCAGCGGGAGCTGGACTACATTGCGGGAGGACTACAACTCCCAGCACGCCCCGCGCCGCCCAGCCTCGCATTCCCAGAAAGCCGCGGGCGCACAGCTCATGGGCGGGGCGTTCCCGACATGCCCCGCGGCGGCCGGCAACCGCCGGATTTGAATCTCGGCACGGCTCCGCAGCGCCGGGATGGGCGCCCCGTCGTTGCCCCCGGCCTGGCAGCTCTACCTCAAGGACCACCGCGTCTCTACGTTCAAGAACTGGCCCTTCCTGGAGGGCTGCGCCTGCACCCCGGAACGGGTGAGACCGCGCGGCTTCCCGGGTCCCAGGCCTGCCCGCCCCGCCCCAGAACCCCCACCCCGACCCTTGGCGACCCCTCCCACGGGGCTCCGGCCCCTCTGTGGGCTCCCGGGACTTGGGGTGACCCCCCTCCCGCGGGGCTCCAGCCCCGATGTGGACTTCGGGATGCGCCCCTACCCAGGCTTGAGCCTTGCTTTCCTCTGCAGATGGCCGCGGCCGGCTTCATCCACTGCCCCACCGAGAATGAGCCGGACTTGGCCCAGTGCTTCTTCTGTTTCAAGGAGCTGGAAGGCTGGGAGCCAGATGACGACCCCATGTAAGTACCCCAGGCCAGCCTCGCTGGGCTTCCGGGGTGCCATGCTCCATCGGGAGCGTCTGTTCTGAGCTGGGCTTGGGAAAACTTTCTGGATTTCAAAGACGTTTAGTGAAGGAGCCACGGTTTTATGACCTTATTTCGCGCCCTAAGCAGCTGTTGCGAATGGCTGAATCTCTGTGCGCTGGCGCCTCGGCGATGCTTCCAACCTAATTAACCCGATTTGGCCGAATGCCCCTCGGGGTGCATGCTGAGGAGCGCCTCACTCTTGTAGGTGCTTGGTGCCTTTCAGGGTCCACAGAATATAGGAGCATATCCTGTTGTGACCTAGGGATGTCCAGGTGCTTTCCTCGTTTTAGCGTTTTGAAATCTATAACTTTATTGAGTTATAAATCACAACCACAAAAAAAAACACCCTATTAAAGTGGTACACTTTGGTATTTATTTGTTCTTTGAGGTACCTAGTTATTTTTTTTTTTGTAATTCTGTGTATACTCGTGTTCAGATAGGTCACAATAGCTGTGTTTCCGTGACGTATTGCCACATTCTTTTCTCAACTTTTTATCCCCCATCAGAATCAATTGTTTCCACGACTTTAATGTTTTTCCCTAGAGAATCACTCGAGGTGTTTCTCTCTTGGCCAGGAGAGTGTTGCCGTTTTTCCTAATGTGTTTGCTCTCATGGCCCAGTATTAACTGGATGGCGTGGCGAGCATACCGGGAAGCACCCGTTGTGTTCTCGGGAGTGAATTTCTGCCTGCTGTAATGCTTTCAGACCCTGCTTACTATTGGCTGGCCTTTCGGACTCTGGCCGTATGTGCGTTCCAGGACCACGGTGGTTCAGTGCCGTCCGCTCAGCAGGGCTAATTCCCAGGGCAGAAAATGATGGTGCGAGGCAGAGCACGTCGCGGAAGAAGCCCGGCCAGCCTCGCCCTCATTCCAAACAGTAGACTGTGCACCAATTCCAGTGACGTGAGATCGCTTCACACGGTTCCTCGAGGACTTTCGAGGGGTTTGACGTGTGATAGCTCTGGGACTCATAACATGTAACCCTTTTCCTCGTAACTGCTTAAGGGCTCCAGGCAAAAGGCAGAGAGAAGGCGCTAAGACGAGCTGTGTGGGAATGTGGCCGGGGACCTAGCGCTCCCTGGTCCCATCTATTTCAGATGTCACACTTTGCTCTCGAAGCAGAACGGGGGTGTCTGAGACTGCGAAAGGGACCGTCGATAATGAACTGTTGCTTTCTCCCTTTACTAACTTTCTCCGTCGACCTGCCCTTGTATTGATTTTTCTTTTTTTTTAGAGAGGAACATAAAAAGCATTCGTCTGGTTGTGCTTTCCTTTCTGTCAAGAAGCAGTTTGAAGAATTAACCCTCGGTGAATTTTTGAAACTGGACAAAGAAAGAACCAAGAACAAAATCGTACGTATTACTGAGAGGAAGCCAAGAGCCAGCGCTGCTCAGCATCTTTAACACTCACCTTCCCAGCCCCGTGGGCTGTTTCCCTCTGTGACCATTTTTTAAGACCCTCGGATGTGTGTGTGAGGACGTGAAAGGCCAGAAAAGCGTTTGTCCTGGAGCGTGGTCTTGGAGTCGCTCAGTCAGAGACAGACGTGTCCCCTCAGTGAAGGTGTGGTCAGTGTGAGGCTCCCTCTGGTGGTGGCACACAGTGATGGTTAGTTAGGCTGCCATTCCTGCCTTCAGTGACAGTCGAGATCAGTGTTGGGAACAGAGGGTTTGAGGACACAGCAGAGCATGTATTGGGGGAGGGGCGTTACGTGTATTGGGAAGAAGCGGTGCCATTCTAGCTGGATCTTGAAGGGATTTCTGCAAGTGAACTTTGACTCTGGGACAGGCGGGCTGTGTCGTTGGGAGACTAACCACAGAGTGAAGCCCTGAGTCCCCAGAGGGGAGGTTCCCCAGCAGTCTGGGCTGCAGAGAATGGGGTTCCAGAGAGAACCAGGATTCCCAGTTAAATCTGAATTTCAGATACACAAGATATAGTTTCTTAGTATATCTCACATTTTATATGGGTGCTTATAAACAATCACTAGTTTATATGACGATCACCTTTAACTAGGCATGCTCTGTATTTGCTCAACCTGGTAGCCTTACAGAGAATAAATATTTAGGTGTTTAATATCCTTGTAGCAAAGCACTGGGCGAGAGTCCCCCCTCCTGGTTGTCTGTGACTTTCGGCCAGTCTTGGTCACGCTTCGCTGCCAGGTGGAGGCTAGAGCCCCAGGTTTCTAAGGCCCTTTCCAGATGGAAATTGTGTTCACTTCCAGAGACGAGAATGAAATACTGTCCAACGTAGTAGCCTTTAAACGCTGAGGACCAGAGTCTCCTGTCAGGAAGGGAGGAGACGCTGGTCAGTGAGCGAGCCGTGGGACGGCTGCTTGCTCGGGGAGAGCCCCAGTCAGGGGTCAGTGCACGTCTGGGCGGTGCCTCAGACAGCAAGCGGCTCAGCCTTCACGGGCCACGTAGTTTCTGTGAGGTGTTATTTCTTGTTTTTCCCAAGTGTTTAAAACCGTGAAAACCATTCTTAGCCCAATGGCCATATGAAAAGCAAGCCACAGGTCCCGCGGGCCGTAACAAACCGGCTGTGCAAATGTAAGGGACAGTCGTGAGAAAGCTGTGCCTGAGGAAGCGGGAGGCAGATGAGGGTGTGGCCAGGGAGGTTAAAGCCGGTTCCACGGAGAGAGCCAGAGAACTCGAGGTACTCACAGTGTAGGAGGCGCCGCAGCTGTGACAGCCAGGCCCGAAACGCCACCTGGGTGCCGTGGACCCTGTGGTCGGGCGGGCGGCCTTTGGGGAGGCGACGTGGGAGCACTGCCTGGGTGGGGGGCCCACCAGGAGATGCCCGCCGTCGTCTGCGTGGACAGCACTCGCTTTGCAACTATTTTCTGTTCTTCCCTAAGTCAGAACACAGGATGCTGTGAATGGACACATTTGTTTTTTACTTTAATTACAAAACAATATGAGCTTCTGTAAGGAACAGTCAAAGTCTCCCCTCTCCATGCTGGAGGTGACCACTGCTAACTGGTGCGTTTCCTTCCAGATGATTTTAAAATTTATATATTTTGAAGAAGAATAGAAAGTTTAAGCTGTTCATACTTTTCTTAATTGGTTTGTAAAAGTTATGCCGTAGAAAGATTTTTCATGTCCGTGGTCGTCACCTCTGCTGCTGTGACGCTTTTGGGCTGTGCGTCTGTCTGTGCAGCCACCAGCCACGTTCAGCTGTCAAAGGTAAGTGAAGTGTAGCCTTCAGCTCTCTGTCGCACTTGCCCTGCTCGGTGGCTCCACGTGGCCAGCGGCTGCCAAACTGGACAGTGCAGGGAACAGAACGTTTTCGTCATTGCAAAAGGTTCTGCTGGACAGGGTTGTTTTAGGGTGCCAACCAGCTGTGAGGTCTGCTGCAAATAATGTGTCAAATAATGTGTCAGTGATGTGAAAACAGGCACCCTGGTGTCCTGGTGTGAATGGGTGCTGAGGGTGGGGTCAGAGCCGGGGCTGGGAATGGGCATGACCCGAGGCCTGTGTGCATCACGCCGGGACACCCAGGGGCAAAGTGGGGTCCCTCACTCCCCTGGGTGGTTTGGCCTGCGAGCCTCGTGTTCCGTGGTCGGGGCTGATTCTTTAAACCATTTAGTCGGCTCTGCGATCGCACCAAGCGGTGTAAAGCAGTCATTTATTAGACAGCTTTCAAAAAGAACCCGTGACAGGATATGTCGCAGGACAGATTCCGAAGACGAGGCGCGGGTGCTGTTCCTCGTGGCCCCAGACGCAAGTGTGACAGAGTCGCCCGCGGGGCCCCAGTGCAGAGGGCGGCTGCAGCAGGCGTGGGGCCCGGCTCGCTTCGTGTGGCTGCATCTCTCTGCCTCCATCTTTTGGAAAAAGAGAAAATAAATTCGCACCGATTTGAAAATGGATCCGTTCCGAGAGCAAACACTGTGGGGACAGGCAGAGAAACTTGCTTCCGTGTGAGACGGGGGGTTGCAAACGCCTGCGGGGGCTGCGGGGGGCAGCGAGGCGCCGGGGGGCTGCGTCCTGAGCCCGGTGGCAGAGTGCGGCCCAGCGAATTTTGTCGTGTTTTTCAGTAGCGAGTTCCTTGTTCTTGCTTCAACCCCCTTTTATTAGAAAACGTGTAAAATGAAGTCGTTGGCCTCTGTGTAGTGGTTGAACTACAGCCTGCGTAGAGGGGCTTAATTAGTTTTAGGCTTTTTTGAAAGAAAAGAAAAAGTTAATAAAAAAAATCTGTCTTAAAAGGCCACGGTCGCCTTTCCGCGCCGTGAGGACAGAGCTCGCGGGCCGCGCAGGTGTCCCCTCCCAGGCCCGCCGCTGTCCGTTTGGTGCTGTTTTCTCTCGTTCTTGTCAATTTATTATTTTTAAAATTACATTTACTTTTAATTAATAATTTTAAAATAAGTAAGCCTTATACATGGGGGAAAGTTTAAGACAGAAAAAAGTACACATTGAAAAGTAATTTAAAAAATGTTAGCCTTTCTCATTTTTCTTCATAAATCTAACCCAATAAAGTTCTGCTTGTCTTTTAATGTGACGGAGAAATCAAGAGTAGAAATCACGGAGGGGAAGGAGGTCCCTGGATTCGCTAATGCGATTGTCATTTGTTCCTCTGGAAAGACCTCCTCGCAGGACAGGTGGGGAGCCCTGTCTGGGGGCCCCGAAGGTGAAGGGTTCGCTTCGGGGTGAAGCTGAGGCTTGCCAGGGTCTGCTCAGCGGAGCTCTGGGACGGGTCCGGTCCGGACTCATCCCGCGGGAGCCGCGGGGGCAGGTAGGGCGGCGGCCTGGGCCTCGTCCTCCCCGACCTCGTCCTCCCCGACCTCGTCCTCACGGCGTGCCCTGGGAGCTCTCGTCTCGGTCCCATGAGTCTGGTCTGTTGTTTATTTCCAGGCAAAGGAGACCAACAGCAAGCAGAAGGAATTTGAAGAAACGGCAAAGAAAGTACGCTACGCCATCGAGCAGCTGGCCGCCACGGAGTGACGCCCCCGCCGCAGTTCCCGGCCCCAGGCGGACCGCGTCGCTGCCCCGGCTCGGTCCCCGCTGTCGCCGGCTTCTCTGGGCCCCGGGCAGGGCCTCAGCAGAGGAAGGCGTCCGCTCTCTGAATCAGAACACGTGAACTGCGTTTGTGCTTCTCCCTGACTGTGGCGCCGGCCGTGTCACTTCCTCTGCACCTCGCGTCACAGCTCGGGGACCGATTCTCCCTCTCGCTTCGGGAGCTTGCGCTTGGCCGAGCCCTGGACTCGCCCGGGCGGGAGGCGGGAAGTCTGGTCTGTGGGCCGCGCCCTCCGCGGCGCCGGGGCCGGGCTTCGAGCGGACCGGCCGCCGAGCCTGAGTTCCGGTGCGTGCGGTGGGCGGGCCGTCGTCACTGGACCAGTCGAGGGTCGAGGGCGCCCTTTTTAGTTTCATTTGTATAATCTAAATTTACAGTGTGCATCGTTTGTGTCCCCAGCCACCACGCTGGGTATTAGCTCGCTTGGACGCCTCCCAGTCCTGCAGCCGCCCTCTTCCCTGCCAATCCTCGGAACGTGCTGTGTGTGTTAAGGGGTGTCCTCACCTGTGTGGTCATTTTGTAGCCTCAAGGCCACAGCGGGGAACTGGTGGTACTGAGCCCCAGGCTGGCCGGGGCGCGCCACGCGGTGGTGCCCTGCCCGTGGCTGAGCGGGCGGGGCAGAGGCGGCTGGCGCCTGGGCAGAGCTGGCCTCGTGCTTGGCGGTCACGTCCTGTGGGCACGAGCCGAGGTCGCAGCGTTTTTCTAAAGCAGACAAGGAAAAGGCCTTAATGCCAGAGGCGGCATTTTCCGGGGCCGGCTCCCTCCTTCGCCTCCTCCCCGGGGGGAGGGCGCACGGTCAGCGGGCCCCTCCCTCCACAGGCGTCCTCGGACGGGGCCGCAGGGCCAGGGGACGCCGCGGAGGGGGTTCTCGTCTCCATACTTCTGCACATGGCCGTTTCCCATCAGTGACATGCGCTAGTGGCTGATGGTTCAACTTTCTACAGGAGGCACTGGAATAAATTAAAACATTATACCGGGAAAATCTCTTTGGGGAAAATTTAAAAAGTGGATAACGTGTTGATGTTGTTTGCAACCTTCGATCAGTGATGCTTGAGTTTGAGCCTAGCATGGACTGAGCAGGGAGCGTGGGTGGCCGCAGTGAGGCAGGCGGTCAGGGGCACCGCGTCCGGCCCGGCTCGGCGCCCTCCCGTGGGACGCTGGCCTGTGGGCCTGGGCCCGTGCTCCTCGGCCTGGCTGCATCTGTAACATGGGGCCGGGAACGTGGGCGGCCTCAGCCGGCTGTTCTTTTATGGCAGAGCTCCATGTGAAGCGGGGATTGAGACAGTCCTCGCTCCCTCCTAAGGTTCTGCAACGTTTCCTTTGAATCATTATTTCATAGAATAAGCTAGAATTAAAAGTGAGCACACAGCCGTTCTAAGCCGTTGGGGACACCACAGTGAACGTCGGGTGGATCCGGGAGGAAGGAAGGGAGCAGGAAACGTCATCCGGCAGAAGCTCATTTACGAAATGCTGCATGAGCAGACAGCCTGGCGGGCTGTGTGGCGCAGGCCGCTCACTCCCGCCCCGAGAACGAGGCAGCGGCCTGAATCCTTTTGAGATGACTTGGCTCAGAGCTGTGGGGACTTGGTGGGCTGCCGCGGGTGACCTGTCAGCCCGACGGGCCCCATCTCCGCTGCTGTGTCACCTGCTGTGCCCTGGTCCATCCCCCCTGCCCCCCGCCAGGCCGGCTCCCCCAGGGCTGGGGCCTGATGTTACGATGGTGGACTCGATTTCACCCTGCTTCGTCAAGTTAAGCTGCGGGCGGGTTGTTACAGTCCTATTGGAAACCTTTGGCAGTCATCTGGGTTGTTTCTGAAAAATAAAAACCATTTCATTTCAAACACGGCCGAGGACCCTACTGGGTTTTTTCAATAGCATCAGCTTTTCATGCTGCTTTCTCAGCCTGCCAGGCGAGCCTTCCTGCCCACACGGTTGCGGGGGGGGCTGCGTCCTGACGAGGCAGCCAGCTCCAGGCCCCTCTGCAGGAGCCGCCGGAGCCCCAGGCCTGTCGCCATGCTATCCGGGTGCGCTCCAGGCGCAAACCAAACCAGCTGCGACAACCCGCCCCAGGCTCCCATCCTGCCACATCTCAGTGAGGGAGAGACGCATTGTCCCTCTAGGCTCAGAGAGTGTGGCAGGGATGTGACTTGGGTATTCGTGCCAGTCCGTAAGAGGGAGCTTCGCCCTGATGCTGGAGCCTTGCAAAGCGGCTTTGGAGGGAGGCGGATTGAAGAAATGCTTTTGTCCTCGGTCCCTGCGCTCGGGCAACGTGGCAGCTCGGCGCCTCGCGAGGCCGCGCCACGGGGAGGCCCAAGTCGAGTCCACCTCACACGGTTCCTCCACCAGGAGCTCGCTTTCCAAAACCCGCGTTTGTCACCGGACCTTAAAGGCCATCCACACTGGAAGGCTTAGCAGGTGTCCGTTCTTCACACCTTGACTTCCCTCCAACTACGTGTTCCCTTCAGTTCTCCGAGTCGGGTGGGAGGCGGGAAAGGGTGGTAAGTGAGTGGCGGATTCACAGGCTGCCATGTGAGCTGTGACTCGCAGTTGGAGCCCTGTGGGCCATCGGTGTGAAAGGTAGAGGGCCAGCTGCCCGGAAGCGTGCTGTGCCGAGAAGGGCCGGCTGCGTCCTGCAGGGGGACATGTCCTCAGTGCTGACATGCTCTGCAGGTTGTATTCACTCAAAAATAGCTCCCACTTGCCACGAAGTCTAATGCGACCTCTGCATTTTTTTGATACAGAGATGGAGTCTTGCAGAGCTGCTCCGAGATCATACAGCCAGTAGTAGGGTTGGGTTTGACCCCGGGCTGTCTGGCCCCAGAGCCGGGCCCTCACTGCCTAACGACACTGGCCAGCCCGGGTGTGGCCGTGGTCCACCACCTGTCCAGAGCGAGGGCTCTCTCCACCATCCCCCTTCCCTCTAGATAGCTTGGTCACTAAGGCCTTCGTCATAGCATCGGAACCTGCCTCCCCGAGGCTCCCCTCCTGCTGCACGGTGCAGCACTTCAGCGTAGCTAAGATCCACAGGAAGCACGAGGGGCCCCCGCATGCCCTCTGCCCGGTCCCCCCGACCCAGCTGGCCCAGCGTCCGCACTCACGTCTGACATCTCAGGTACACTCAGCTGGCTCCAGGCAGCTGCCATCATGAAGGAGTCTCGTCTGCCCGGGGGGATCTGGCTCTCAGGCGAAGCGGCTGCTGGGCTGTAGGTTTGCTGTCTGCTGGGCACAGCCAGCAGCGTTTGGCCGGGCTTCAGGGGGCTGGGGCCACACGGGCCCTGGCTTCTGGGGTGGTTTCCCAGCAGATCCCCTGGGAGGTGACGTGTATCCAGTCCCTCACCCAGACGTGTGCTGTGTGCCGGGTGCTCCATCCAGTCACTGAAGCCCGGCGAGGACTCTGTCCCGCAGTGAGCTCAGTGTCCCTCCTTCCCTGAGCGGTGGGAAGACAAAGGCCAGCAGTGGCTGGCGAGTGTGGAGCGAGCGTGCAGGAGCACCACAGGTGACAACTCTGCCTTGGGTGTCTATCTGGGGACAAGGACGGGCTGGCGGGTGGATGAGGGAAGGGCGCGCCAGGCCGAGGGAATGGAGTGTACCTTCCAGCGGTGCAGGCGCCTTCCCTGATGCGGAGTGGGGGGGACAGGGTGGCATTGAGGGCACCTTCCCGCTTCGCCGGCAGAGGGCCAGGCTCCCTGCAGAGGTGCCGGCGGGCTGCCTCCCCGTCAGGACCACTTCCCACGAAGGACTCTGGCTGTGCAGCGTCGATGTGGAAGGCACGTGCCTCCCACCTGTGACCGCAGCCCTCTGGGAACCTGTGAGGATGGCTGGCTTGACGAGAGCGAAGTCTCGCGTCTGCCAGGACCTGCCAGCCTGCTCCAAGCGGACTGGCGGGCAGCACCGGGCGTGGCCAGATGCCGTGAGAGTCACTGCTTGGAGGAGCTGTGCTGTGGTGCGGAGCGAGGGCTGGCCTGCCCAGAGCCACCTGGGGCCTCGGTGGCCCGTTCCAGCTGCTGCCGAGTTAGTTTAATGTAAGTTTAAGGAAAAGAGGCTTAGATGCAGTCCTGTTTTTTGTCACTCGTGATTGGAATTTCTCCCAAGGGAAGATCACTCCTGCCCCTGGCTTCGGGGCAGTGGTCTGATGCTGGCTTCGAAGTGGCCCCAACAGCCTGGAGACAGATGGGCTCGTGCTCACCGAGTCAGCCACCGAGGGCTCTAACCATGGCTACAAGTTGATGAAAGGCGGATGAGAAATGAAAAGTAGTGGGTGGTTCTGAAGTGGCACCCTTTCAGGGCCGGCCGAGGGTGTCATTTGGGTTCATCTGGAGGGAAGCAGACTGGCAGAATTCATCAAAGTAGCCTCTCAAGGCCGGAGCCTACTGCATAGGGGACAGCACAGTCAGTGGCTCCACCGCACATCGGAACCGGAACCGGAACCGGAACCAGGCCTTTAAAGCAGGTGGGGGCGGGGCCTGCTAACCTGGCCATCCAGGCGCACTGTGAGGGGAGGCGAGTTGGCCCCCGTGCCCAGGTGCCCGGCGCAGCCTTAGCCGGCCCCGAATCCTGTTCTGTTTCAGCTTTATGGGGTGCAAAAGAGACCCCTTCAAACCAGCTCCTGCCGAGAGCGGGGCGGGGGGGTCGCTGGGAACAAGCACATGAGCATGCAGCCAGAAGGGGTTCTTCCTAAACACACTCTCGGCTCCTACCTTAAACACACACAAAAGGAGGTTCTGACCCCACTAAATCGGCGTCGACCCTTGTCATTTTGCAGGGTAAATGTTAGGATCTTATCCACCCTTCTTTCCCCAGTGTAATCAGAGCCCAGAGCCCGCACCCCTGCTTCTGAATTCATTCACCTTCCAGGCCCAATGTCCCTGGAGACAGAGGGGCCTGTGGCTGGCCCTGGCTTCCAGAGCAGTGGCTGGGCGTAGGGCCGCTAGGTACAGACGCCACTCCACTCCACTGCCACCGCCGCAGCCAGGAAGTCCCCGGGCCCACCCCGTGTCCCCAGCCAGCCTTGGGCGCAAGCGTGGAAAGGCGGGCGGCCTGCACGGGCCGGAATGCCTGAGCCGCCCCCTCAGCGTAGGGCGAAGCACTGTTTCGATAACTGCCCTGCGGTTGCTATTCCTCAAACCAAGAGGGGCCGCAGAGAAAGGGGGAGAGACAAACACTCGGAAACGAGAGCCCCAGGGGGACCCTAAATCATGGGGCTGCTGAGTCAGAGAAGGGCCACCCTCGGTGAGGACACGGAGATGGGGGCATCAGAGGGAAGCGGATGGTCCAGCTTCTCCTCTGCAAGGCGGCCCGTGTGTCCTGTGAAGGTGGCCCTCCAGGCAGACAGGCCCTGAAACACTCACTGGACCTGCCTGGTGGGTCCCTACCCGAACCCGAGTCCCCTCTCCTGGCAGCTCTGCACCGAGCCGTCACCGTGGTCCTGCCTCTGAGCCGCGTCCTCGCCGTGTGCGGCTGGGTCTGTGGCCTCCTGGGCTCCCTGGCCCGGAGCGTCCCTCTGCTGCTCTTTACTGGCTGCTACTTCCTGCTGGGGGGTGAGTCTGCAGCCCGTGGGGGCCACAGGTCTTGGGAGTGGGGTGCTGCCTCTCCTGCCACCTGTCCCCTGCCCCCTCTGGGTTGCTAAGCCTGGGCCTACCCTGGGGATTGAGCTGCAGCAGGCTAGGGCACCCTAGGTGGCACCGGGGCCTTATCAAGGTGGGGGCTCAGGGCAGAGGCCCAGAGACAGGGATGGAGCGGGTGGGGTGCAGGGTTGAACTTCCAGGCCGGGGAGGCTCAAGGGTCTCCGGGGTGTCCCGGGACCTGCCTACCCTGCTGGGCCTGTGCCAGGGGGGCGGGGTCAGCTCCCACTGGTCCTCTTTCCTTCCCAGCCTGTCCTGGAGGAAGGAGCAAGGCCAGGCAGGGCCAGGCATCAGGGCGGGGTGAGAAGGGGCCTCGGAGTCCTTGGCAGTGACCCCAACCCAGGCCCAGTCCGACCAGTAACGGATCACCAGCTGATATTCATCTGAGTCCAGCGTTCCCTCAGGGACTCATGTGACACTGCACCGTGGGCACTCTGGGGTCCCAGCTTCCAGCTGAGATATCTGAGGATTCACCAAGGTCAGTAGGAAACTTGTTCTGGGGTCCCCTTTAGTGCCTTTTGGTGCCGTCTGCCCCAGCCAGACGCCCAGCGCCCCCAAGGCTGGCTGTACTGACAAGGCTGGTGCCTCCTCGGGGTCAGTCCTCAGTGGTCCCCACCATTTGGGGCCAGGCCTGAGCTGGGCCTGGTGTCCCAGACCAGCTCAGCTGTCATGGTCGTGGCACTCAAGGCCCAGATCACGCAGGCTTGGGGCTCCCTCCTGGGCAGTCCTGCTTCCTCCCCAGGGGACCCTGGGCCCTTTGGGAGGCCTGGGTCAGGAGGAAGTAGGTGGGCCTTCGGGTGCCAAGAGCTGGGGGACCGACAGCCTGGGTGTTTGGCTTCGAGAGAGAAAGCAGGAAGAATCAAAACGGAGCCCCGGACGCCCGCCGCGCGCGTCCAGAATTTGATTGCGAGGACTTTGGGAAGCCGCAGAGACGGGGGACTGGGTGGACTTCTTACCAAGAAACCTTATGACGACAGGACACCTTGGCAGTATGCTCCGAACCAAGGTACGCGCCGGGGACGGAGTGGGCGTCCCCGCTCCGAGGGCCGAGGGGCTCCCGGGCGGTCAGTGGGCCTGGCTGGGGGGACGCCCTCCGCCCCACTCCCCCGCTCGGGTGCAACCTGGCTGTGCTGCACACACGGGACAGTGGGGTTCTCCACGGAAACGGGTCAGCTGACGTCAGAAGCTCGCGCAGGCGTCCTGGGTGGAGCCAGGGATGGAAGACACAGCAGCTCTGGGGGGTCTGAGACAGGCATGTCACCCCAAGGGGACCGCCTGGGGCAGCGGACCTCACGTCCCTCTCCTATCGGCCCTACAAGAGGGAGAGGGAGCTGGGTTGTCCCAGGATGGAGCCGGATGGCAGGGGAGTCCTTCCCTGAGATAGGAGCCTGGGCCTGGAGTAGTGAACTCTGAACTCTGCTGCAGTCGCCCAGCTTGGGGTCCGGGGGTGGGGGGTCCAGCGTGGGAGCTCGCTCCGCTCTGGCAGAGCAGCGGGTCCTCTCCTCAGCCAGGCTGGACGGAGGCAGCGGGTGGCTTGGGGAGCAGCTGAGCCGATGGGGCGGCCTGGTGGGTGGGCGAGCGGGGGCTCGTCCTGGAGCTGGCGTGGCTGCCGGCCGGGACAGCTGCCTGCTTCTGGGGCTCCAGCTGCAGGAGAGCTTCCGAGGAGGCCTGAGAGGTGTCCGCCAGCCCCCTTGGGCTGACTGGCTTCACGTCCTCCCCCAGATTAAATCCATAACTTCTGCTGCTGCTCCGCCCAGCCCTGGGCCAGTGGCCATCAGTCCCCTGCTCCCCGCTCCCTCCTGCCCATCTTCGGTCAAGTGGGGAACCACGGAGGATCAGGGGGAGAGGCAGGCAATAAGGGGATCCCAGGGTTGTGCCCCTTTACTGGGCAGTATCCAGAGGGAGCATCACGTACCCAGGAAGCGCCTGTGGGAACCTCAGCGCCCGCCTGCTCCTGGCTGACACCCACCACAGTTGGCACCAAGAACGGGCTATGACGTCAGCCCAGAGCTGTGGGACGGGAGTGGCTCTCTGAGCTGGTCCTGAGCCCGGGTGGACAGGCAAAGGTCACAGTGCCCAGCTCTTTGCCTGCCCCTGAACCATGGGGCGAAGGGCCACCCAGCACCTGTCACCCTGTGCAAAGCCTATGTCACCCTTTAGGAGAAAGCTCTGCACAGAGTCACACAGGACGGTGTCCCCTCTGGGGCAGGACAGGGGTTATAGCAGCAGAGAGGAAGGGCCTGACCTCAGTCCTGGGGCGGAGAGAGGGCTTCTGGAAGTGGCAGCACCTAGGCCTGGGCCGGAAGGGCGAAGGGGAAGCCCAGGGAAGTGGGGAGGGGTGGCCGAGAGGGATGGGGTTGGGGCCAAGGTGCGGGTCAGGGGACTGTCCCAGAGCTCCAGAGTCTCCGGTTGCCACGGGCGGTGTGTGCATGCGTAGGGGCGGTTTCAGGAATGAGGACCATGTGTTGGGGTGCTGTTTGTAAAGGGGCTTTGTGGGGTGAGGTCCTGGGTTCGAGGACTGAATCGGAGCCTCCATTCCTCCCGCAGACCAGTGGGCGGGGCTCCCGAGGCCCCGTCTGCAGGAGGAGGCCAGGGACCCAGGCAGGGCCAGTGGCCCCAGCGGGCACGCGCACTGAGCAGTCCCCCCGCCCCTCCCCAGGTGCCCTGACCCTGGCGGGGGTCAGCGTCTACATCAGCTACTCGCACCTGGCCTTGGCCGAGACGGTGAGCCAGTACGGGCCGGGCCACGTGCGGCATGTCCGCGTCGGCTTCGGCTGGTCAGTGGCCCTGGCTTGGGGCCACTGTGCCTTTGAGGCACTTGGCGGCACCCTCCTGCTCGCCACGGCCCGAGCCCTCCGCCTGCGCCGGCATCCGGGTGCCCCCCACTCTGTGGTCATCTGACCCCAGGCAGGTGGGCAGCGCATGGGGGCAGAGGGGCTCGGTTTCCCTTTGCACCCCGTTCTGCAGGTGGGGCTGAAGTCCTGCCCGGGAGGGGGCCCCAGCGGTGGTCGGGGGGCTGGGGGCCAGAATCCAGGCTCCCTTTGCTTGGTAAAGTCGGATGTTTAGGGGCTCCCCTGCCCCGTTCAGGCCTCTCAGGGACTAACTGGTTTAGTGTCCTGTACAGATGAGAAAGTGAGTCCCAAAGAGGAGGCAAGTGGCCACGGGGCTTAGTGGTGGAGTCACTGGGGGCTCAGGGGTCCCCTCGCCTCTTGGGGTGTGGCCTGCACTCGCCCCTCCCCATGGGTCCTGGTGTGCCACGGCTATCCCCATTCCTGGGGGCGGGGGAGAGGCTGCCCGTCTTGGGGCGGGGGCAGCCGGAGACAGAAGCGGTGCCCTGGGTTAGACGCCCGCCGAGCTGGGCTCCGTGCAGCGTGCCGCGTGCCACGTGCCATGCGGGGTCCGCCCGCCTTCTGT
This sequence comes from Pteropus medius, assembly GCF_902729225.1. Classification (NCBI taxonomy): domain Eukaryota; kingdom Metazoa; phylum Chordata; class Mammalia; order Chiroptera; family Pteropodidae; genus Pteropus; species Pteropus medius. Next base: position 2,969,203 of record NW_024355990.1, on the reverse strand, counting down.
GACAACACTCAGCATTCATCCGCTTTACAGATGGGGAGACTGAGGCCCAGATCACCCCGGAGCAGGTGGCAGAGTCAGTGCCCTCACTGGCTGGCGGGGCCTGTGTCCACGCGTCCCGGAGAGCAGGCATTGGTGGGAGCAGCTCATGGGGGGCCCGGGAGCCCCCTCAGGTCTGCAGATGCAGGGGCGCCAAGCGGGCCGGATGCACCTCTGCCTTCTCCCGTTTTCAGGCCCCTGTCCTTCCTTGTCGTGGTGCGGCTGCTGCTCCTGCAGTGGGCGGGCACTCCAGGGTCCCCATCGTCCCAACCGCAGTTCCCTGGGGGACATCTGCTATCACCAGGGGCCTGGTGGGCGCCCTGAACAAGCAGGTGTGGAGGTCCCGGTGGGCGGGGTCGGAGCCGGGCTCAGTGGAGAGGTAGAGGGGCTGCTCAGGCAGCAGGGGCCGGGCGGCCGGGTGGCGGGGCCAGAGCCTGGAGCTTCGGCTGCAGGCTTATTGAGTGGAGGCTGCATGTGGGCTGGATGGGGCTCTTCTCACAGACCCAGGTCCCCAGGAGAGGCCCCTCGAGGGCTAGACAGGCAGCGAGGTGGGCGGCCAGCCCACACCTGGTCACCGTGGTCTATAAAGGCTGAGATGCACTCCAAGGTGGGGTGGTCGGTGGCAGGGGACCCTGAGGGCTGCACTGTGCTGAGGCCGAGGTGTGTGCTGGAGTGTGGGGGGGCGGCCTCTCTCGCCTTGCTCTTCCCCTTCCCCTGCCCTCCCCTTATTGCTTCAAAGGGAACAGGAAGCTCCTGGGGCCCCAGGGGGCTGGCACCATCTGGGGAGCAGCCCGCTGAGGGACAAAGAGCTGGGGGTTGAGCAGGGGCTGCCCTTTCTACTCTGCTTTAGCATTTACCATTCCACGCAGCGACATTTTGCCAATTTGTCCTTAAATAAATCAGCTTGGGCTGTGCGCGAGATAAGCCTTTTTCCCTCTCTTAAAAAAGTTCAGAATAGGTAGCGAGAGCCTGTGGCTTACAAACACTGTGTGTTCGTGTGTGTCCGGCCACGTCCCTCCATCCGGGGACACCCGCGTGTGTGTCTGTGTGTCCACGCATCCAGAGACGTGTTTTGCAGACACAAGCTCCTCATTTCCAGGTTGGCACGGGGCTGGGGTGCTCCCTGAGCCTCCCAGTTGAACCCAGGACTGGCCTCGTGGGCTCTAACGTCTTCCTCCTCTCGGACCCACGGTGGCTTCTCTGGTGCGTTTGCTGGGGGACAGGCAGTGAGTGCAAGAGTTTCACCCTGGGCTGGGACTCTGGAGACAGGACCCTGGAAGACACACATCGGTGGCCTCTGGGACCTGGCGCTCCCTGAAGGTGGGCATGGAGGGCATGGGGTGGTACTGTCCCTTGTCCTCGTCTAAAACAGACCTGCCCACCTCTGGCCCCAGGCCAGGGCGGCGGGGACGCAGCTAGGCCAGCCTGTGACGCGCCTCACCTCAGTCCCCACGGTGTTTCGCCCTTCACCAGGTGGCCAGCCTGTGCGGCCAAGGCGAAAAGCGGGTAAGTGCCCCGGGGGAGCGACCAGGGCACCACTGGAGGGCGCTGAGGGCAGGCATGGTGGCAGGCACGGTGGCAGGCAGGGGGTGGAGGAAGAAGCGGGGGCGGGGGAGGCAGCGGGGGCGCACACCGGCTCCGGCCCTTGCAGCGTGTGGTCCCCCACGGCCTGCAGCGTGTGGTCCCCCACGGCCAGCACGCGCAGGGCGCCTGCCTGCACCCCGCTTCGCTCCTGCTCCCTGTGGGGTCCAACAAGGAAAGCCGGGGGCCTGCCTGAGGCCACCGAGTCTGAGGGACAGCTGTGAGTCTGAATAGGCAGCACAGGCCCGGGCCAGGACGAGGCCGGCACGGCTGGGGGCGCCTGATCTCCGGGTCAGGCCCAGGCACCCCTAGCACGCCATTGCGGTCTGGGCCAGTCAGACTCCATCCCGGTCCCTGTCCCTGTCCCCTCCTGTGGCAACGGAGTTGTGAGTGTTAAGCGTGGATTGCTGGGGGGCGGCTCCTGGAAGAGAGAGGCTGAGACAAGCATCTGAGGGCGTCCTGCTTGGGTTCCCCTGACTGGTTCCATGCACCGATGTTTCTTGAGAAGAAGTTCAAGTGACCGTCACTTGCAGCCCTGAGTCCTGGCCAAAGCAGGCGACAGGAGCTCGCTCGGGACCTCGGCTCCCTGTCCCATGGAAAGCTTCCGGGAGGGGGTTCTTGAGCTGAACCACCGTGGACAGTGGGCCGTGGGCAAGCTGACCATCAGAGGAAGCAGAGGGCTGGGGGACAGCCACTCGGAAGGCAGAGGACGGAGTCAAAGGGCGCGAGCTGGCAGAGCCTCAGCTCTGTCTCCGGTTCTCAGTGCTAACTTCTAACTTCTGTCCCTGGATGTCCCTGGACTACAACTGTGTCTGCACAATCACTGTCCTTGACTTGCCGAGACTCCCGTGGGCCTCTGTCCTCACAGTTGAATGACAAGCCCTGACTCGGATGGCCCTGACATCCGGGCCCCATCACAGCCCCGCCTTCATTGGTGGCCGGTCCAGCCAGCCCTGCCCTGTCTCACCTGCGCTGGCCCCTCCCCCTCTGGGACACTAATCTGCACCATCTCATGTGGCCCCTGCCACACTGAGTCAGGCCAACCTGGCCATCAATTCCTGCGGAAGTGACTGTGTGTGACCAGGTGATACAGACATGACAGCTTCCGCCTCAGTCTCTTAGATCACTGCCCCCAGGGGAAGCCAGCCGTCATACTACGAAGACACTCAAGCAGCCCTGGGAAGACCCACCCCCGTCCCAAGCCAGGAGCCCAGGCCTCCTGCCCAAAGCCGGCCTAAAGTGCCAGCTGTGCGGCCGGGTGAGCCAGTCACACTGGAAGTGCTCATGCAGACAACGCCACCCTAGCCAGCACCTCGACCGCAACCTCATGAGAAGCTCCAGGCCAGGACCGCCCAGCTGAGCCACTCCCCGATTCCCCACCCACGGAAACTGGAAACTACGAGAAATAGTTAAGGATTATTGCCATTTCAAGACACTATGCTTCGGGGTGACTTGGGACGCAGCAGTGGATAACTAATACAGCATGTGTTTGCTGGCACCTGCCCCAGACGGGCCACGTACATACATATATATAGATCCAGAACGAAATACACAAAAATATTCATAGTGGTTATCCTTGGGTGATTTTTATTATTTATTTATTTATTTTTATTTTTTTTACGCCTACAGCATCTGGTCTTCCTAGGTGGTCTCCCATCCAAGTACTTACCAGGCCTGACCCTGCTTAGCTTCCGAGATCAGATGGGATCAGGCGTGTTCAGGATGACATGGCCGTCGACTTGGATTATTTTTAAAAATATATTTTGTCTAGGTCTCCAGCCGACTCTTGCAGGACGGCTGGCCTTCACCGCCGACTCTGCCTAAATTCCCCCAGGAATTGCTAAAATCTAGAGCCAGTCCCAAATCATTTACAAATAAAGACGCATTATTTTGTAAGCAGAAAATTTTATTGTTTTAAAAGGTAACTGTATATTAGATGACTACGGGATAAAGCCCCAGCCCCTCCGCGGCAGCTCACGCCCCTGGCCATCCAGCTCGGCCTCCCTCTCACACAACCTGAGCACAGGGGGCTGCCACGAGCCACGCGAGCAAGTGCCCCAGGGCGGTCCCCTCTCCTAAGGCTGGGAGCAGAGGCCCTGCCTTGGCCTCCTACCAGCCTGTGGTGCGGGGCTGGGACAGGGTCCCACCCGCCCCTGCCTGCTTAGGCGCCCTGTCCCTGACCCAGGAGGCACTCAGGGTTTGCTGAAGCCTCCACCCTAAGTGTCATGGGAAGTTAGGGGTCCAAGGAAACCAGCAAGTAACAGGACACCTCCTCCCGCTCACTCTCCGGGGACACCTCCAAGGCACAGGGTCCCATCACCCCAGCTGCCTCAGCATGAACCCCCACTTCCTGAGCACCGGCTCTGCATCCTGTGCCGGCCTTGTGGTGCCCCACAGCGCCCAGTGACCGGGCTGTCCAGGAGGACAGCTGCACGTGCAGCGTGTGGCTGGTCTGGGCCACCTTGTCAGCGCTCACGGCCTGTAGGCACCCGCACAGCTCCCTGTGTTCGTGGACAGTGGTGAGGTCCCCAGAGCAGATGGGGGACACCAGTTCCTGGAGCCCGACCCTGCCCAGCCCTGTCACCCCAGGAAAGGCAGAGGGCAGCCCGACCGTGGCAGGAGGAAAGAGGGACGCCTAGTCTTGATATGGCCTTTGGAGTCGCCAGACTTGGCTCTGCTACTTTTGAGCTGTGTGACCTTGGACAGATCAGTTAACCCCTCTGGGCCTTGGTTTCTTCATCTGTCAAGTAGGGACATCATGGGGCGAAGTGGATGTAAAGACTCGAGTTAGAGGCTGCGGCCTGCCGGATCCTGCAGCGGAAGGATTGAGACAGCCGGGGGCGCTGGCGGTGAGGCCAGCCGGACACTCCTGCTCCCTAGATGCCGCTTCAGGGGCTCAGCCGCTGACCTCTGTCTGGGTCTGAAGGATGCACACCTGCTAGGGATCTGGGGCCTGTTGCAGGGGACCCCGAGGCTCTCCCCTGGACAAAAAGAAGTGAGGGTGGGGGCCGTGGTCCAGGCACCTTTGGGGGAGATCTGGGTGTTCCAGAGGTCCCCCAGCAACACCTCCTCGGCTTCAGCCAGTCCCACCAGGGCAGCCGCGGCCAGCAGTCTGGCCCGGCACATCCTCTCACCCAGGGCTTGCTGGAGGTGCCGGGCTTGTTCGATGAAGTCCTTGCCTCCTCCCCGACCAGGGCTCCCACTGATGTGTCTGTCCTTAGGGCTGGGGCTGGGGGCAAAGGGGACAGGGACAGGGGAGGGCAGACTCTGTGGCCCCCTCTGGGGAGGGGTTAACGGGGCCAGGCAAATGAGCTCGAGGCCCCGTGTGACTATCCCCTCCGCTTGGCCAGGTCCAGGGTGCGTGGGGCAGGTCCTGGAGAGGGTGGGAGTGCACAGCCGCCATCTGCAGGTGTGTGTGGGGAGGGGAGACGGGGGATCCGGTCCAGAGGTCCAGGGACACCTCCTACCTCCGTCCTGTCTGCTCCTCCCCAGCTCTGGGCTGTGGAACCTCCCCCTGTGCCTCGGACGTTGGCACAGACATCCCAGCTAAGGAGAGGGAGGAACAGAGCCGCCAGCTCTTGAGAGATGCCGGCCGTCCCTTCCAGAACGACAGTGCTCCGTGTGTCCACTAGGAGGCAGCAGGGCGCCGAGCTCGGCCTGTGTCCGAGCGGCTGGCCCGAGCCGCGTCTGCCCCCTCGTGGTTAATTTGGGAACGGCTCTCCTCGACTTGGAGAAGCCACCATCCCTGGTTCCAACCCAGTGCCTGGGAAGCATGTTCCCACCAGAAGTGCTGAGCACCCGGCGCTGCACCTAGGGAGATTACCTGAGCTACTCCGCCCTGCTCATAGACGTGGAGGAGCTGGACACCACACGCAGGCAGTGACAGATCACTGAATTAGACAAGTCGAGGGGCAGGGTTGGCACAGAGTCCCTTGGGGCCCATCTGACCCCACCCAGCTCCACCAGGCTGAGCTCCAGGGCCACACCTGGCTCCCAAGTGCCATATGCCAATTAGAGAACAGCGTCTCTTCAAGATACCTTACTGCCAAGTGCTGGAAAACCGTTCCACTAACTACACCAGTCTGGGACCACCATCCTGTGAGTCGCTGGGCCTTACACAGCCTGCACACCTGTGCCCTGAGCCCCTCCTGCAGAACATCACCTGCAGCAGGAAGCTGGCATCATGCCACCCCTTGGGGGAAAACAGAAAAACAGAGCACAGGCACACTGGGCAACCAGAGTTTAATAAAGAGACAACTTACAAAGGTGTGGTAGCATGTAGGGATACTGCAGGTCCCCCAGGCCCAAGGGGCAGGGGGCTCCATCAACAGTGGCACTCATCAAGAGCTATTTCTCTAAGTGCACCCCTGCCTGCGGCTGTGGGGAGTGGCTGAGCAGGACTGGAGCTCCAGTCTGCCAGCTGCACAGTCTGTTGTCTTAGTGGCCAAGTATCGAGGTCCAGAGGCACCTCATCTCCCTTCTGTGCCCCACCTCCTCCTGGGCCATGGTGCTCCCATATTGAAACTCTGTGGTTTGAACCCTCTGACCCACCCAGACCTCACACCTGTCTTACTTCCTTTCCCATCAGCCCCTTGCAGGTGGGGCCCTGTGGTTTCTCTGCTGACTTCCTCTCCCAGAGCAGGACAGGAGCCCGCAGAAGGGGAGCCTCTGGGGGGTTGGGGGGGACTTCTGGCTCCTGCTTCGAAGCTCCCTGTGGCTCCCTCTGCCTGTGGCATCAAGTCCGAAGCCTTTAGCATAGCACTCAAGGCTGGTGGGCTCTGGCCTCTGCGACCCCCTCCAGGGACAGGGGCGCCCTGCTCCCCACACCCCAGCCACATTCCCTAGTTGTGTCCTGAACCCCTTTCTTACCACTATGCTTCTCCTTCTGCCGTTTGCCTCCCGGGAGCACTTCCTTCTCTGCTAGGAATGGGGTGTGGGGAGGCTTCCATTCAACCTTCAAGAAGGTTCCTCTGCGAAGTTGCCCCACCCCCCGTGAGTCCCACGCCTCCCCTCACCCCCCCAGCGGCACTCTGTGGATGCCCGTCAAGCTCGGCACCTCCCCCACCCCATGGGGGCAGTGACAGTTTGTGCCTCAGGCTGTCCTCCGGGCAGTGAGCTCAGCATCTCTGAAGTCCCAGGCGACAGGGGGTGTCAGCTAGGTGCCTGATCAGCCGCAATCACCACCCGACCCCAGAGGCAGGCCCTGTGCTTGTTTCTGGCGCAGCTGAGGGTCGTACGCACCCCAGCAGGTGCCATGGTTCACTATGGCAGCAACTGTCAACCCAGGGTGGGTGTGCCGGTCACTGTGCCTTGAAAACACGCCCTAGGAGGTGAGCAGCCTCTCACTGGTGGCTGCAACCTGTGGACAAGCCCCTTTTCGAGACCGGGTGGTCTTCTTGTGGGAAGGCGGTGGGTGCAGGACAACGGCTGTAGATTTCAGACAGGATCTGGTTTCGAATCCTGCTTTGCCATTTACTAGGTATGGGACCTCGAGCGCCTCGCTCAGCGTCTCAGAGCCCCCTTCTGCAAGGCGGGCAACGCCCATCTCAGTGGGTGGTCGGGCGACACGATTTTTGTGCGCACAGATTGCCTGGCGATCCTGTTACCACGCAGATTCTGGTTCAGCAGGTCCCGTGTGCGACCCGAGAATCTGCCAGGCCCTGCGGTCACCCCCTGAGCAGCAAGGACGCAGAGCGCAATGCCTAGACTGCTGCTAAGCCCTGCGCGCCGGGCCACTCTTCCCGCCAGCACCACGGACAGCGCTCTGGGGGGCGCCGCGACCACCCCCAGCCCCGGCCTGCGTGCCGGGATGCCCGCGGATGGTGGGGTCCTGGCCGTAGTCATCGTCCCCTACGACCGCCTCGGCCGTGGCGTGCCTCATGGTCACCCCAGGCTCGGTCACCGTGTCGCTGCGCGGGTCCTTCACGTGCATCGGGACCCCTGCCCGGCTCCCAGACCCCCGGCCTGGTGCTGCTGGGCCGCGGCCTGAGCCCGCCCGCGGAGCTTTGCGGAGGCAGCGCCCGGCCCCCCGCCCTAACTCGACCTTCCCGGGCAAGGGCGATCCTGAGCTGCGGGATTGGCGCTGCGGGACTTCCCAGACCTTGGCGGTGGCTGAGCTGGGCCCGTGGGAGGGCCCCGCGGCATGCTGGGAGTTGTAGTTCGGGCGCCGAGCGATCCCGGGGGACCGGAGAGGGAGGATTCGCCTTACCCAGGAAGAAACCGAGGCCGGGCAAACGTTCACAGCACAGTTAAGCCTCTCAACAGCTCTAGGAGACAAGTACTGTTATCGTCCCCGTTTTACAGATGAGGACGCAGGTGCCTAAGGCCACTCGCGGAGGAAGTGGCCGTTCGGGCTGTCGCCAGTCCGGCTCTGAACCACTGTGTTCTGTTGTTTCTGAAAAGCAGCTTCTCTTCATTTTCTTTTAGGTGCGGAGTTGTTGAGCATCTGCTCTGCGCCCCGCGTTGTCCAGATGCCAGGCAGAGGGACACAGTGAGGGGGCAGCCGACGGCAAGGCTGACTTCACGGGCATGATGGGAGGCAGAATGGGAAGGCCTCAGAGTCCCCTCAACAGCGCTGCCTTAAGGGGCTGCTCGGGACAAAGGGCACTGATTGGTGCACTCAGGGAGGCAGGCCTCCCGCAGAGTGCCCAGCCCCACTGGGCAGCTCCCTTTCCCCAGAGTGGGGGCCACAGCTGTCTGTCCCCCACGCAAGGAAGTTGGTCCCAGAGGGCTGCAGCTCACCAGAAGAGGCATCCGTGGCTCTGGTCAGGGCACCTGTCAGCAAAGAGGATGCTCACCCTTCATGAGACACGGACGTTCATCAGAACGCTGCCTTGTGTCTGCTCCAGGTCAGTCTGGGGACAAGGGAGAGCCAGAGCAGCCCTCAGAGCTCGGGTCCTTGGGATGGGGACAGGATGCTGCCCGAGAAAGAGGAGCACCAGGAGGGAGGATGTCGGCCCTTGGAGAAGCTGCAACGGGCCTGCTGGAGGCATCAGGGCGGACTTCCTGGAGGAAGCGGTCATCGGGCTGAGTTTTGAAGACAGATCAGGGTGTTAATCAGACAAAGGCAGAGGGGACAATGCTCCAGGCTGAGGAAGCCGTGGGGCAGGAGGCAGCTGAGCGTTTGAGAGAAGACTGGAGAAGCCGGCAGGGGAGAGGCGGTGCCCAGCCGCTGCATCCCTGTCCGTGGCCTCCCAAGCTCTCCGCCACCCCCCCACCCGACTCCGGGCTCAGCAGGGCAGCATGAAAGGGCGGAAATTGTGAGTCTCCAGCAGGGCTCCGTATTCCCAAGACCCCCATCATCTAAAGGAAAGGCTCCCCGTGCCCCCACCCCCACCCCAGTGGCCCCCTGGCCCTGACCTGCGACCTCCACTGAATTCTGGGCCCTTAGAAAACAAGCCGCTTATCTCAGTCTGGCTCCAGCCTTTCTGCTGGGAAGTGGGGGCGGGGAGCAGAGGCCTCTGTGGGAAGGAAGGGAGGGGTTAGGGCAGCGATGGTGGCTCTCAGGGGAGCAGGGAGAAAGGGGACAAATGGCTGGATCCCCAGGCACCTCCCAGCCACGGCAGAACCACAGAGCACCTTTCTGTTTGTGAGCACTTCAAGGTTGGCACAAACTCCTTGTTAATCCTCACAGTGACCGGGGGGACGATGGGGACTCGCCAGGGCATTGAGGGAAATCTGAGAATGCCACCAGGATGACACAGCTGGTCACCAAATGGACCTTTCTTCTCCCATAGCCAAGCTGTCTCCCTAGAGAGCTGACCTTTCTGGGAGAAGCCGGGGCCCTTCTGCCAGGCAGCCCCTTGTCACCTCCTGCCTGGTCCCATGGCACCTGGGCCAGCCCTGCCTTGCCCCAGTGATTGTAGAGGGAGCAGGGTGGGGGCCCTTTCCTGGGGCAGGGAGGCATGTTTCTGAGGCTTTGTCATGGGAGGGAACCCTCTGACCAAGGCTTGGTCTCGGGGGGCCGTCTAGGCTCATGCGTGGGTGTAGATGTGTGAATGAGAGTCCGTGTGTATATGCGTCTGCACGTGTATTGTGTATGTGTGTGCATGCATGCCAGCACGTCTGTGCATCTATGTGCGCACACATGCATAGAAATATTGTTTGTACATGCACACACCCGTGCACATGTGTATACATGTATGTTGGGCATGCTGTGCACATGTGTGTACGTTTGTGGGGGGGTGTAGGCTGTGGGCCCATGCGTGTGCCATGTGCATATACGTCTGTGTGTGTGTCTGTGCACGTGTTCGCATGCGTGTCCCTGGCTCTGTTTGAGATCTGAGCCATCCTGTTTGGAAGCCGGGGCAGTTCCCAGCTCCCGGGCTGCAGGGAGAAGCCCGAGGTCTCGATTCAGCTGCAGACAAACTCGCTTCCTTCCCTCGCTGTTTCAGGCTACTGACTGCTCTTCCTATCTTATGTTCAGAGTTTTCTTTGTCTCTCTGGGGTCCCACTCCTGGCTGTTATCAGTTGCCTCATCTCGCCAGGCTACCACTCTGACCTCCTGCTGGGATGTAATTCCTGCCTCTTTGCTCCTCGGCTGCTCTCTACTTCTCTAGGTTGATGTAATATTTTGAAACCCCTGGCTGTAGGACTTTCACTGGCTCAGACTTGTTGCCTGTCTGAAATCCTCTAACTATTTGCTCTGCTTGCTCAGTCTTCAGGTACTCTTTTCCAGGAAGCGCCCAACCCAGCCCAGCAAGGGAGGGAGGTGGCCCTGCTTCTGGGGTCCCTTAACGTCTCTTCTCACTGCCCGCGGGTTGTGGAGTGCGTGTGCCCGGCCCACAGTACTAGGTGATTCCAGCTGAATGGCTGACATGGCCCAACCACCCCCCGACGCCAGGACCCCGAGAGGCACAGACGCTGCTGTGGGAGGCTGGGCGCGGTGTCGGGAGCTCTCACAGTGGAGGGTGCCGGGTCCCTGTGCCAGGTCCCTGTGCAGGGGGAGGCCAGGAATGGATGAGGAACAGACGCGGGTCCTGCCTCGGCTTCTCCATGTGGGAAGGTCTGGGGGTCCCCGGGATAGCCCCTCTCCTGGCCTTTTTGAGAAATCTATTTGCGGCTCCCCAGAGCAGGCTCGCAGGGGACAGCAACACTTGAATCGTGGGGCAGCTGCTTCTCACGGTACCCCAGGCTCTCTGGCATCCCTCCAGGTGCAGGCTCCGGGGTGTGGGCGCGTGCACACACACACACACACACACACACACACACACACAGATGCACACACAGACGCACGAGCTGAGTTCAGCGTGCGTGTTCCTGTAACGCTGGGCCTCTGGCAGGAAGTGAGTGGCGGGGAGGCTGCTGCTGGGAACCCGGGGCTGGGGAGGCAGCAGATTGGAGCTGGAGATAGCGGCCTGGGTCCTGGTAAACAGGTCGGGGGAAGCGTCTCTTCCAACCCATCCTCTTGGCCCTGAGCCTGCGGGATCCACAGGCCGCCGGCCTGGATCCGGGCCCAACAGCCTGGGAGTCCAGCGAGAGGGCCAGTCGCACCACTGTCCCCACTGTCCCCCAGGCTGCGGGGTGGCGAAGGAGAGAGCGCTGGGCCTGGGGGCCCCAGCCGGGCACGGCAGGGGGCGTGCGCTTGGCCCCGGTGCGGGTGCGGGCCGCCCCGTGTGGAGGCCGCCCCGTGTGGAGGCCGCCCCGTGTGGAGGCCGCCCCGTGTGGAGGCCGCCCCGTGTGGAGGCCATGTGTGCTGTCGGGAGGGAAGGTGGGAGATTGGAGGAAGGCTTCTGCAAGCCCCTGTGCCTCCCTCGCTGGTGAAGGACCTGTGACAGCACATCAGAGGGGTCACCTCAGAGCCACCTAGGGAAATCCAGACAGGGTGGGAGACTGGGAGAGAACGGGGGGCTGTGAGGGCAAGAGGGGGCTGCACCCCACTGCTCAGTGGGCAGGCTCTGCAGACAGCCCGCCGGGGGCCTTGAGGTTATGGCAGCTGGGAAACCTTGCACTGGCCAGGCCAGGGGAGAGCCACAGAACTTGCATCCGCGCGCCAGAAGCTCCTGGACTGTGAGCTGGCCGGGAAGAGGTCCCAGAGCCTGAGTCCCTGTCCCCGGGCACTCAGGTCCACTTGGGGTTTAAGTTATGAGATGGCTCCCAACATAACACAGAAAAGCACAGAAGCGTATTCGTAGTTTTGCAAATAAATGTAAAAGGAACTCCCGTGTCGCTGCCACTCAGATCAAGAAATAGAACGTGGCCAGGATTCCTGAAGTTTCCCTGCCATTCACAACCCCTCTCTCTGCTGGAAGTCACTTCTGCTACCTGACTTTTATGATTACGGCCTGCTTTTCTCCATGGTTTCGCCACTGTGGATGGGTCCCTGAATAAGAGCGGAGTGCTGCTGGACGGGTGTGTGCCCTCCCACGCCTGGCTGCTTCGGCTCGACGTCGTGCCTGCCAGACTCATCCGTGTTACAGCTCCAGTTCGTCCGTGGCCACGGCTGTGTGGTTTTCCCGTGTGCCTCGGCCACGGTCTATGTCTCCCTTCCACCTGCTGGGGACCTGGCGCTGTTTTCCGGCTGGCGCTGCTGTGCACATTCACGTTCATGCATCCTGGGCACCTGTGCAGCGCGGAGGGCAGACGCCTGGGGCAGAACTGCTGAGGCCGGATGCTTATCTCCCGTGTTTCTAGCCGGTGCCAAACGGCTTCCCAACGAGGCTGAAATGATTTCCACTCTTACCTTCCCGTCGCCTGTCACTGTCCCCGGCGCTCGTCACTTGGCACTGTTAGACTTCATAACTGTAGCCGTGTGGTAGTGTCTTTTGATTTTAATCTACTCTGTCCAATGGCTAATGAAGTCGAGCATCTTTTCTCCTGTTTCAGCCGTTGAGATTCCTCCTCTGCAAGGGGCCCGTGTCAGTCAGTCTTTTCCTCAATGGTTTGTCAGAGTTATTTACACACCGCACGCGAATCCTTGTCAGTTACACGTATTGTAGAAAGATTCCCCCGTTTCTATAGCCTGTCTTTTCACTTTTATGAAATTCTTCATAGATTATGAGTTCTTCCTTTCATGTAGTTGAATTTATCATCCCTTTTAGGGTCAGTGTCTTAAGGCTCCTTCTTTTCCTCAAGGTCACGATGCAGTTCTCCTAATTACCTTCTCAAGTGTGGAGGTTCTGCCTTTCCCACAAAGGTGATGCTGTCGACGGGCTATGATGGGCTATTTCCTGCGGCCACTCACGCATCTCACTTGGAGGAGTGGAAACCACAGCCCGGGAGGCGTCGCCCGTCTGACACTGGGGCTGCGTCCCCTCTGCTCCGTGGACTTCTCTGCTCTGTGGGCTGGCCGGCTGCTCCCGCCCTGCTCCCTGGCCCAGGCCAGCAACCAGATGCAGGAGCAGTCGAGGTGGGGCTGGGGATGGTCTTGGTCAGAGCCAAAAGGGAGGACAGGAGGCAAGTGCCACCATGGCTTCGGCAGGTGGCCTTGGGCAGGTGGCCCTGGCAGGTGGCCTTGGGCAGACGGCCTTGGGCAAGCCTTTTAGCTCCGTGCCTCAGCGTGCCTGGTGCATAATATGCACTGTCCTGTCCCCTCCCTGCCCCGCCACTTCTCCCCAGAGAGGCTGGAGGCCCCTTCCAGCCCCCAGCACTGTAGTCCACCCCTAAGTCCCTTGCACAGGGGTGGGTGGGCTCTGCTGCCTCTCAGGGTCCCTGCCACACTGTGCAAGGCTGGGTGCTCAGCCTCTTGGGACTGGAGGTGCTGAGTCAGGGTCCATCCGAGGCGCCCACAGCTTAGGGTCCAGTGGGGAAGGGCCCCGGGGAGCTCCCGGTCTTAAGGGCTTCTAAGGGGCTTCAGGGGGCCCGGCGGGGCAGAAATGCGCAGGCGGCCGGCAGCCCAGGGCTCCCTCTGCCGTGCTGGGAAGCAGCCAGACTTCCAGGAATCGGCTTTGGGTGGGGGCAGGGAGGAATGTGGGGGAGCCAATAAGCCCAGGGCTGGGTCCCCGCTTCAGGGGTCTCCCTGGGGGCTGGGGCCTGGTGTGTGTGCACTGGCAGTAAGGGCAGGAAGCGTGGGACTGGGCCTAGGGGACCCTCGGCAGACTTTGGAGGCCGTTTTCGATTCAGCCCCCGCCAGCAGGGCCCCAGGGACCCTACGGAGGCCCCGCCTCCCCAGCCCTCCCCACCCCCACTCTGGCTGCAGCCAGAGCACAGCCTTGCCGCTTCTGCCCCACCTGCCCCTCCCAGGGGCCCCAGCCTTGGTGCCCCAGCCGGGCTCCCCTCACTGGAGAGAAGTGTCCAGGCTCTGGCGTTATTTACTGCTGCCGCTCACTCCTCCTTCCAGTAACTTGTCCTCTGACTCCGAGCGGCTTCTGATCAGGCAGCAGGCAGGGCGCTAATCTCTGAATCTCTCTCGCTTACCGGCATCAGGGCTCCTGCTTCCTGTTACTGAGCCTGGGCCGAGCACAGGGTCAGCAGTGTGCCGGCCGGGCCCTCGCCTGCGCCTGGGGCCTCTGCCCTGGCCCCTCGGGTGGGGAGGACAGAGGGTTCAGACGTGGGGCGTGGGCACAGCAGCCCGTCTGGGGTGGGTCCAGTGCCACAGACACTGACCTCCTGCCGGGTGTGGAGGACCCAGGGATGAGGGGCCCCACAGTCCGGGCCAGGGGCTCAGGGTCCGCCACCGTGGGAGACCAGCACTCTTCCCGTCACCCCTCCGGCTTGGCAGAGTAAGCACGGAGGGTGCCCTTTCCCTCAGACCCTCCCCTGCCTCCCTCTCGCCCAATTCTGCAGCCACTGTGTGGGAAGGAAGGTTCTGGAAAGCAGACATGGACTAAATTCATATGGACAGGAGTTGGGGCTTCGGGGTCTGCTACCTTAGAGACTCCCTTGGCCCTTAGCCCCAGGGGGCCAGGACCGGAAAAGGCTTCTGTCGCACAATCCCGGGGCTCGCCCACCTTGTCCACCCTGGGCGGCCCCCCAGCTACCGTGAAGCAGGTGCAAGGGCACCAGGGCGTCGGCAAGAATGGCTGCCTGACCTCACGGGGCTGACTGAGGCCAGGAACAGACGTCCGGCGGCCTGGGGACAGATCTTACCTCGTATAAGCAGTGTCCCCAGTGATGGCTCTGTGTGGTGGACACCTACTCTGTGTTCTCCACATGGATCGCGATCTGTCGTTCACGCCAGAGACGGGGTCTGAGCCCGGTTATCTGGCACTAAAGGGCACCCCTCCCCTGTGCCCTAATGTGCAGCATCTGTCTGGTAAGGAACACCTACCCTGCTGTTATCTTGTCACTACTTCTGTCCCTGGTGCCACAGACGAGTCTAGTTGCTCTCCCCCCAGCAGCCCTGCAGAGGATAAAAGATGGCTCTTGTCAGGGGCCACCCCGGGCACCCCGGGCCTGGCTCCCCCGCTGCTTACGGGGTAGCTTCGGGAAGAAGGAAGGTTGGAAGGTGAGGCTGGGCCAGAGTAGCATCGGTGTCAGAGACCCCATCAACCTGGGGAGTCCAAGGGGGTCTCCCCCTGACTTTGATCTCCCAAGTGGATTACACAGAATCATCCATGGAGGTGGGGAGCAGAATTCTATGCTTCAGATCTAAATTTCATCCTTTTATAATATCTATCTTTTGTGACTATTTTATAATGCAGGTAATAGATTCACATAGTCATAGACATTTGTAATCTATAAGTAACCATACGTATATAGTTATGAGCTCACATGGCATTAGGAGCTCAAAACATTTATTAGAAGGTGCATGATCCAAACAGTGTGACGTTTTGAAGGTCACTGTCTCTTAGGTTTTATAATATCTTATCTCGCGCACCCACCTGCTGAGCCCAAAGTCCACGATGGCAGGATGAAGGGAGGTCCCATGTTCAAAGACACGGAGAGCTGGCTGCAGCGAAAAGTCTCGAGCTGGTTTGATGGGGGTGACAGGGGTGTCTGAGGAGCAGGCGCTGTCACAGGCACAGTTGGGGCTTGGGCTTCTCTCTGGTGGCTCTCGGTCCCGTGGGGAGCAGAGGCAAGACCGAGTTCGCCCTGGCCCCCGGGGTGCAGAAGAGGCAGCCATGTTGGGCGCTTTGTGCAGGAACCAAGTCCCTTCTCAGGATGGAGGACAGCATGCAGAACTGGCACGTGCCACGGCGCACTCACTTCTCTCCCGCCGGGATCCCTGGGGGGAGCTTGAGATCAATTCCACAAACAAATACCCATCGCGCTCCCGCAGGGCGCAGGGCAGGGCCGGGCACAGCTTGCGCCATCGTGCATTCCTGGCTGGGTGGGCGGTTGACTGTCCCAGATGCCAGGGATCCCAAGTGTAAGGTGTGTTCCCAGAGTCACGGGCCAGCGGAGGCTGGTGCTCCCTGCGGGGATCAGCTGCCACTGAGGAAGGAAGATCCGGAAGAAAACACCAAGGTCTCGGTCCATCCGCCAGTCAGTGAACCCCTCCCGGGCACCCGTTAGGCTTGCCAGCCTGTGCGGGAGTGGCGTGCTTTGTGTCTTGCTGAGGACAGAGGGCTGATGATGGATGGCCAGGAGCTCGGCACACCTGGGACCAAGGTCCCCACTTTACAGGTGAGGAAACTGAGGTCCGGAAGTTAGAGTAACTTGCTGGTGATTAGTAGAGTCAGGGCTGGAACCCATGGTTAGGCAGGCTGGCCGTGAGTGCCACGTGTGTGTGTGTGTGTGTGTGTGTGTGTAGGGCTAGCCGGGGGCGGTGCCAGGAGCACCTGGGGAAACCCCACCTGTCTCCCAGACTGCTCAGTTCGTCTCCTCTGTCAGGGGGACTTCCATGATCGCCGTCGACCCTCTGCCAAGGTGCACGCCCTTTTTCTCCTCATTTTCTCGAACCTGGCTTACCTCTGAGCAGCCCTTGTCATCGGTCACTTGCAGGTATCCCCCACTGGGCTTCTGGCTACTGGAGGGCAAGACCTGCACCTTTTGTTCTCTGGGTCCCTAGTACGAGCCTTGGAACCTGATGGGCATTAAGGAAGTACCCAAGGAGATGTGGGGGAGACGACAGAGTAGAAGGGTGTGACGAGCCCCCTCCCCAAGGTGAGAAATGAACCCAGAGAGGAACAGGATCTATGTCAGTAGCAGGGAGTGGGGACAGGCCTCTGGGGACAGTTCCAGCAAGGGCATGGAGCATGGCGCGTGCAAGAGCCCTGGCTGACCAGGCACGTGGCCTGGTGGGACAGAGGACCTTGAAAGCCACCCCCACGGATGGGATTCCATGCCGTTGACGATAGGGAGCCCTGGCAGGCCCCTGAGCAGGAGCCTGGCCGGTGAGGCTGTTCAGTGCCAGGGAGTCCTACGCTGACTCTCCTGCAGAGGGGGGCGAGGAAGGCTGCTCTACTCTGCCAGGCCTGTGGCCTGGATCTCTCTGAACGTTCTCACCTGCCACCCTCAAGTGGCACCTGGAAAAGGTGTCTGCCGGCAGGTGTTAGGGGGGACGAGGGCTGCCTGTCTTCTGCCAGAGTTCAGCGCCGACACTCCCCTGGGACCTGAGATGGGCCGTTGGTTCCTTCGTTCATCTATTCAGTAAGTGTTTATTGGGCACCAACTGGGTTTCAAGACCCAGCCTGGTATTGGAGTTGGGGGGCCCTTCCTAGGGCCTAGGCCTCTGGGGGTGCATGAGGGTCACCCCCATGGTGGGGCTAGTCTCCCCCACTCCACCCCTGGGATCAGAGCCTTTCTGCCACCCTCTCCCCGCCCACTCTGGGCTCGACAGGGGACCGTCCCCCTGGAGCTGGGGGCGGGGCTTGCTGGGGGAGGAGCGAGCGCGGTGGGGGCGGGCCTCCGCAGCCCCGCCCGGGCCCCACGCAGGCAGCTGTTCCCGGAATGGGGGTTTTAAACTTTTTTTTTTGTTGGCGAATATGCATGTGGTCTTAATTATTTATATGCAGCACTTATCTCCCCCAAATGTTTTATCGGGATTCGGCAGATCCGAGAGAGCGAGATGGATGCCCCGGGCGGCGCGGGGGCGGGGAGGGACTGGAGGGGAGCAGTAAGGAGCCGGGGCAAGCTGATTTAGGCGCCCCCTAAAATCGACTCGCGGGTGAGGGAGGGAAGGACCCTGATCCATGGCAGGTTTAACTCTTTCGGGCCCTGACAGGCATCGAGGAACCACGGCGCTGTGGGAGGCCTGCGGGAGACCGCACCTGGGGCAGGTTGACTTAACCGCGTTGGGCTCCGGCCTCCGTGGATCCCGCCAGCCGGGGGCGCCACGCCGGAGGGCAGTTCCCCCGCTGCGTCCCTGGTGGACATAATGGCCACATCCCTCAGAAGCAATCCAAGAGGCCTTAAGAGGGGTCCCAGGTCTTTCCCAGCGGGGGTGTGGGGAGGCGAGACGCGCGTGACCTTGGAACCCCGCGCCTATTAACGTGCCGGGGCATTAGTGGTCTGCGCTCACCCACCCCTGGAGCCGTGGGTGGGCTTATCCTGCCCCTTTTACGGAGGAGGAAATGGAGGCTCAGAGGAATCACCAGTGTAAGGACTTCCAGCAGCGGGGGACCGGTGCCCACGTGGGCCCGGCAGGCGGTCTTTCCTGGAGCTGGGTGGGGAGGGGGGCGCAGTGGGCCGAGCGTCCGCCCTCCCTCGGACCCCCAGCCCCAGGCCCTCCAGCTCATATGGCCTCTGTGTGCCCTCTCTTCCTGGCCGTTTGGGCAGCGCTGCTGGAGATTCCTGGAAGCGCCTCCCAGGCACACACACGCCCTCACGCTCGCCCACCCCGCGCCTGCGGGATGTGCAAGGGCCTCCAAGGCCAATCCCGCCGCCCAGTGGGACCCCCAGGAACCTGAGCCTGAAGGGCCGGGCAGACCCTGACCCCTCCCACCGGCGGTGCCCAGCGCGCCCCCGGCTGATCCCTTGGTCCGGCCTGCGGCACCCAGGAGGCCCTTGCGGGCCTGGCACCGCATTTGCTGCGGGGCCGGGGGTAGCGGAGGGTCGGAATGAGAGGGGCTGGGTAGTGGTGGGTGGGGGGCGCCGCGACCTGGTGAGGCGCTGGGTGGGGTCAATGCCGGCCGCTTGGAATTCCCTGGGGGCAGCATGCACGCCTCCATCCATCTATCTTTCTTGTATATACTGAATAGTCATGTGGGGTGCACCCAGGAGCCTCCTGTGCCTGGGGGCTGCATCCCCCCCAACCCCATCTTAGGAATTCCGGAGGCCCCGGTCCGCGTTTGCGCTGGGGATGGGGAGGCCTTCCTTGGACTTGCTGCTTTGGCCGAGTCCTCCGGGTTGGGGCCGGGTGATGTGATCTCTAGAGCCCCCCGGAACCCTGGACTCTCCAGCTGGGCTGGCCGGGGAGGAAAGTCTCATTCACGGCTTTCCCTGAATCTCGCCCCAGGCCCTGCGGCAGATGCTCTCTCCAGAGGCAAAGCTCTTTCAAGAGGGAGATCCCCAAGCTCCTGGCAGCCGCTTGGTAATTGGTTCATAGATTAACAGCTCGGGGATGGGGGGCGCTGCACTGGGGGGCGAGGCGAGGAGGCCGGGGCCTCGCCCTGGGGAGCCGTTTGCTGGAGGGAGGCAGGGAAGGCGGTAATTCCAGGTTGGGGAGGGTCTCTGTGCCTCCCCAAGACGGTGAGGACTCCGAGGAGGCAGCCTCGGGGCCTTCCGCGTGCCAAGCGCCAACCGGGCCCAACGGGCCCCTGGAAGAATCGGTTCCCACCAGCCAACCTGTTCCCATAGCCAGAAGTTGCCATGGTGACCCCTCCCACCTTCAGCTACAGCTTTTCCAGTAAAACCACTGCAGAAATCCATACTTCCCGACAGGCACGCCCCCGGCCCCCCACCCCCCACTCCGCGTGTCTGGGAGCAGCTGGGAGTTAACCCTCTGCTTGCCGGCAGATGCCGTTTGGGGGTCAGGAGAGTGAGAGCTGACAGTGCCGGCCTGGGCTGGAGAGAAGGTGGCGGGGGGACAGGTCCCAGAGAGCAGACTCCAGCAACTTCAGGAAGTTGGAGGATTGAAGGGAAACTAGCTCCCAACTTAAGGCCCCCACCTTGGAGGAGCCGTGGAGGGGCCGAGGGCCGCCCCTGGTGTAACCTGAGGGTTCTCGCTGAGCTCCAGCTCTCCACGGGGGACTCTGCTGCAGTTGGTGGGGTGTCAGATGTACCCATCCTATCCCTCCTACCTCTCCTTCCAGCTCAACCTCTTTCCTAGAGGAAGAAGGTTTAGCTCAGGTCCAGTGGCCTCACTGCCCAGCACCCCACCCCCAAGGGAGGCTGCATACACAGAGCCTGGCTCGAGTCCAGAAGTCAGCTCTCATGGGCTGTTGGACGGAAGTCACTGACCACTGGGGGTCTCACTTGTTCCCCTGAGGAGTGGGGATAACGACCTGGGCTGCTTGAAAGTTTGAGGAAGAGAGGGGGTTCTCCTGGGCCCCAGGGACAAGGGCTGCCTGGCCTCTGTCCTGGAGGAGCCCTGGGGACCCAAGGCTGTGTGGGGCCCAGGGGCTCAGTTCTGCAGCCCAGGCCCAGGCCCAGCCTCACTTCCTTCTGCGTCCAGGGCGGTGAGGGAGGTGCTGATTGCTCTCTCTGCAGCCCAGGATGAATAATTGAGAGGTCTTTGAAGAGAATTAATTAGCCCGTTTATCGACTGTAAGTGCTTTGCTGCAGATGACGAAGTGAGGGCTGGGCTGCCGTGTGCCTGCCTGCTGGCCGGGGGGCTCGGGCGACAGCTAGATATTTAATTTGCACCCAGAGTTCCCTCTGCAGGACCAGGGCTCAGGCTTCGCATGGTGCCTTCCCCCGTCTCCCGAGAAGGGAGCTGGCGGCTGAGCCCCAACCTCCTGGCGTCTTACTGCGAGATTCTGCCCCTCGGCCACAGCTCTGCTCCGTTTCTCTCTCAAGAGACAGGCGGAGACCCCTCATCCTCCCAAGGAGTGGGGACAGGGTGTGTCCCGCTGTCGGGTACGCCTCCCCCAGCATGCCATACTTCTGTCCTGGGGCAGGCTCTGGGCAGGGTCCCTGGACCCTCATACTACCCTGGACCTGAAGCTGCTCGCTCTGGGCTCTGTGGGTCTCTCCATTCAGTCCAGCTCGCTTACTGTGCCGCCTGCCGTGGGGGCCTCTTCCTCTGCTTCCCTTTATCTGTAGCGAGGGGAGGCACCCAGAGAAGCGGGGGGCATGGAGGACAGGCGGGTAGGTGCGTGCCTCTGTTTCCCCAGCCCGCAGCCCTCTCCGTCCACTCAGCTCTCGTTCTTGAGCTGCCGTCAGCATGGCCGTTGATTTTTCTCAAGCATCTGCTTTGTGCCGGGGACTTTAGCCCTATGAGGCGGAGTTGTCGCGCAGCCGGCTTTCAGGGCACCGCTGACTGAGACAACTACCCGACTCAGCGAGGCGGTCGAGGCCGAGCTGAGGCTCGAACCCCCCCTGCCAGACTCCACGTTGCAGGGACCCCTTTGGCTTCCCCTGCCTCCTCCTCCCCGTCGCCTCGAGGAATTGCTCCTCCCTGCCCTTGGCGTGGTGACGGTGAGGGACACCTCATCTAAGGTCTTCTGCAGCTGAGAAACAGAGGCTGGTCTCCCTCGAGGTGGCCGAAGCTGGGCACATAGGACCTGGAAGGGTTGGCAGTCACGTGCAAAGCATGGGTGGGGGTGGGGGAGAGGGGGAGCCTGAAGCCCTCTGCGTGGGGGGGTGGGAGGAAGGAAGGGCAGAGCTGCGAACCCAAGCCTGCCTTCATCCCCTCCCTGCATTCCCGCAGGTGGTAGACATTTGTCCCTGTATCAGTCAGCTATTGCCGTGATAGGTCACGTAACAAACAGAACCCACAATCTCGGTGGCATTTGACAGTAAGCATTTACTTTGCTCTCATCTCTGGGCTTGCTGGGGTCCAGCAGAACCAGGCTGGGATTAGCTGGGCCTGCACCACACGTGTCTTATCCTCCCGAACCCGCAGGTGCCCGAGGTGTGTTCTTCCCAGGGCCGTTCCAGCAGCGCAAGGAGCAAGTCTGTCCCGGAAGCGCATGTCGAGTCTCTACTCGCGGCTCATCACTGACGTCCCATTGGTCAAAGCCAGTCACGTGGTGCTGTGGTCTGAATGTTTGTGTTTCCCACAAATTCCTATGTCGAAATCCTCACCCTCAAAGAAGGTGGTGACGAGAGGCGGGGCCTTCGGGAGGCGAGTAGGTCGTGAAGGTGCAGAGCAGCTCGTGAGGGTGCAGTCCTTGCAACGCCCTTATAAAAGACACCCCGAGGGGCTCCCCAGCCCCCTCCGCCACCACGGGAGCACTCCAAGGAGGTGTCGCTGCGACCCAGAAAGAGGGTTCTCACCAGACCCTGACCATGCCGGCACCTCGATCTTGGACTTCCAGCCTCCAAAACTGTAGGAATAAATTTCCGTTGTCTGCAAGCCACCCAGACTATGGTATTCTGTTATAGGAGCCCAGATGGCTGTGGCCAGAGCCGTCCGTAAAAATTCTATTAGAAGGAAGCAGGATTGATAACTCGATTTCTCCATTTTTTATCTTTAATTTTCATCGTGAAAATAGTTTAAAAACAAACAAAAAAAGTCGGCAGATAGCATAACGAAGCCCCCTAGGACGTCACCCAGATTCCGTAATTATTAATCTTACTATATTGGTTGAATCCGTCATTTTTTTCTTGTTAAGGTTGTTCTTGACTTTTGAAAAATTGAGGTAAAATATATGTAAGATAAAATTTACCAGATTAGCCATGTTTAAGGGCACGGTGCAGTGGCATCAAGTACATTCACATTGTTGTGCAGCCGTCACCACCACCATCTCCAGGACATTCTCGTCTTCCCAGACTGCCACTCTGTCCCCACCGAACACTCCGCACCCCCCTCCCCTGGGCCCTGGCGAACTCTGTTCTACCTTCTATCTCTGAGAATGATTTTGACCTCGCGTAAGAGAAACCGTACAGTAGCGCCCTTTGGTGACCGGCTTACTTCACTTAGCATGATGTTTTCGAGGTCCGTCCATGCTACAGTGTGTGTCAGGGGTTCCTTCCTTTTTCAAGGCTGAATAATATTCCATTGTCTGCAAAAGACCACGTGTCGGTTATCCGTTCATCTGTCGATGGACATGTGGGATGCTCCTACCTCCCGACTCTTGGGATGCTGCTGCTGGGAAAGCGGGCGTACAAATATCTGCCGAAACCCTGCCTGCAGTTCTTCTGGGTCTGTGCCCCGGAGTAATTCTACGATTAGCTTTTGGGGACCTGCTGCGCCATGTTCCACGGTGGCCGCACCATCTCACATGCCCACCGGCGGCCCTGGTTTCTCCACATCCTCCCAACACTTGCCACGTTTTGTTTTTCACCTTTTCTTTTCTTTTCTTTTCTTTTTTTTTTTGTATAATAGCCATCTTAATGGGTGTAAAGCGGTTTGGATTTGCATGGGAGTCTTTTGACTTCAGCTGGTCTGGTTCTTGTAACCGGTACTAGTTAGGGCGGGTTGAGCGGCTGTAAGCAGAGACCACGGTGGTGATGGTGGTTTGTGGAGGTGTCTGCTTCCCTTTCTCAAGACTGCCCAGGTGGGAGCTGACCGTCAGGAAAAGTGCTCCTCGGTTCAGAGCCCAGGTGCGGGTCACGCTGTCATCTCAGGATGGAGCTTCTGAGGTCGTTCTGCTTGTGGCCACCTCAGAGAGTAGGCAGGAGTTCGAGCTCACGTGCAGAGCCATCACGGGGCCGCCCCTGCTGCAGGAGGGGCTGCGAGCGGTCCCTGGCCAGATAGGAGGAGAGGATGGATCTTGAGACAGTTCCGAGTGCTGGACACGCTGCGCCCCTTGCGTTAATCCGCTCCCTCCTGCTGCACAATCTCAGGACACACCGGGAACAGTGAGGCTCCCACGGTAAGGTCGAAGATGCTGGGGGGACCCATGGCCAAGGCTGCCAACGTGACGAGAGTGGACACTTGGTGGAAGGAGCCCGTAGTAATGTGCCTGGAGGGAAGCCCCGAAGAGGCCGCCACGGGACCCCCAGTGAACAGCGGCCCCCGACAAGATGAATCTACACACTAAACCCCAGAACCTGTGAACGGGGCCTTATTTGGAGACAGAGTCTTTGCAGACGTAATTAGATTAAGGATCTCCAGATGAGATCCTCCTGGATTATCTGGGTGGGCCCTAAATCCGATGACTGGTGTCCTTATAAGATAAGGGCAGAGGGACATATGAGACCCAGAGCCGGAGGAGAAGGCCGTGTGAGGCTGGACACAGAGAATGGAGTGACCACAAGCCAAGGAATGCTTGGGACCCAAGAAGCTGGAAGAGGCGAGGAAGGGTTCGCCCGTAAATCCATCGGAGGGACTGCAGCCCTGCTGACAGCCCGATTTCAGACTTTTGGCCCTCGGAGCCAAGAAAGAATAAATTTCGATTGTTGTAAGCCACCCGGTTTGTGGCAGTTTGTTACAGCAGCTACAGGAAACTCAGACACAGAGACACCCGCACCACCGACCAGTCCCGTCTGCCCTGATGCTTATGCACTAGGAGATGCCGCAGGTCTTGGGTCCGGCAGCAGCAAGAGCCCAGTAGATTCGGCCCACAGTGCCGGTGCTCAACCATAGCTCCTCTCCTGTCTTTGGGGGACCCTGCTCTCGGCGCTGGGCCCCAGCCCTCCCCGGCTCGGTCGGATGCCCTGCACGAGCTGCCCCACCAGCTTCCTGGGTAGGGCAGGCATTACCAAGTTGCTGCCAGGGAAGTTCTGCCCTCTCCCTCGGCCCAAGACTCGGAGAGTTAGTATGGGGAGGGGGACCCCAAGAGCTGGACAGAGGCGGGGTGCAGGGGAGGCTGGAGGGAGGAGAGGCCCTGAGAACCATTCCTTCTCTCCAGGATGAGTCATTTAGAGGCCGGTGGCATCTTAGAAAGGAGAGCTTATTTCCCAAAGGGCCATCGTGGCATCTAAAGATATGGGCTCCTTCCCCTGGGGGGATGCCGCCATACCCTCCGGTCGCCCGGGGGCTGGTTGTGGGCTCGGCCGGATTTCAGTGTAACCCTTGCTCCTCGGCCCGGCCCTGGGGACATCACTCAACCGCTCTGTGGAATGCGTTTGCTGCGTACATCTCATGGCCCGAGGTGACAGCCAGGGGCTGGGTGCTCCGAGACTTCAAGCCCGTGCCTCCCACCTGCTCAGCGGCCGCAGTCCCACTCGCCCTTCACCAGGGGTCTCCTTTGTTCCCTACGTGGCCCGTAAGCCTGGGCGTCAGCACCCTGTCCTGGAGGGGCAGAGCCAGCTGGGCATGGATGCCCACCCTGCCCACCCCAGGGCCACGGGTCCACAGGAGACCACCTGCAGCAGGAGCTAGACTGGGGCCGCCGGCACAGCTGGGCCTGTGGGAGGGGCAGAGGGGCCTCTAGGGAAGGGACTTACCAGCAGACAGCTCTGCTGAGACCCAGGGAGGCCCTCCTTGATGACGGGAAGGACAGAATGTGGGGTGGGGTGGCTGCTTCTGCCTGCCCTTGGCCCGGGGCCCAGCACCTCCCCTCCACCATCTCCCATCTGCCGCCCCATCCGCACCCCCGCCCCCACCCCGTGCTCCTCTCCTCCCTGCAGCCCCCCACCCTGCAGTCTATTCCTGACTAAGCCCCTCCCTGGAGGCTGAGAGCCGGGGCGGACTCTCCCCCAGACAGGTAGGGCAGGGCCATTCTCCGTGACAGCTGCGGGGACAGGCAGGGGCCAGGGGGCGCTCCCGCCCTCGTTGGATCAGCCGGCTAAGGGACCAGAGGACACCCGGTGACCCCTTCTCCAACCTGGCCACCAGCCCAGACCCCTCCCCATCCAGGCCTGCCGTGAACGCTGCCAACGTGCTGGGATGGGCAGTGCCTCAGCCCCAGGGCCGGTCAGGCACGGATGGGAACGGGCAGCGGGCCGGGTCTTCTTCAGAGCGCTCTGTGACCTTGCTCTGACGGACCCAGCAGGGGGACACGCAGATGGTGCAGAGTGGAGCCTGAGCTGTCACTCCCTCTTCTGCCCCTGCCCCCCATCTCTGCTCTCCTGGGATCTGGGGCTCACCCTGGGGGGTGGGTGGGACTTGCCCCTGCTCGGCCCCAGTCGCTCAGGTGCAGTTGCCAGGCCTGGTCTGGGGCAGGGAGGCCTTCGGGCAGGTTCCCAGGGCCTCAGGGCGGCCCCTCCTTTTCCAGAAAGAGGAAGGAAGTGCAGCATCGGGGAGCTGGGAGCCTGCATCCCGGCCTGCCTGTGGCCAGAAGCTCCACCCTGTGACCTGTGACCTGGCCGACCAGCTGGGGCGGGAGGGCTGGTGACGGTCCCCAAATAGACCCCCCCACACTTGTCCTCTGTGCTTCAGGGTCCAGTCCCCTCCGTGTCCACCTTCCCAGGCTCGGTGTAGCCAGGGGGAGGGGCCCGACTCTCCCAGGTCTCCAAGGCCTACTTCTGCCCTCTGGCTGGCATGGCTGGCCTTGCCCAGTCCTGAGAGCAGGCTGCACAGGCCCCACCTGCCCCTGCCTAGGGATGCAGAAGACCCCAAGCTCCAGCAGGGAGGAAGAGAAAGCTGGTCTTTAAACTCCCACTGGGGGTGGCAGTTATGTAGCGCGCCCATCCAGGCACCCCCAATCCTGCAGCTGCTGGCCTACCGTCACCGTCACCGTCACCGTCACCGTCACCGTCACCGCAGCAGCAGCAGCAGGAACGAAGCAGGGTCCCCTGCCAGGCCCTAAGGCTGTGAGGAAGAAGGTCCGATGGAGGCTGTCGGAGGATTTAATCCCAATAGGGAGACAAGAAATAGGCAGAAGGGGGCACACCACCCGCAGACGAGCGGATTAGTAAGTGGTGCTCCCCCAGAATAAAGAATGAGCACCGATACGCATGACGTCAGAGGTCGCCACCGTGAAGCAAGCTGCTTCTTCATCCGTTCATTTATTCGGCGACTTCGCTCGGCACCGATCACGAGCCAGGTGCTGTTCCGGGGCTGGGGATGGCACAGCAGGCAAAGACACAGGGTGGTCGGGGCAGACTGCTTGTGGAGGTGACTGAGCCAGACCTGTGACTGAGTCAGGCCTTGAAGGCGGTGAGGGCTGAGCCACCTGGGGGTCTGCTGGAGCCATAACCCACGCTGGGCTGGGCCTGTATTCCAGGCAATGCAAGGAGGCTGGAGGCTCCCGGCAGGAAGGCGGAGGCAGGCGGGAGGGCCTCGTAGGCACCCCGTGCTGGGAGTTGGCCTGGCAGGTCACCCAGAAGCCACGGGGAGGTCCTGGGGGGAGTGAGGAGACCACTGAGTGGAGGCAGTGGTCCCCTGGTCCCTGAGTTGGAGATGCGGGTCTCTGCCAGGCGTGCCGGGAAGTGGTTGGCTTCTAGGTATATTTTGGGAATACTATTATATTTCCACCTTATTTGCACTATGGAAAAACAAAAAGCAGAAACACAGACCTGTGGGTCCAGGGACAAGGGTGTCCGTAGAAGCACAGGAGCCTGGGGATACTCCCAAAATGGGAGGAAAGAGGGCATCCTCGTGGGGCTCCAGAGACGTGGGGTCTCATTCAGTGTGACCGTCCCTGCGCTGCTGGTGTCCACTCATGGTCACCACCAAACTAAGCAAACGAAACCCCAGTGGGACCAGGACAGGGAAGAGGCTGTTTATGTAAACAGTCACTCATCTGTGGAGCCCCCTTGGGGTGGAGCCTATTTGGGGGTCCCTAAGGTTCACCCCTCCTAGCTTCCTCCTATTGGAAGGGAGAGGGGCAAAGCTGCCTGTCTCTGAAGGTGAATATTTTGCAGACCCCGAAAGTCATTAGCTACGAGGAGGCTCCGCAGGTGAGGGGCCGATCAAAATTGGCTTATGCAAGTTTGGATCACAAAGAAGCCCTCGCTTTTGAAGTCCTGACGCTGATTTTTCACGGGCGGCTCAGAGGACGCTTGGGAAGCAAAGCTTCTCGGGGCTGAAGGTGTTAGATTAGAAATGCTCCCTACAAACCCCTTCATGACATCACCCTGCAGTCCGGGGAAAGAGGTCGAGCTTTGCCAGTCCCACAGGTCCCTGTGGAGCCGTGTGACCACCTACGTAAACTCTCCTTCTGAAAATCAGCCATCCGCATACCCTATTTCCCAGCACAGTCATCAGGCTTCAATGAAATGTGCACACACAACCCTATTGAGGTCACACCCATCCTCCTTATCATTTACCTTTGAACCTAAACAAGCAGTGCCAAGGCTATCTCTGCTCACGCCCTCCGAGCACCCCTCAGCTCTTCTCACCCCAAGCTTGGAGACACTGTTAAACCAACTGAGACCAAGGACGCCCTGCTTGACCAACTTTGAGCCCCTGCACCTGCGACTGTCCCCCAGGGTCCCAGCAGTTCTTCCTTTTAAGAAGTCACTTATGGGGGGCGGGGAGGGTGGAGTTTCGCTTATGGGGGGTGGGGAGGGTGGAGCCCCACCCAAGAACGCCAAATTTAATAAAATAAACAGAAGACCAGGTGCCTAGCTCAATTTGAATTTCAGATCAACGGATAGATATTTTTAGTACACGTGTATCCCATACGATGACATTCATTGCTGATCTGAAATTCAAATTGAACCGGGCGTCTCGTATTTTATATAACCATCCGCCCCATAGATTTCTTGCCGATGAAGCCGTGTTTTTGTCATTGCATCTTTCCTGGAACTGAAATGGCTTTTTCTTCCTCTCCTCTTTCTGTTTCCTTTTGCATTTTATAGCTTTATAATTAGAGCAGTAAAAACTTCTCGTCAGCAAGATGATTGAGAATTTAACTACGAAGGGAATCGGTTGTTTTATTGTTGTGCTGTGCGACAGAGGCATAAATGCATTCACAATAACGCCACTGCAGCTTCTGGAAAGCATCTCAGGGCGGGCGTCTTATGCTCTCCTGCCCAGTATATTCATTCCACGCTCACCAGGACGAGGCCCCGCTGCAGCCAGAGTGGAATTAGTTTGTGTTTGGGGCCCAGGAGTAACATTTATTCCCAAGAATTTTGCTGCAACGGGTTCTTAGTTTTTACAGTTATTACTGCAGTAAAATTTCTATTCTACAGAAGTATCACAATACTCAGCTATTATGAACAGGATTATTCCTTTTGTTTGTTTGTGTTTTAAAGCCACGGAAATAAAATTTACTCTCAACAATGCAGCTACAATTTTATGTCCCTAAAACCGACCATCAATAAGAAAGATAACAGCAGAATGCCTGTAAAACACTTAAAACATCCTTCTCCGAAAAAGTGGGCTCTCTGTGTCTCTCCCGATGGCACTGATGGGGACAGGTTTCAGCCTAGCAGTTATTAGGATTCCTGGGTGAACTTCGAAAGGACGAAGTGACTTCTTTGTAGGACACCTGGGGAGCAAGTCACGTAACGTTTCGGAGCCTCAATAGCCTGTGAAGTGGGGACAGAAAGAGCAGTTCAGGGATGGTCGTGAGTGTACGTAGTGGCCTCCCATGAGACGGTCCCTGTGTTGGTCTCCTGGGGCTGCTGGAACAAGCTATCGCACACCTGGGGGCTTAAAACAACGAAAATTGATTCAGGGTTTCAGAGGCCAGAAGTCTGACATCGAGGTGTCAGCAGGGCCGGCTCCCTATGAGGCTCTAGGGAGAACCCCTCCTTGTCTCTTCTGGCTCTGGCCACCCAGGCGCTGCCTGGCTTAGGGCCGCCTCATTCCAGTCTCTGAGTCTGTCTTCTCTTCTGTCTCTTATGAGGACACTTGCCAATAGATTTAGAGTGCCCCCTAATCCAGGATGATCTTGTTCAAGATCCTTAACTTAATGGCATCTCCAAAGACCCTTTTTCCAAATGTCACATTCGCAGGTGGACATAAGTGACGGGGAGGTCCGTTCGACTCATTACAGTAACGCCATCACCGTTGCCGTCATTATTATTAGCGTTCTAGTCGGGAAGTATAATGAAACAGTTGAGCACCAGCCCCAAGGATGGAATCAAGTGCGAGATGACCCCGGGGAGCCACGTGTTGTTATAACATCCCCAGACGACGGGATGTTATTCGGCCTTAAAAAGGAAGGACGTCCTGACACCTGCCACAACATGGATGAACTTGAGGCCATTATGCTGCATGAAATAAACCAGTCGCAGAAGGACAAATACCGTAGGAGTCCACGCACATGAGGGATCCAGAGGGGTCAACTCCACAGAGGCTGGAGGTCACCAGGGCCTGGGGGACGGGGCACAGGGAGTTGTGGGGATGGAGATTTAGCTTGGGGAGACAAGAAAGTTCTGGAGATGACGGTAGTGATGTTGCATGACCATGTGAATATGCTTAATGGCCCCGAATTAAAACACTTACAAACGGTTAAAATGGAAAACTTTATATTGTGTGTCTTTTACCACAATTTTTATTAAAAAAAAAAAGAAGAAGAAGAAGAAGAAAAAAGGAAACTCACTAGGAACCCGTGACATCTGCAGTTCCCATGTGGCTGTGCAGACACTGGGCAGAGCGGGGACGCGGGCTCCCCGGGACAGGGGGCGGGTACGTGGCGAAGGTGGGCCGGGTCCTCACCCTACCTCGCCCTTCTGAGCAGGCAGGCGGGGGATGGGTGCCTCCTCGCCTGAGTGGGGCCAGAGGCCCAGACAGCGTGGGATTCTCTGAGGTCACCAGCACCTCACGCCATTCGCCCCAAGGTCCCTCCTGAGCCCCTGCCCCTTAGTTCTTTGTGTCCCAGTGCCAGCACTGCCTCCCTGGGATCTGGGGTGCTTGTGACACAGGCAGCTTCTGGAGTGTACCCTAGAACTCCCAGCTCAGAGTCTCCGGGCTGGGGCCTGCCCAGGCCATTCGATGATGCCGTAGGGAGTCCAGGAACTTTCCAGACCTGATGTCAGAATTAGCTGGGTTCTCCAGTTTCTCGCCTGCAAAGTCCGGATCAGCAGATTGGGAAAGGCACCCTGGTTCTATTGTGGAGACGCCCGGGGGCGCGCTCGAGACGCCACAGGAGCCGGGTTGTTCTTTCCCGCCTCGGTTCCTTGCGTGCCCGCCCTGTGTGGGAGCACCTCGCCCCGCCAGCCCCCCGACCTCTGCCTCCCCTGCCTCCCCACCGCCTTACATTTGAGCAGAGCCCAGTTGCTCGGAGTTCCGTAATGCTGCAGGCAGCTGGGTGCCCTCAGGCCGTGCCCAGGCCTCCCCACAGCCCGGGACCCCCTTGAGGTCCCCGACTCTGTGGGGTCTACTCTGAGATTTGCGCCTCTGGCCGAGGCTGCTGTTGGCCAAGTGCTTGCTTCCTGCTGCTCAGATGAATGAATGAACAGACAGAAGACAGGTGTCCCGGCCTGGCTGGGAGCTGGGAGGGAGCCGGGGCCCCTTAGGGCTCTGCCGAAGACCCACTGCTTCCTGCCTAGGTCAGGCCCAAGCAGCAGCCGCTGTTTCTGGGGCCACTAGAGGGAGACCTTCGAGGCCCAGCCTCACGCTTGGCCAAAGCCACTGTATGCAGCTGCACTGCACAGCCTGGGTGAGCGCAGGAGAGAGAGAGAGACAGAGACAGAGAGACAGAGAGACAGAGAGAGAGACAGAGACAGAGAGACAGAGAGACAGAGAGA
>NW_024355990.1:2920586-2937684 GCF_902729225.1 Pteropus medius | reverse complement strand
GTGTCCTCACCTGGGCAGGAGTGGCGGTGGGCAGTGGCCTGAGCCCTGTGTGCACCGTGCAGGTGGAGTACTTCTGTTTACTGGACCGCGGGAGAGACTTAGAAGCTGGGGGCGTGGAGGGGAGATGGCCCCCTGCCAGGGAGGACAGCAAATAAAAGCCACGATGGCATCAACGGAGGACAGGTATTTGGGGCCTTTTCTGTGCCCTGCGCTGTCCAAGCATTCTGTGTATATTAGTAGAAATAATCCTACAGAGGGCAGGGGCTGTTAATACAATATCCATATTATGGATTAAGAAACTGAGGCCCCAGAGGCTGAGTAACTAGCCAAAGCTGTAAGTAAGACCAGATCTGGGATTCGAAGCCATGAAGAGAGAGCCAGGACGTGGGCCCCACAGCCCTAAGGAGGGGCCTATACGGTGAGTGCACTTAGGGTGCCTTTATCATGTCCTCGCTCCCCTCCCCGTGGACTTTTCTCCTCCCTGGGCTGCCTTCGGGCTGTGGGGCCTGTGTAGGCCACCTGTAGTGTGAGCCCAGACAGTTTTTTTCTTTTTTGTGACACAAGTGCCTGACTTAAGCTGCCATTATGATGGCATCTGCTTCAAAGATGGCTGCCTCTGATAAACGCGTGGCCAGCACAGGACCAGACGGAGAGCCAGGCCGCCTCCCTACACCGGCTCCCCTTAGAGATCTTAATTGACTTCGGTAACTAACCACTTGGGTGTCTCTTCCTGTGCTTGAAATCCCCACTCCAGCTCCTGTGTTTTATATTCAGTAAAGAGTGAGCCCCCCACCTTCACCCCCATACAAGCAGCAGCCCCGGCCTGCGCACACTCTCTCTACCCGAGAGCTCGCGACGTGGCCCAGGTGCGTGCCGTGTCCTCCCCAGGCCCTCTGAGTAATAAACCTGTACCTTTCCAGAGTTCCCTGACGGGTTTTGCTGAAGGGCCTTTTGCGGTCACAGTCAGCGCCACAGGGCAGGTGCGGCCGCCACCGTGATTATCGATGGGCTGAGACCAGCACCAAGCGGCACGCGGCGCTCAGACCCCGTGCTGGAATAACACGCTCCTGCCTCACCCTGAAATTCTCACGACTTTTCACCCCAGGTCGCCGAATTTTCATTCTGCAGCAAGGCCTGCTCGCGTGACCCCCAGCCGGGTGGGTTCTGTCATCGCCCGCCCTGGCAGCAGGCCAGGAGCCACCCCCTGTGAGGAAAGCGCACGACGAAGAGAAACACTGCTGAGGCCCCACCCCCAGCCCCGCAGGCCCCCAGGAGCTCCCCTCCCCAGAGGGCACACACTCACCCCAACTCCGGGTCAGTTGCGCCCTAAAACTCAGCCGAAGGCCGAGGGCCTGTTTCTCCATCGTAGCAGCTCTCTCTCTGAGCCCATTCGCATGCACCCGGGATAGGTTGTGGGGACCCCTGCCTCAGAGGTCCCCCTTGGGCTGGTCGGCCTCCACCATCTGTTAAGCTTTCTGGGCCTCCCCATACCCCCCAGTTCCCCTGGGTAGGTGGGAGCTACACGGCCAACATGGCGAGGCTCAGCCTGAGCGTTGCACCATTGAGGGAGGAACCCTCATGCCCCCGAGTGGCAGCCTCCGTCCCAGCCCCGTCAGACAGTGCGCTTACCTTCACCCCAACACCTCAGAGCACCCGCAGCGTCCACACCTCGGGCAGCCCCAGCAGGGGCACGTGGGACCTCTCAGCTGGCGTCTTTCATCTTTCACCCCGGCTCCTGCGCTGGGGAGCTGCCCCGTGGCCCAGCCTGACCAGCCAGGGTGAATGTCCTTTGGGACAGGTGGTGTTCTGGGAATAGGCAGCGTCCTGGCCAGCAGGGAGGCCAGAGCTGGAAGCTAGCTGGAGGCCTCCTCAAGGTCCACCCTGGCCCACAAGGCTTTCCTCCAGTTAACCACCATCCGGGGGTGGCCCAAAGTCACCGGGTAGGAGAGAATGGGGCCAGCCCTCTCTACCTAGTCTCTGCCACCCACCGCAGCCTGGTCTGGCTGTGTCCCCCATGTCGACTCACCCTCTTCTGATTCGAAGATTCGCCTCCGGGTCTGCCAAGTTTGCCACAGTGGACAGCAAGGGAATGTGAGGGCCACAGCCCCCCAAGATCCGCCCTGGCCCTCGCCAGAGCACCTCTGCTCTCTCCATGGCATGAGGGTCCAAGCGGCCGCCTCCCGCGGGCCTCGCCAGCTTCATTCCCCACCTTTGACTTGGCTTCTCCCTCCCAGGGAAGAACGGGCTTCAGCCTCTGCTCTCAGAGGGGACTCTTCCTCGTTACCGGGACCCTCTGCTGTTGACCTGCCCTTGATCAGCCTGTCCTGGGCTCTGCTCCCGAATCTACCAGGCTCCAGAGCGGCAAATCTCCTCTGCGTCCCCATCTTCCTCCTTTATGCTCTGTCCTCCCTCCCTCCCTCCCTCTCTCCTTCCTTCCTCTCTCCTTCCTTCCTTCCCTTCCTTCCCTTCCTTCCCTTCCTTCCTTCCTTCCCTTCCCCTTCCTTCCTTCCTTCCCTTCCGTCGTCTGTCCTTCCTTCCTTCCTTCCCTTTCTTTCATATCGTCACGAAACGGTCAGTTACTGAGCACCTCCTGTGTGGACACTCTGCTGCCGCGGATGTCCTGGGAGCATGGAAATTCAGTGCTCGCCAGTCCCTCTCCTCGAGTGACACTCGTTGCTTTCCTCCCCACCGTCCACTCTCCCCATTGACCCAATCCGGCCACAGGGCTGAACCTCGGTTGGTTTAAGCCAGTCTGAAGGTCTCACCCCCTTGGTCTCAGTAGTTCAGGACACGAATCCCAACTCAGGCCGGATGGGGCCCATAAGATGTCTTAGGCTTTAGCTTTTGCTTTAGCCGGGAGCAGACTGGTTCTCTTCCTGTTGGAGGTGAACCCTGAGACGCATGGCCCTTGGACTGCTCAGGGGCGCTCGCGACCATGCGGGAGAGCCTGCCAAGGAGGCAGCTGGTCCCCAGGAAGCGGGGCTCCTCTCGTCGGCCGGTCCTCTGGATGGAGGAGCCTTTTCGACCCCCTGGACGACTCGGTTCCCTGTGCCTATGAGTGCCCCTCGCCGTTTAAGCCGGGGTGAACTTGCAACCCAAAGCATCCTGTCAGACACAGTCCTCTGCTTTCCTAAGAGGGATTCAGTCTCTCCTTCAGTGCCCAGGCACAGGAAGCCCGCTGCTGGCCGAGGCGGCCTCTTTGGTTTCTAGAACATTCCATCTCAAGAGGATACTAATATTGACCTTCCAGAGGGTCTTCGGAGCCCCTCGAGCTCGTTCTGTTTGCCCCTGACCCTGCCCTCCAGGTCGGTGATGCTCGCCCCGGGGCTGGGGGGTGGTTTGTGAGAAACCCAGGAAAGCACCTCAGTGTGGATGCTTTTCACACAGCGTGCTTCGCAGCCATTTACAAGGAGGATGCTGCTTCCCGCGTCTGTCTTTGCTTCTATGGTGTTTGAAATGGAGAGGGGAGCAGTGTGAGGTCAAGTCGACCCTTAAACCGCACAAGTTGGACTGCACGGGGCCTTGACACACGGATTTTTTTCAATAAATACATGCACTGCTTTCCGCGGTTGGGAGTCCTTGCATGCAGAGGGCCGACTGCATCACTGATCTATGCCATTTTATAGAGGAGACTTGAGCATCCTCGGATTTTGGTATCTGTGGGGCGGGGGACCCTGGAACCAGGCTCCTATGGGTACCGAGGGACAATTTAAGTTTTGGGGTGACCATGTGACCCAGGCCTGACAATGAAATGTAAGGAGAAAGTCTCTTGCTTCGTGCCTTGTCACGCGAGGGTGTGATACTTGGAGCTGTGGCAGCTCTTCTGTGCCCATGAGGAGCCATATCTCCAATACTACGGTGACTAAAAGCTGGATTTGATTTCCCAGGGTGCAGGACTTACAGCACTGAAACCGAGAAAGTCCTGGGCAACAGGGCGATTGGTCGCCCTAAACTGGTGGCCTGGAAGGAAGAGAAAGAGCCTGGGTCCTTGCCGACAGCCTTTCTGGTTTAAGTCTCTGTCTGTTACTCGCAGCCGAGATCGCAGGCATGGCAGTCACACGGCTCCCATCCGTTTCCACCTCTTCCCCATGGCTCCCAGGGCCCCCATGTCTGCTGTGGATGCCACCGTCACCCTGTCAGGCCGCCTCCTCCCGGAGGGCTTCCTGAGCTTCTCCTCTGCCCACTGCAAACTCGCTCGTCTTTGCCCGGCACTTTGCCCCGTCCTTCCTCCCCACGTTTCTCACGCTCAGCCTTGCCTTGCAGCTAACCGGACGCCCGCCGCCCGCCGTCTCTCTTCTTGTCGCCCGCCCGCTCCACCTTCCCTCCTCCCACAAATTCGGGGGCGGACGACTTTCTCAAGCTTCCCTCCACCCCAGTCCTGGCGCATGGCGAGTCGTCCACAGTCTCGGTTTAACACTCTACGCCCAGTGTCTTCTCTGGACCAGGTCGGGCCAGCCTGACAGGTCATTCCCGGGCCAGGGGCTCCCTGCACCCTCACTCGGTTCCGAGGCCCCAGGGCCACCTGTGGCTTGAGAGCCGGCCTGTCCTCCCCGTCCCTGTTACTGATTCAGCTCCTCACCGCCTGGCCTGTCTTCTTCCGGGAGAAGCCACCCAGGCGCCTGCGATTCTCTCCCCACCTTGTCTTCCCTCTGGGGACACGAGCCGTCCTTGGGCTGCTCCCAGCGGCTCCGCTGCCCCGTGCCACGTGCTCCCCTCTCTCCGTCATTTTTCAGGACTTGACTTTCTGAAAGCTGTGCCTACTTTGCCCAGCCCTGACCCAGGAGGTCATTCGGCCAGCAGCCCCTGCGTCTTGTCCTGCCCGTTTGGAACTCGCCCTGTGACCCCACAACACTCCCGTCCTCTCTCGGGGCCTCGGTCTCCTCCTCTAGCAAAGGGACTCACCTGTTAGTGTATAATAAGGTCCTCTAGTTAGATGAGGGGCGGGCGTGTTTCGGCCAGGACCCCCCAGTGGGTGGGGAAGGAGGATGACTGGGCGTGGCAGTCTCATGCCCAGGCTAGACACGGGTCCTGAGCCCGGTGGGGGACAAGCTAGCCAAGCCAATATTTCTGTTCCTCTTCTAGGGACTCGGTTCTAGAGGGGGAGGTGGCCTGGGCTTGCAGGCGACGCTGCTGGGCCACGGTGGGACTGGAGCCAGTGGGCTTCCAGGAAGGGAAGCTAAAGATACCCCCTTCCCGGCATGGCTGGAGCCCTGAGAGGACAGGGATCCAGTTCCCGTCCTGTTGTCGCCGGGGGGCAGGGGGTGGTGACCAGGAGGGCCCCCGAGCAGCCGTGTTGGGCTGGGCGTTGCTGGGGGCTGGAGCCCAGGACGGGGCATCCATTGGCTGAGTCCCGGGGCTGGTGGGCGAGGTCAGGGCAGGGCCGACTGTTACTGGAAGCTCAGCAGCTCTGTCTGTCTCTTTGCCAAGCTGCCCACTGCATTCTTTGGCCTCCTATTTCCAGGCAGTGTCTGCATAGGTCCCAGCCTGGCCTGCCTGAGCCTGGGTGCCACGGTGCGCATGTTCGGGGTCACCGGAGCTGTTGTTTGGGGCAGCAGTTGAGATGGGTGTGTGGGGCCAAGCAATGCTCGGTGGGGGCTGGTCTCCCTGGGGCAGGCACGGATCATTTTTCCCCAAAGTGACAGTTCTGGGAGCTCAGGCTAATTTGGGTGAGCTGGATGTGCCAGTGTGTGTGTGTGTGTGTGTGTGTGTGTGTGGCACGCATGACAGTGTAGGTGCCTTGAGACCAGGGGTCAGAGGTCTGCTACCCCAGCATGTGAGGCGTGCCCTGTCTTCGCTGCGGGGTACCCCAGGGATGCAGTATGCTCTAAGGACTGTGGCGGGGACCGTGTGGCCTGCTTGCCTGACCATACCTGACTGGCCTCGCAGGGCGGCTTCCCAGGGGTTTTTCCCAGGACACCCTCACGGCTCCAGGGGCTGGCGCTCCTGGACTGCGGGATCCCGTGCTCTGTGACGTCCCCAACGCCCTGTCAGGGAATGTGGGGACAGCAAGAAGCAGCCTGGCTTCATGCCATCCGGTGGTCACGGCATAAACACTGAGCTCCATACCTGGCGTTTTTTGTTTTTATTTAAGAACTTTGATTGTGGTAAAATACACATCACATAAAGTTTACCATTTTAACCATTTTTAAGTGTACAGTTCAGCAGCGTTAAGTACATTCGCCCTGTGCCGTCGCCACCATTACCTCCAAGACGCGTTCATCTTCATGAACCAACTGTGTCCTGCGCATCAACAACTCGCCACCCTCCCTCTGCCCCCGGGATCCACACTACTTTCTGTCCCTATAAATTCGTCTACTCTAGGGACCTCACTGGAGCGGGATCGTACCGTATTTGTCTTTTTGCATCTTATTTCACTTAGCGTGATGTCCACAAGGTTCATGCACGTCGTGGCAGGCATCAGAATTTCCTTCTTTTTTAAGACGATTCTGTGGTGTGGATGGGCCACATTTTGTCCATTCATTCATTCATCTGCAGATGAATGTTTGGGTTGTTCCTTTGGCCACCATGAGATGCCTGGATTTGAACCCTGGCACCAAGCAGCAGTGGGGACCAGGGAACCTGATCCCCCTGGACCTCTCCTCTGTGAAGTGGGGTCTGTGACAGTCCCAACCTGCTGGTTCTCGTGTCTAAATGAGGTCACCAAGCACTGTCCTCCTAGAAGTCTGCTCGGATATGCAACCATGGGAGGGAGGGGACCGGGGAAGGGGTGACTCTGTTGGGGCCATGGTGGGGAGCGTGGGTTGGACTCGGCTCTGGCGGTGAGCCCAGAGGGGGTGGCAGGGTGGCCCTCCCAGGGTGCTGGAGGAGACTCTTCAGCTTCAGCTTTCTCTCACTTCTATGCCCCCTGCTATCATTCCCTCGGGCTCCTCACCCCCCCGGCCTTCTGGAACCGCTTTGGGGAGCACGTGGGGTCTACCTGACCTCTCTGGCTGGGAGATGGTCCTGTCTCTCTGGAATTCCAGGTCTCAACCTTCCTTTCCCGCTCAAATCTGGCCTTGGCATTCCCACCAGACCCTCCCCTCACCTCGGGGCCTTCTAGGAGGCAGAGGTGGGAGTGTCCAATCAGCTCTGGGGTGCCTGTCTCCCCCCCACCCCCGTCCTGAGGGCCTCCCCACTGCAGCCAGGTTGGACCAGCCCCAAAGGAGAAAGCAGGATGGTTCCAGGAAGCCTCTGCAGCCAGGGATGTGAGCCTGAGCTCCCCAGATCAATGTGGGAGGGCGGGCAGCCAGCAGGCTGGCCTGTGGCGTCGGAGTCGGGTCTCAGGGCGCCTCAGTTTCCAGCATCAGTCCCCCAGCCCAGCTGCTTCCTGCACGGGCTGCCACCCCTCCCCCCACAAGCCTGTTTCCTCTTTCCTCACTTGGGCCCCTGCTCACCCCTGAGAGGGAGGCCCTGGCTGCATAAGCCTTGATGCGACAACCTGAGGTCGGGGGGCTTCCTCCCCACTCTCGGCCCCCCTCACCGTGGGGCCTCCAAGCCTCAGTTTCCTCTTCTGGATAATGTGGGTAGACAGTGGCCAGCGATCAAGGCTTAACGAGAGAACACCGTAAAGGGCCTGGCCAGTGGCAGCACACCGTCACGGGGGTTACATCCTTGGCTCGCATGCTCAAGACACACAGGATGAGGGCAGGGGGGCCTCGGGCGCACTGGACCCAGGTCTGCCATGGCGTCGCCTGGATGCCTCTCTTCGCCTCCCAGCCCCGCCTTCCTCTGCGTTCCTCTGAGTTTCGCCCTCAGGAAGGCTCTCCCGGCTGGTGACGCGAGTGGCTGCAGCAATGGTAGGAAGCGTCCAGGGCTGGCAGGCTGGGGCCTGCTTGGGTCTTCTCCCCACGGCCGGACCAACGGAGCATGCGCATTTCCACCGAGCCTGGGTCGTGCCCCGGGCTGTCAGGGAGCCACAAACACCAAGAATGGTGAGGGAGTACAAACCGGGGTGCGCTGACGGAAAGAAGGGAAGGGGGTGCGGCGGAGACAAGGGCAATGGAGGGCCACTTTGGGGACAGATCTGGGTTCCGAGCTAGTTCCACCCGACTCCAGGCTCGTGCTGTCAGTGCCTGAACCTCCTGTGCCGCCTCCATGACCGGGAGCAGAGACGAGGTTCCGGGTGGGGCTGAGTGCCATCCTAGGGTGCTGGCTCCTAGGCCTCCTTCTCCACAGGGCAGGGGACCGCCAGGTGCCACAGGGTCACCAAGAAGGCATGGAGCCTTTGCAGAAAAGTGAGACATGGGGTGGGAGGGCTGCTTTCTCATGAACGTGAAGCCAGCAGGTGGCTTCTGTCACCATCTATTCTGTGACCATCACTTACCGTTTTGGGTGCATTTAGAGCATCAATCCTTGCAACAGCCCTGGGAGGAAAGGCAGCGTCACCGTCCGCTTTGAGCAAGGAGAGGTCAAGGCTTCGGGACACTGAGTCAGCTGCCCGGGCCCCCCAGGTCCTGCGCTCGTGCCTGTCCCCTCACTCGGGGGGGCTTCTTCCCCTGTCTTGGGCACCCCTGACCTCACCCTCAGGTCCCCTTCGTTTGTTTAACTAACATCACGTTTTTGAATAGGTCATATATTCTCAGGTTCAAAATTCAGATGTGACATTTCTCAGCTGTGCGAAGGCCAACATGCTGGTCGTGACATTGTGCTGTAGTTTTGAAAACTGTTACCATTGGGGGGACACGAAGCAAACCGAATGTGGGATCTTTCTGTGCCATTTCTTAAAGCTGCATGTGAACCTGTAATGATCTCAATGTCAATTTCAGTGAATAGAATTTACTTCCGGTGCCAAAGTCTGCCTTCGGGGCTTCTCCCCTGTGCCCACAGCTGCCCAGGCTTGGACCGGGGGCCCCTGTCACCACGTCACAGCTCTTTCACAGCTACCTCCAGGTTTAGCTGGTGTCTGACCCACTGGGCACTCAGCAAAAGTGAGGTGGGAGGCTCAACAAAGGGATGACTGGATGAGTGAATGAATGCATGAATGGGTCTGTGAAGAAATGCATGAATGGATCTATGAATCGATGCATGAATGGATATGCTCCAGGTAGGATGGAGACAGCAATGAAGGCTTAGGGCCTAGGGGTGTGTCGGGGGTCACCCTCCTTGGGCCTTGGAGCAGAACAGCCCCTTGGAAAGCTGGACCACATGCCTGGCCTGAGACCCGGGTCTCCCTCCAAGAAACACCGCCCAGCAACCAAAACCATAAGGGGCTGAAATCCCCAGCCTGCCATTTTCAGACACCCTGAGGTGAACTCCCAGTCCACAGCAGCATGTCTTACTATCCCAGCCAAATACCCCAAAACATCCCCAGTCCCAGGTTCCAGATTCTGCCTGAGGCGCACGCCCTGGAGGCTCCCCTCCCGGGTGAAGCAGGGCCTGAGTGTGGTGGGGTCTGAGGCAGCTGAGGGGAAAGGCGCTCAGACCCCGGTTCCTCACAGTTTGGCTCCTCCCCCTCCGCAGGTGAGCCGAGAGCCCTCAGGAAGGGGAGGGGGGACCTTGTGCGGGGGACCAGCGGCAGCCTTGGTTCCTCTTTTGACTCTGCTGCCTGGTCCCCCATGAGAACCTCCCTTCCAGCTTCAGGGAAGGCGCAGAAACCCAGGGGTGACACGAGGATGGGGGGGCTAGTGAGACCGGGAGGCGCTCCTGTCTCTTCCTGCAGCAGGTCCCCCGGGCAGGAGCTGGGCCGGAAGTTAACCCAGGGAGAGGAGGGCAGCCCCTCCCCCCAGCAGACACCCCGCGGAGCGGGAGCTAACAGAGCATGTCTCCCTCTGTCTCCCACCCATCTCTTTCTCCCCACCAGCTCCCAAATCAGGAGTGAGGGATGGCGTCCTGCCCCAGCCACTCACTCCCGGTGGCCCCGCAGCGGTCGCTCCTGCTTTAGGGAGGCAAGTCAGCGGCCTCTAACCCTTGGCCAGAACGAGTCTTAATTCTAGGAGTTGGTTCAGAGGGAATATTTGCTGATCACTCCAACCCCTTAAAACTGGGGGGATTGAAAGGATAGTTCTAGCTAAGGAGGGCGGGGGGAGCTGTCTGGTTCAAGTACGGGTCAGCGGGCCGGGCCAGCGAGGCCTTCGCTCCGGTTTGCCTGTAACAGTAAGAGCCACGACTTCAGAGCGGTCAGGGCCCGGTCCTGGGCACCCTGCACCTGGCTGTCGCTCTCGCGGCTCTGGGGTGGGGTAGACGGCCCCTCTCCCCCGTTACAGGCAGGCAAGGAGCGAAGTGCCTTGTCCACCAAGAAAGCGGTGAGAGAGCCGTGCGCGAAAGGAGCCCCGGCCCGCGAGTGACGGCGTGGCGCGTCCCGCGCTCCATTAGGCGGCGGAGCGTCGGGCGCGCATCGATCGCTGCTGGAGACGCAGCCGCTGCGCCCGCGCCCCCCGGCTGTCGGGAACCCGCGGCTCCGCGCGCGCTTACTGGAAACGTGCTCCCGAGCGACGAGAGGCTCGGTGGACCGAGCCCCGGCCGCCTTGTCCGAGGGCCGGGCCCGGCACCAGGGCGCCTGCGGCTGTCGCCCCCGAGGGGCCGCCCTGGGCGCGGGCCAGCCCTGGGGGACCCGGCACGTCGTCGCGGGGCTCACAGGGCCTCCTGGCGGGGCAGGAGGCGGAGGGAACTGGCATGCGGCCGGGGCGGGGGACCCGCCGGAGAAGCCGCGGGGCGGGATGTCAGCAGCTGTGAAACGAAGCCTCCTCCCTTCCCGGTATTCTCGTGGCCACCCCGAGCTGGGTGGCGCAGCGCCAGGCCCAGACGGGAGCCCCACGCCCTGCCGAGGGTGCAGGTGGGCCTGGGCCCAGGAGGGTCCTGTCTCCTGACACAGGAAGAAGCCCCTCCCTCCCTGCTGCCTGCCACCCGGCACACCGGGGCCGGGCACGCCTGCCATCACAAAAGATTATGGAAGCACCAACCACGCGGGTGTCCCTGGGTGCAGCGCACTGGACGGGGGCGGCTGTCTCCCTTTCCGAAAAATGTTCCACAGCATGGAGATTTATTTAAAAACCAGAGACACTTTATTACTAGGTTTATATACTGCGTACCCACAAAAGTTGAAAATTTTAAAGGATGAGATTTAAAAAACATAGAAGCGTCGTGTTTCTTTCTATATGCCAATGGCTTGTCTTGCACACGGCCCACTTCAAAGACCTGGGCTTAGTGGCTGCAAAGGGGCTGGGCCTGGAGCTGGAGCAAACATCCCCCATTCACCCCTCCCTCCCATTCTCGGTCCTGATCACCCTGCCCCACCGGACCCCTGTTCCTACTTCCTGGCACTCAGCACAGGGTAGCAGACAGCAGGCTGGGGGGGCTGGAGGGTGCCCTGAGGTCTGGGTGCAAATCTCGCATCTGCTATTTATTTACTGGCTTGGCAACCTGGGGCCTCTCTGAGCCTCAGTTTCCTCTTCTCTAAAACTGAGGGAACAGCATCTTCCTCCTTCCTCGCAAAGCAGAGCGCCTGGTGGTTTGTGGGCTGCCCCTCCCCCAGCCTTGGCTCTGCAGCCAGATGGGCAGAGCAGGCTGTGGGAAAGGAGCCCCTGAGCCACGGCCGATGGCAAAGCAGTTAGGACAGGCCCCGCCCCCAGGGCCAGGCAGGAAGCTGCGAAGACCATATAGGTTCAGACAGAATGGATCTTGGTGTCTGGCTTAGGTTCTGGCCAAGGGTGGGTAACTGCTAGTAACATCCACGTCACAAAACTGAGTGGCTGTGGGAAATAAAGGGTGCGAGGAGGAGCTGGCCGGTGAGAAGAGTGAGAGACCAAAGAGTCAGTCAGTCAGTCAGTCAGTCAACAAACAGTAACCGAGCGCGGGCTCTGCGCCGGGCATGGATCTAGGCGGTGCTCAGTCCAGGAGCTCGCCCAGTATCCTGGGATCCCCCTGGCCCAGGGTGTCCCCATCAGGGAGCACTGCTTCTCTGAGGAGCTTCAGAGCCACCTTCAGGCCACGGCTGCAGGGCCCCCGGGAGCTGCGGGAGGCCAGGCCCAGAGCTGAGGTGTGGTCCCCCTAGGC
Source organism: Pteropus medius (assembly GCF_902729225.1). NCBI lineage: Eukaryota > Metazoa > Chordata > Mammalia > Chiroptera > Pteropodidae > Pteropus > Pteropus medius. Next base: position 2,925,693 of record NW_024355990.1, on the reverse strand, counting down.
AGGAGTGACTCAGGCCCCGCCAAGCCTCCCCATTGCCTGGGTTCGGTTTGTTTAAGAACAAATTAGTCACGGAACAGGCAGCTTTCCCGAAAATAAAATGAGAATCCCCAGGAAGCAGGGAAAATTGAAGGCGGGCGGTGAGTCAGCACGTGCTGCCCCGGGCTCCACTTTCCAAAAGGCTGCGCCCTCTGTCCCCTCCCCCCGCCAGCCCCCAGGTCCTGGGCGCTGACGTCCACACCCGCCCCCGCCCCGCTGATCTCGCTGCGATCCCGCCCCCGGTTCGCACCTTCTGCTCTTTTCCTTCTCTCGTCCTCTCCCGACTTTCCCACCTGCGGCATCGCCTCTGCCCGGCCCCGGCCTCACGCACGCGCCCTCGCTCGCTCGCGCGCGGATCTCGTCCCGTCCCGGTCCGCCGTCCCGCGTCCGCCCTCAGTTCCATTCGCATTCCGGAGCACGCACCAGGCCCCCGGCGCCGGGGCGGGAGGGAGCACAGCGGCAGCCGAGGCAGCCTCGTCTCTCCAGAGCCCTTCCTTGTGGCCAAGGAGACTCCAAAGGCGGACACCTGAGAGGACTTAGCAGACCACACAGTCAGCCTCCTGGGCCCGTCCCCCTCCCCCTCCGCCTGCTCCCGGGGTCACTCCCACTGGGACAGGCAGAGCTGGGCCCCCAGAAGGCGAAAGGACAGTGCCTGAGGACTGCATTCCAAATTCTCTGTCCCTTCCCTCCTCCTGGTCAGGGAGCAGGGCTGGTGGGCTGAGTGGGGTGTGAGGGCCCAACCAAGCAGGGTAGGGAAGCCGGGGGGAGGACACCCATCCACTGTCCCTTCCTGTGCTGGAAGCAGGGGTGGCGGGGAGGGGAGCTGGGCTGTGATTCTGAATTTGAGGGCCGAGCTCTGATGTCACTCTTCCCTGATTGTCCATCCTGAGCCTACTGTGGGACAAGGCCCGGCCTGAACTTTGGGGCGGACCCTGGCTGTGCTCCCCACCGCCCGAACGTGGGGATGGTTCCAGGCTGCAGAAGGGAGCCAGGCACCGGGAGCCTGGCCTCTCAGGACAATGCCAGCCTGCTGTGGCCTGGGGTCCGCCTGGCCAGAGTGTTGAGACCCCTCCATCAGGACAAGGCACTGAGTACATAGGGACACCTCTCCCCATGGCTCCCCGCCCCCATGGCCAGGGCCCACCTTCCCCCCCACCCCAGCTGGAATTGGTACTGCTCCTCTCCTCAAGACCCCCCCGGGGCCACTGGCTTCCCAGACCCCTCTAACTGCCAGGGGAGGCAGGCCTGGGTCGCCGGACTGGGCTGGGGTCTCCCGTCTCTCGCGTCGCTGGCCAATCTCCGTCTGCCGCTATTCGATGAATAATTTAGTTGTTCGAATTACAGTAAAGAGCTATTGAGCTTCCCTTCCCAAATCGGTAAGAGCAGATACAAGATGCCTTGGTTTCTTCTAAGGAAAGTCCCTTTCCCAGTGAGACCGAGGCTCGTGGGCGGGGACCTGCCCCTCCCTCCCAATCACTCGCCAATATGGGAGAGTAATAAGGGACCCTTTGTTTCTCTTGGCTGTAAAAACTAGATTGAAAAACTGGATATTAGATGCCAGTTCTTGGGAGCAGGAAAGTACAACTGTCCTGAGGGGTGCATGGGGTGGTTCTCAGGAAACAGCCTAGAGGAGCGCGCGTTGACCCCAAGTCACAAGCGTGGTCCCTGGAGGGGATCCGAGGGACAGGAAGGAGCATTGCAAGAGCCTGGGAGGAAGGAGCATGGGTGTGAAACCTACTGGGTGGTGTAATAGCATACGTGCGTGAACGTTTGCACACGTGTGTGAACGCACATGTGTTGCACACGAGTGTGTCACAGCTGAGTGCATGCATGTGCGCAGGTGAGCACGTGTGCACTCATGTGTGCACGTGCAAGCATGTGCATGTGCATGCACGTGTGTGGGTGTGTGCATATGTACAGGCGCTCCAGTGGCGAGGCTGGGCGGTGCGGCTGGGACTGGGTGGGGGTTCTCCGCGCTGGGAGCTGGGAGGCTGTCAGCTGTCATGGAGCGTTCAGTCTGCTCCGGCTGGAAGAGTTGGGTGGGGAATCGGGTGGGCTGGAGGCCCTGCCACCAGTCAGGTGACTTGCAGGCAGGCAGGGGAGGGACTTTAGGAAGTTCAGAGAGAGGGAGGGCAAGGGTGAGATCCCTGGCTGGAGGACTCACTGAAGGATGAGGCAACTCCAGGGGCCGGAGCGTCCTGGGTTCCGGAGCCGGGGAGAGCCAGGAGGTGGGGCTCCGCTGGCGATGGAGCCGGTGGGTGTGGACCGGGGGGAGGGGCCGGAGCCCGGGCCTGGAGTCTGGCCCTGCTGATGGAGGCAGCCCAGGCCAGGGGCAGAGGGAGAGGATGCGCGGCAGGGAGGGCTGAGGGCACAGGTCCCTGCTCTCTGCAGCTGTGGCAGGAGCAGGAAGCGGGAGGAGAGGAGCCTCTGAAGTCATGCCTGGCGGCAGGCTCAGCCCGTGCACCGGGAATCTCGCCCGCAGCCAGCTCTCTGGGTCCCGCTGGGGGGACGGGCCTGCATGTCCCACGACACGCCCCCCCACCCTGGAGCCACTTGGCCTGTGACCCACACCTGATCTACTGACTTTGTACTCGGGTGATTCCAACTGGCCTTGCGCAGCCACCGAGATGCCCTCCATGTCTGTCTGTCCTGGGCAGGGACGCCCAACACAGGAGCAGACAGCACACAGTGACGCCCTGAGGGGTGAGGATGGGCCCCCCTCCTCACTTCCCTCCTCCACGCTCTCAGCCCCACCCTCGCCTCTGAGACTCCCCCCACCCCAACTCTGGAGAGTCAGAGACAGCTGAGGAGCAGGGGTTTCCAGGGTCACTCTAACTGGTCCCAGATGCCACAAGGCTGACCCTGCCTCTGGAAGACGGCTCCCAGACAGGCGTACGAAGGTGGCTTCTCGTGGAGGCAGCACCGGCCAAGCCCTGGGTTTGCGGATCTGAGTGGGGGGACTAGAGGCCTCAGGGGACCCACCTCTCCTCTGCGCTCCAGTGGAGGGCCTTGACCCTGCCGCCCCCAGGAGAGGCCTCCCAGCCCCCTCAGGGTTGGCTTTTACCACTCCCCCCACCCATGGGGCAGCCCCAAAGCGCATAGGCACAGCAGTGGCCACCACTTTCCCCCAGCCAGGTGGCACGGTTCACCCAATAAATGCCCAGGCATTCCCCTGAGAGCCTCCTGTGTTCCCAGCACCTGAGGGAGCCTTTGGGATGCTCCCCGACCCTCATCTGAGGCCTCTTCTTCCCAGAAGGCCCTGTGGGGCCCAGCTGGGTCTCAGCACCACCTGGGCAGATGTGGGCCCTGAGGGGAGGCTGGGGGTGGAGTGGGAGGGGTGGGGGTGGGGTGGCCCTGTCCTATGTCTCAGCATTGTTCTGGCTGTGGCTGAGCAGGAGCCAGAGAGAGGACTATTGGGGCCCCCTCTAGAACAAGACAGCACCCCTAGGAACACCCTGGCCCCTTCCTCCCTGAGAGCTCTGAGCCCTGTCTTGGCTCCTTGGGGAGAGGGAGGTGTGGCCAAGCCCCAAAGAAGGGACAAGAGTTCTCCCAGTCTCCCTGGCAAAGAATGTTCTGGTTCCCAAGTCCTGCTGGGCCCAGATGCTGCTCCGTGCTTCCTGGCGATAAGGAACAGGGAACTCTCTGCACCCCTCCCTTTTCCCCTCCCCACTTCCCCCCTCCAGAGGCTTGTGTAGGCGGGCACCTGGCTGGTGGCAGCTGAGCAGAGCCACCTGCCCTTACTACCTCTTTCCCGATAGGCAGCCTAGCAGAGGGCCTGGCACACAGTAGGTGCTCGGTAAGTGCTTATTGATTAAATGTGCTTCTGACACACTGTCTCATTATCTTCACCGCATCTGAGTGATGTTATCTCCATTTCATAGACCAGCTAACCGAAACCCAGAGAGGCTAAGCAGCTTGCCCTGCATCACCCAGCTGGCTGGGGTAAAGGCAGGAACGGCGCCTCCACACTGTTTCCTGGGTGCTGAGTTGCAGGGACCCGGTCCTGGGCCTCTGTCCCAGGTAAGCCTCCAGGAGACGCGGCCAGGCTTCTCTGGGGTCTGAGCTTGCTCAGCAGCTGACGGAGGCTCCCATCAGCCTCTGCCCTCCCAAAGGCCCCTGCCCTTCCATGGGACGGCCGTCTTTGGGACCTAGCTCTGGGCCAAGTCCTGCCTTCTCAGGGTGAGACCCAGTGCTTCCGGATCTGATTCTGCAGTCACCACCGCCCCTCCCTAGCCTGAGCACGGCCTGGGCCCCTGACTGTGGACACGTCCCTGCTGGCCACGGCCTCCAATCAGCCTCCAGCCGGGTCCTTCCCGCCAAGTGTTACTCTCCCCACATGTCAGAGGGGGACAGCAGTTACGCTGACACCTTCGCATGCCTAGCGTCAGCCTGGGAATCGGGGTGTACCCCCGATGGCCAGACCAGGTGAGCATGCAGTCCAGCCGTGGTCTGCCTTCCCACCGCGAGGTGTCTTGGGGAGGTTCTGAGGTTGGGGGCGGGAAGGTGCGGGCCCCCTCCTCTGGACTTGCAGGCGCTGACCTCAGGACCAGCCTGGCCACTGCCGCTGGCTCTCCCTTCTAGCTCTTTCCCACGGAACAGCCTGGCTTCAGGGATCCCCATCACCTCATCAGAAGGCCCCCCGCCCCACCTCCTCTCCACAGAGAGCAAAGAGGAGAAAGGCCAGGGTCATCCATCGATCCATTGGAGTCTGGGGCAGTCACAGCGGAGACCCACAGTGGACATCATGGCTTCGGGGGGCAGCAAGATGAGAACATTGCCATTAGGCACCATCAGCTCTCATCCGGAGGCTGGAGGAAGCGCCCAGCGTCCCCCAAGTCAGGCATCCCTGCCCCCCCACCCCCGCAAGAGCAGCCCTCTGGTGTCAGCCGTGCCAAGAGCCATCCTCCAACTGCCACCAGGAAGATGGGGACATGGTTCCTGGTCCCAGGCAGGAGCGAGGTCGAACACCTAGGAAGCACGGGAGGAAACATGGAAGGAGAAAGGAAGAGGGGAAGAAAGAAGAGGCTAAGGAGGGAGGCAGGAGGCAGGAGAAGAGAGGGAGGGAGGGGTG